>NW_009954410.1:113412-120005 GCF_000747805.2 Chaetura pelagica | reverse complement strand
AGTGAAAAACAGAAGCTTAACTGATTAGTATTTTCATTACCAGAATAGTTGTTGCTGAAAGGTTTAAGATTGACCGTGAATACTGTACTACAGTCACCAGGCTGAGCTCTAAAACCAGCCTAAAAATCCCTGAGAGACTCGGTAGGGTTGAGCTGAAATATTGATTCAAGGTCTCCTCTGATCCACGTGAAATGAACTGTTAACTTTACAGAGGGCAGATTTTCACCACAGCTCGCCTGGAAGCTCATGGCAACCTACCTGCCTCGCAGCCACGTTTTATGGTGTAAGTTCCAGGTTGTTTGCTTTCCTTGCTTTGATACAAATAATAGGAGCAAGCTGGCTGCTGCTGCAGATCCATGTGAGCAGGGTGGGAAGCGCTCAGCTTGTACAGTTGTCTTGATGCTGCTGAAATGAAAACCCTTTCAGTGCCAGCCTTCCAGCAAAGCCTATGCTGGGAGTTACACAAACTTGCAAATGACTTTGCCCCGGCATTATTTACGACCACGTTATTTCAAATAAGCTCAGTTTCCCTCTGCAAGCTTAGCTGTTGCCAGATAAATCAGCAGTGTGTTATGGATACTGAAATATGTTTTCCAAGCCTTAATCCTGAATACTTCTGAAATTGCAGCCTTAAAAAATAATAAAAAAATAAAAATTCCTTTTTATGCCAGAACACCCCCAATCCTGCTCCTCGTGCTGTTAAAATAAGCAGAAGTGATGCCCTTTTACTGCACCATGGTGTGGGAATGCTTCTCCCTCCGTCCTTACAGTGTGGAAACAAGCCAGGAATATCTGGCAGCCCTGCCTGTGGTGCCTGATGGGTCCAGCAGCGTGGCCGTATCTGTGCTCACTGGGTTTCCACGATCATGGCTGTAAGGCTTCAGAGAGCAGAAGGCTGCTAAAGCAGTGTCTTGGTGACAGCAGTGCTGCTCCCGGGCCACATAACAGGCTTTATTACAAGCTGCTCTGTATGATCTGGGAGCGTGGTGAATCACCAAGCTTCTTCTCACTTTCCAAGCTCCCTAGGCCAGAAATGAAATCTTCTTTGTTCTACATTCACCTTATGTCTCCTTGTTTTCTAACTTTTTATTATTTCATATTTTTTAAAACTACCAATTGCCTTTACATCTACAAGGGCACGTGGGACATAACATGCAGATGCATTACTGAGCAAAAACGGAAAAGCATCCAGTACTGAAATTTTATGAAAATGGCTGATAGTCTTTTTGTTTAATTTTCTTCTACTGCTGGCCCTCAAAGCAAAACTCGTTGTCTTTGGGCGTATTCCTACTGCTGTATGTCCACAGAGGGAAAATACTCAGAGGTCAGCAGTTTCAAAGGCAGTCTCTAATTCTAGGTTCTTAGCTCGGGATATTTTGGGACAAAACTTTGGACACAACAAAAGAAGTGTCAAGGAACTATAAATCTAGATGAAGTAAGTAACACCCAAGACATCTCGAACCGGAGACCCAAAACCTTACACTCTTCTATTTAAAAAAAATAAAATTTAAAAAAAAAAAAAAAAAAAAAGTTTTAGCATTTGCCAGGAAATGTTTTTTTTCTTAGTTCTTGAGGTTTCTATCCTTCCCCTCACTTCCTGCTATTCCTATTTTCACATCACCATTACAGGCAACTCTGAAGCTCTCCTACCAATACAAGGCCTGCAAAAGTTGGGGGGAGGAGGAAATGCCCTTTATTCCAATGCACATGTGAGCATCTTAAGATTTAGTGCTCTCTAAAGTCTGTTTTTCAAAAATCTGATTGTAGAGTCTGATTCAAAAAAATGCACCCTGAGACTTCTATATTTAGCTGAATTTTCTCTAAATACTTTTAATTAGCAATGTATTGTTTATTTCCGTATTTTAAAAACACTGTAAAAAAGTGTTTAAATTAAAAAAATAAGAGCAATATCAATTATGCAACAAAGCTAAAAAATATTGATTTATTAAATAATTCTTTGAAAATCTAATATGAAATATTAAAAAAAAATGCTTGAAAGAAATTTAAAGTTCAGCATAAAATACCTGTCACTGATACCAAATCAAAGAGATGAATATTGTTCCAAGAGCTTGAATTCCCAGCAGTCCCACTGCACAATCACATCACTCAGTAGCCAGAGATTTGCTTCAACCAACAAAGAGTTGCAGGAACAGTTCTCCTGGAACCCATAATTTCAGAAGAACTACACTACCTGTTTGAAAGAGAGGGAACCATCACAGTCTCACAGTTTGCCAGGAACTACTGTTCCATCTTCAAGTCGAAAGTCAAGAACAAATCCAGCCCTATCTCTAGGACAGAAAAGTAAACAGACATACACATGTGTCAGGACATGATAACTTCAGCAAGGCTTCTAAAGTCATGAACTAGAAGGGTTTTTTCAGATGCTCTGGCAAACAGCTCCCACATCACTAACATACATTATTACATCTTGAAAATGAGAACTGAAATACAGCAGTCTCGTTTTCCACTAAGATTTTGGTCCAAAGCAGTGGTTTCAGCTTACAGTAAATCTTGCACTGTGGCAGATTGTGGGTTGCTTGTATTGATTCATGGAAGGCAACTAAGAAAAGCACCACTGGGTAAGTTTAAATGTATGGTACTGCAGATGTGTGTGTATAGATAGTTATGTCTACCTATACATGCATGTTTTTCATGTTGAATAATATTCCCACCTTGCTAAGCAAGCAAGTCATGTTTTATGATTCCTAAACTTTTGAACAGTGTTCTGAAATGCTTTGTGTGTGAAGAAATTAAAAATGCTTTTTGTTTAAAGGAATGGGGCAAAACTTATCCTTTCACAAGCTTTTGAAATGCATTCCCCTCTGATGAAGTAGCTAGACTGTAAATAGAAAAACTGGTATGATCTGATTTTATTTTTAAGACCTGTGAAGGAGGTCTTTCCTGAACTTACCCCTCCAACATGCCTGCCTTTTTGCTTAGTTCTACCTGTTAATTCGATGCATATTTCCTCTCACTCTGCAAAACAGGTAGAAGGGCTCTTAGGGACCTTAGTTTGAAATCAAGCATGAAATGGATATATAAAAATAGAGTGTTAAAAATCATGTGGCTTTTTGTAACACCTCTGACTATTGCTTTAAACCCCCAAATCCAAAGCAGGTGCTTGGTCACTGCAGGAGTGTGGTGTGTTGCCCAGGTTTGGCTATTCTGGGTGCTAGTGGGGATGATTTGTTTTGCTTTGTATTTTCAATTCAGTTATGCTGGCAAAGCTGAGCAAGACAAACTTCTGAGTTACTTGCTTTATTAAAGACAAACGAACAACAACAACAAACCCCCAAAACCAACCGACAAAAAACCCTCTTCAACGAAAAGGCTCATGACTGCTGGTTTCTTGTGGTGTGAAAGGGGGCAGAGTTCCCTCGCTGCACGGAGGCAGGAAGGCCCTGCAACCTCTCCTTACCCCATCTCACCACGGGGAGCCCCGTTTTGCCCTGGATCCCCTCCGGTCCAGTGCAGACCCCCCCTCTCCCCAGATGCGGCCAGATGCTGGCTGGCTAACGTGGAGCATCCTCTTCCCGGGTGTCAAGGTTTGACTCAGGCTTCATCCTGCCTCAAACCACGACACCGGGGGTGCAAGCATCTGCCTCCGCTGGGGAGAGGGATGCCCGAGGAGGGGGAGAGGGCCCCCCTACTCCCCCGCCAGGGGTGGGCACAGCATCGGAGGTGGCAAACCCTTCATCCCCTCCTGCCTGCTAACTCCTCGCACCCGGGGAAACCAGCCGTGCTGGCTCCCGTGCTGCCTGCCACGGGGAGAAGTAATTGCCTTGGATAACCACCTCCGGGGATAGTCAGGGTGCTAATAAGCTCAGGCCAGAAAAAAGAGCAGCGTTTCCTGCCTTCCTTGCAGCTTTACTCGATTGCGAGTCTTAAAACCTGAAGAGATTTTGCAATATTTGAATGAAGGGATCGTATCCGGAGTCTTGCACTATTTGATGGCTCTTCGAATTATAGCTGCAGAGCATCAGGAGTATAAATCCTTAGTGAAAAATTGCCAGGCTTTACTGGCGGTTTCAAACAACAACAAATTTGTGGGGTACCCAAACTCGGGGTTAATTTTATTTTTATACGAAAATGTAATCGCTGCCATAAAGCGTAAACTTCGGGTTTATCTGGAAAAATACAGTATATTTTTCTGTGCTTGAAAGGGGCATGAAGGTCTAATCGTATCCAGCCGATGTGCTTTTGTAAGTGTATACAGGTGGCAGGTTTGCAGAGGAGTTTGCAAACCTACGGATGCAGCGCCACTCCCGCGTTTGTAGCGTGTGCTCGCAAGCTCGGACCGAGAGCAAATCGACTCCATCAAGACGGATGAGTTTAATGATCCTCCTGGCTGTGTGTCCGTGTGTTCCTATGTCTTGTGTGTGTTCAGCTATGCCCGCCCGGCCGCGCTCTCCGTGGACAAACGCGTCTCCAGCTCAGGGGTGCAGCAGCCTGCAAAGTGTGAATAATTTTCAGCGAGGAGTTACACTAAGTGGGAAAGCTTTTAGCACATTATCCGCTGGCAATTGGACTATAATCTAATTGTCAGCCCTCGGGTCTTAATAGAGCCTTTCTCTTTCCGCCGTTGGATTTGCATCTGGGAGATGCCTAATGGGTTTAAGACGCTTCGCATTTTGCTCCAATAAGCCACCTTCCCGATGTAGGTGACATTGAGATGCTTTTGCTGTGAAATCGCATCTCGGGTACCTGGACTTTCTCCTGGATGGCCAGGGCAGAGATGCCTCCGCCCCAAAAATAACGCTGGGAACTGGGGTTGCTCCGAAACCGGGGGAGCGGGAAGAAAGGGTGAATCTGGAGGGGAAAGCAATATAATTATGAGCAGCGGAGGAGAGAAAAGGCCTGAAACCAGAGCCGATACTGGCGGAAGGTTGCAGGGGAGCGGAGCCCTGGAGCCGTCGCTCGGGGAACCAGCGATGCGCTGGCAAGGACAGGAACGGGCCCTCTTGAGACCCAGCCCAGCGAATAAACAGGATTCTTTACCTAGGACGAGCTGTTCTCATCTACAAGGGGGAGGGAAAAAAAAAATGATAAGAAAAAAAAAATAATAAATTAACTCCTTGTCTCCCGTAGCTGGAAGGCGTTAATGGCAAAAAGCAGCACCGCAGGGGCTGGCGGTGCGGGCTGGGGCACCGGCTCCTGGCGGCACCGGGAGAGATTGGGATGGGGACGGGAAGGGGGCAGCAAGGGCAGCGGCACCCCGCACCCCAGAGCTCCCCGTTAAAGGGATGGTTCTCACTTTCTACACAGGCGACAGCTCCGGAGGGGAAGAGGGGGAGGAGGGGTGGGATGCAAATGGCAGGTTATCCCAAGGGGTAGCCGGGAGAGGAGCGGGTGTCGGCTCAACGCGGTGCTCGGAGGGGAAACAGCAGCCGGGGCCGGTTTGGGGCGCAGCCCCGCGGGTGCCGCCGCAGGGGCCGCCTAGAGGTTGGTACTTGCAGCGTGGGGGCTTTTGCTAGGGAAATAACCCCAACAGATAAACAAACAAACAAACAAAACAAGAGCAAGTGGCCTCTCTCATCGCTGCGCGGAACAGCTGCGTAAAGCTGAGCGTGGTGCCCTGCCCGGTCTGAGCCCCTTTTCCCTCATCTCCCGCCCGCAAAGCGGGGCTACGCGGCCGCGTAAAAGCCCGCAGGGTGGGAGCTCATGTAACCCAAGCAAAGGCGCACCTGAAATCGTCCTTCCTGCCGGGCAGAACGCTGGGTTTCCTGGCGGATTTCTGCGGGTTGCTGTCCCTCGTGTCCGTCGTGACTTAGCCTGGGTGAGAAAAGGGCCGAGAAGAAGCGGTGCTCGTCGTTTTCGGGGGATCAGGTTTTCGCCTTTGCTTTTCAGGGATCGTAGAGACTTTTCGGAGGAGGGCTGCGAGCTCCGTATTTGAAACCTGACGGTGAAACCGAAATCTAGTCCTGATTAAACGGAACGAGCGCAACGAGGTAGGCAGCAGTTGCCCGCAGCGCTTCCCCGCACGCTGGTTTTTGCCAGAACACAAGACAGCAAGGAGCTCTTTACGCAAAAGGGGGGGATGGGGAGGAGGGAAAGATACTTTGAAAGCATCATGAATTCTAATGAAACGTCTCTGCCACGCCAGGATGACACTAGCAACAGATACCTGAATTTGCTAGATAGGAAACAAACTCTGCGGTGTGGATGGCGCGTTCTTTACACAAGGATAAAGAAATGACGAAGGATTTAATTTAAACGGGTTCATCCAAGGCAACCGCCTCGCCCAGGTGCGGCAGGGCTCGTTGCTCTGCTGTCGGGAGCGGGTTGGTTACCGCGGTGACAGCCGTTCCGTGCCCGGCTGCAGCGGAGATGGACGGGAAGGGCTGCCCCGGTTCGCGTCCCCCGGGCAGGGCGAGCAGGGATTTATTCATCAGACCCTCTTGGCTGCGAAAGCAGAGCGGGGATCAAGAGCACTCGGGTAGTGGTGTGTTCCACCGACTCCCCCACCCCACCGGCCTCTGAACACAACCCCCCCCGTCCCTGGAGAGGGCCACGGGCAGGGCTGGCCGAGAAGTCCAAGGAAGCCGGTCTCTCTCCCCTTCCCCACTCGGGTTTCCCGATCCGTGTGTCTCCCC
>NW_009954410.1:109040-109275 GCF_000747805.2 Chaetura pelagica | reverse complement strand
TGACTCTCCTGTCGGGAGCGGGTTGGATACCGCGGTGACAGCCGTTCCGTGCCCGGCTGCAGCGGAGATGGACGGGAAGGGCTGCCCCGGTTCGCGTCCCCCGGGCAGGGCGAGCAGGGATTTATTCATCAGACCCTCTTGGCTGCGAAAGCAGAGCGGGGATCAAGAGCACTCGGGTAGTGGTGTGTTCCACCGACTCCCCCACCCCACCGGCCTCTGAACACAACCCCCCCCC
>NW_009954410.1:108367-108883 GCF_000747805.2 Chaetura pelagica | reverse complement strand
CATTGCCCACAGGGGAGGAGGGGTGCTCTGGACGTCTAGACAAGGCTCATTTCCTTATCGGAGGCGGAGCGAGGGGAAAACTAAGAAAATAAAGCTTCTCGTGGGGTAGAGCGAAAGCTTGCATGGCTTAACTAAGCAAAGAAGAGCTATCCCGTGCACACTGAGCCTGTTGAAAATAAAGTAAAACGAAGCACCCGGTTTTTTTTCCCACCCTGGTAATTGATTCCCAAGGTGGGAGCAGGGATCCGCAAGTCCCCAAGGCCGGTCCCTCTCTCAGAGGACCATCCCCCTACCCGAGGGTGATAACCAGCCCCGTCCCCGCTCCACGGTCCCGCCGCGGCCTCGGTCTCCCCTCCCCGTCTGAGTCGCTCCGCGCCCCTCTGTCCCCGCCGGGGCTGGGACATTTTCCCCCAGCCAAAGGCAGGGATCGGTCCCCGCACGGGGCTGGAAATCTGGCGGCGAGACAAACCAGAAAGGGGTGCGGACGCTGCCGCAGGCCCCCCATGGCCCTGCTTT
>NW_009954410.1:106440-108338 GCF_000747805.2 Chaetura pelagica | reverse complement strand
GCGGGTTGGCCCGGTCGCCCGCCTCCCCTGAGCCCCGACGGGCCGGGGACGGGGCGGGCAGCTCCTGCTAGGGACAGGTGTGTTGCGACCTGGCTGCTCCGGGACGGGAGATCAGCAGGGGGAAAGGGACAGGTTTGTGTTCTGTTTGTTTGGTAGGGTTTGTTGGTTGGTGTTTTTTTTTTTGTGGTTTGTTTGTTTTCAGGATCTGAGCTGTTACTTTGACGGGGACTTGGCTTGATTACCCTCATTTGCGAGGTGCGTAGAGACGGTGGGAAACAGAAGGGGATTTAGGCATGTCCAGCACCACCAGAAAGGAAAGGTGAAGCGAATCCATTCCCTAGGCTATTTGTATCCTGGCTTTCTTCTCAAGCAGGCCGGACCCTGCTTTTCAGTCAGGGCCAAGGGAGCTCAGGGCAGGGACCCCGGGGACCCCCGTCCCGCCGCCGCCGGCCCTCGCACGCCGGGAGCGGGGCCGTCCCGCAAGGAAACCGCGCGGTTGAAAGGAGAGGTCTCCTTCGGAGTGAAGTGAGCAGACGGTTTAGGGACCTTTTTGCTTGTTTCATTGGGACCGATGTCAGGAGAATCGTTCGTCTCGTTTTCGCTGGGGCAAGAGGCGATACTTTCGGAGCGGCTGCCCCTGCCGCTGCGGGGTCTTCTAAATATGCACCTTATATATATGTATATATATATATATATATGTATCACAGGAGGTGCATATTCTGTCTGTTCTATCTCTATATTAACAAATTCAGCTAACAAAAGGGCAAAGCGCTGCTAGCCCTCCTCCATTTCAAAGCGGTAAGGGGCTATTTTGTGTCGCCCACTTCACGGGCTGTGAAGGGTGACCCGAATCATTTTTTTCCTCCATATCGACGAATCAAGTTCGGCAGGAACGGCTGTCACACGGATCTGGATCTGTCCAGAGGCAGCACGTTTCTCGGCACAAACCTGTGTATTAAAAGCTCCCTGGATTCTGTTCTAGGTTTAGAAATTGGAAGTTTAATGACAAATTCGTATGTCTTTCTGAGACGGTTTAGTGAGCAAATCTTTTAAATACTCTTTTTTATTTAAAGGACCTTAGTTGGAAATCCCGTTTTTCTTTATTTCCAGGATGATCTTTACTGTGTTTAAGAGTATTGGTGAACAACTTACTCAAATTACTGCCTTGGAATAATCTGCTCGTTGGCGTTATCAGCCCGTCCTCGTTTTCTCGCTGTCTTATGTGCGTGATCGATACCATCTAGTTCGGTGGAGTCGAGGAAACAAAGTTGAAGGAAACTGTGCGACCAGTGGCCCGGGCACTGGCGTGGCTGGGAGGGGAGCCCAGCAAGGCTCTCACCTGGAGGCGGTCGGGGCGAGTACCTGTGATTGGGGTGACAACAACATTTGGGAATCCAGTGCAGGAAAATCAAGTGCACGATCAGCCTTAAGGACCCTTGTGTCCCGGCAGAAGGCACACAGCGGCGAAAAGCCTGCTTTAAATATCGTCGCCTTTTAACATTTAAATGTAAAATAATAATAAAAATTTGACACAAGAACAAAAAGCAAACAAATTATAATAATAAAAAAAACACGTAACAGAAACAAACGAAACAAAGGAACAAACAAATCCAACAACAATAAAAACCCCAAAGTATTATTATTAATTTTCCTCCTGCCAACCACATCTCCACTGACTCAAGAGTCAGGACTCGACAAAACGAGCAGCCCAGGGACCTTCCCGGGAACACCCTGCCCCCCTCCCCGGAGCTCAGAGGAGCGGGGGTCGCACCCCGACCCGCAGCCGAGGCCTTGGCGGGGTGCGGGGCTGCATTGCCCGAAGGGGGAGCGGCAGCCCAGAGCCCGCCCGAGTGCCGGCCGCCCCCTGCCCACCCCACGGGCGGGCAGAGCCCTCCCCT
>NW_009954410.1:104993-106286 GCF_000747805.2 Chaetura pelagica | reverse complement strand
TGGCCATGGAGTACACACCGCCCCCCAAGCCTCAGCTCTCCTCCCGGGCCAACGCCTTCTCCATCGCCGCCCTCATGTCGAGCGGCAGCTCCAAGGACAAGGAGTCCCCCGAGAGCACCATCAAGCCGCTGGGTGAGTGGCGACGGGGTGCGGGGGGGTCTCTGCTCCGTCTGGCCCTCCTTAAAGCCCCGGCCAGCCGGGGACACGCACTGGTGGGTTTGCCCAACCGAAGGAAAAGCCGCACGAAGTCTCCTCGTCACCCACCGTCGTTCCCAGGCGAGGCTGTTTTACAGGGCAGCCTGTTTCCTAAATTCCTCTAGTTTAGATAACGCCGTTTATTTCTGCGGCTTCGCCGTTCGTAGAATAATCTCGCACCCTAAGGCAGTCGCGTTTCCCTTCGCTGCTGTGAAATGAACGTCTGAAATATTTATTGCCCATCATATCTGGTTTTGAAGTAAAGTAAAAGAACCTCCGGTATCGTGCCTGGGGCTTACATGGGGTAGTAAAACTTGTCCATGGACCTGAAAATCCCTTCGCTCCAGAGCTACTCGGTGTGGGCTCATACAGGCGGTTTCACTCTTAATGGACCGGGAGGATTTTTATAGTAATTCCTTGCGATTTTCGGGTGAGAGGTTTCGTTTATATTCGGTAGTCTAAATTCGGATTCCCGAAGGCTTTTAAAAACATGAGCATCTTCCCCTCCTTCCCCCTCAATCCCTGCGGCTCGCGGTCCTTGCCTGTATCCCAGAGTTCGCAGACAACTACCAACCCCCTAAGTGTATGAAGCTTTCAGGGCCAATAAACAAGATTTCATGAAATCCTATGAGAAATGAGAAAAGGCAGCTCTCTCAGCCTCTGCTCCATCTCATCAGCCGACTCAATAGATTTCACATAGTCCAGCGTTTAACTGTAAACTTTATTTTTCAGTCTAGGCGGTAACACAGGCCAGGAGTGCCGTAGTATTCCCGCTTGAGCTACTTACACAGTCTTGTGTTAAACGTTCCTATTTTTTCTTATTATTATTTTTTCTTTCTTTCTTTCTTTCTCCTGAAAAGCTCCCTCAATGAACTTCACATGTTTTTAACTCATTGCCCCACGCCGTTCAGTTAGAAACCGGAGGGAAACGACGGCCTGTAAACTCCGCTTTTAAGCGGAGATGTGGGCGAAATCTTCCTCTGCAGGGACGGGGACACGTTTTGTCCTCCTCCCGTGTCTCGGCGGCGGCTCCATCTCCGCATCCCAGCGCGGGGCCGGGGCACAGCCCCCCCGCAACCCCCCCTGTCCTCTCCTTTA
>NW_009954410.1:96891-104323 GCF_000747805.2 Chaetura pelagica | reverse complement strand
GGGGTGTCCGGGGGGGGGGGGGGGGCGTTGTGCTGGACCCGAGGGAAGAGGCTGAACGAGAAATGCCCTTTGTTTTGGGTCGTTGTTTTGGTGTGATGGTTTGGTTTTTTGAAAACAGTTTTTTTCCCTGCTGTCGCACTGTCCTGGGTAAATCCCTTCTCTTTATTTTTTTTGTGTGTGTTTTTTTTTTCCCCCTAAACCCTGCAGAACAATTCGTTGAGAAATCCTCTTGCGCTCAGCCCCTGAGTGACTTGTCCAGCTTGGACCCTCACGGGGATTTTAGCACCAGCCCCTCGTCCCTGTGCACCGAGCCCCTCATCCCCACCACCCCTATCATCCCGAGCGAGGAGATGGCTAAAATCTCCTGCAGCCTGGAGACCAAAGAGCTTTGGGACAAGTTCCACGAGCTGGGGACCGAGATGATCATCACCAAATCCGGGAGGTAAGGCTGGGGCAGCCCCGGGGCCCCTATGGGAAGCCTCAATAAAGCGGCCTTAGAGGGGGAGCGTTCGTTGCCTTCATCATCTGGGTTGTGGCTGGCGGCTCCTTCGTGCGGTGCAGTGATTTTGGGAGGAGCGGCTGGTAGAGACACAGGGAAGTGCGGGGTCGCGGGGTAGTAATTCGGGCAGGGCTGGGTTCGGTTTGGTTTTCTCTCGGTTGCAAATAATGTGCACAAGAATGCCGGGCTTTCTGGTCACCCCAGAGCACGCCGTTTCTTCAGCGAGGGTCAGGCAAAGGCAAGGCAGGAGAAGCCAAATGTTTTGTCGGGTTTTGTAATCCCCAGTTACTTGTTCTTAATGTAGGTCCCTGATAGTATTTTTTTTTTCCTAACTAGCATGCGTTAAATATATATATATATATAAAATATATAAAAGCAAACAAAAAAAGTATAAATTCGGCAATTTCAAGTTCAACGTTTTAAACTGTTTAAAGTTCTTTAACTTTATTTCTGGTCTGTGGCAAAATGTTACGTTTTTAAGGCTGTGTTTTGTCAGAATGTAAATGAAGAAAGTTGAGTTTGGAAAATTTCTCCCACGAATACCGTGAGCAGACTTAAAAGAACATGAATCCAAAACGTGAGGATATAAACAGAAATGTTTTCTGCAATATTTCCCTAATTCTCGTATGAATCCCGTTAAAAAGAAAAAATAAAAATCCATGTTTCTAAGGACTTATGTAGCTCAGGCACAACTATTTTCTGAAATCGTTGTGTACTTTTAACTAACAGGCAAAAGTAAATTTCTCCTTCACTTCTCTTTTTTACTCTTTCCTTCTGAAAAATCCTTCTGGTTCCAAGCTGCACTTTCTCTGCATATTGGAGACACACGGGATTTAACTTCTATCATGCTGAAGAAGAATCAATACATGTTATAATTTATTTTTTTTCGGGTGGTTTAAATAAAATTCTTAATCCTAGCAGTTTTTCAGAATCTTTTTTTTATTTCTCTTCTTCATCCATGTATTTATTTTCTGATTTGCCTTTCTTTCAGGAGAATGTTCCCTACGATCAGGGTTTCCTTCTCGGGAGTGGATCCTGAAGCCAAGTACATTGTGTTAATGGATATAGTTCCTGTGGACAATAAAAGATATAGATATGCCTACCACAGGTCTTCCTGGTTAGTGGCTGGAAAAGCTGACCCTCCACTCCCTGCAAGGTTTGTAGATTTTTACTGCTGGTCTTCTTTTATTTGCTTTATTTTTATTTTCCTTTAAGAAATTCCTGCTATTAATCCTTTTCTGCTGTTTGCAAACAGTGCTCTGAGACTTTAAGTCTGTGTTCAACAAAGTTGGTTGCAAAACTCTTGCTCTCTTTGTTTCAGAATCGGGCCTCAAATCTCTGCTTGAGGTTTGATTTATACTGAATGTTCCAAGACATGCAGGATTTGGCTAAAGCCTCTCATACATATATACATAAATATAAACAATTAAGTATATATAAAAATTTGTTTTTAAAAAAGGAAGTTTGTCTCAATTCAAATAGGAAGGCTTTTAAAAAGATACATATTGGTTTGTCTCCCTGTATTTGACCTCACAATTTAAAGCAATCCAAGCACCATTAGCCAAATAGAAATACTACATTACAGTTCAGTGCTGTTTATGCTTGAAATTATTATTTCTTGATAATATACCCAATGTTTGCCAACCAATTGTTTTATTCTTGCTTTTAGTCATCTCTTAGGCAGCAGGCAAAATATGGATCAGTTCTACAGCACAGAGATTTATTTTTTTAATTATTATTATTATTATTATTTTTTTTCCCAATCATGGGATGTCTCTTGTTCTGAGACATTAGGGGAACACCCAGTAAATTCCCTCCCTCTTCTGTACAGAAACAATATGCTGTAAAAAATAAATTTCTAAGATAATTCTGTTAATGTAATTAACGATTGGCTCCTTTCAGCATTAGGAAACTGAGGCTGCAGCATTAGGCTGTAGAGTAGGAGGGCTCTGCAGCAGCCCAGCACTTTAGTAAGTCCCCAAATCCAGTTAGACTGAAGCACATGTCGAATGGCTTTGCTGAGTCAGAGCTGGAGATATGGAAATAACGTGGATGCCTCTCTGGCTTCAAAGGAACTTTTTGTGGAGGGATCTGTGCAGGCACACAGATCCGCTCCAGGTGGCTTAGCCTGGGGTTAAGAGCTTGCTTATTACAGAGACAGAAATTAGAAGTGAAACAGAAGAAATGGAAGCACTTTGTGTGTGTGTGTGTGTGTGAGTACAGGGACCAAATCCTGCACACTTTCCTCATATAAATAGTTTGACTGAAATGGTGCTGACTGCTGATCTCTGGAAGGCAGCTCAGGGAAGTAAACAAACAAAAAGTGCATGCAGAGAAGCTGTGATTAGAGATGGCAACCTAGGATTTATGTTGGCTTTGTTTTCATGGCCAAAAACTCCTTCTTGCAATGTGGTTAACGTCTGAGGGCTTCATTTGACGTATTGTAATGGGCACTGATCAAAACCCAAAGAAAAAACACAGATCATGCTCTAAAAGAGTCAGCATCAAAAGAGGAAATAAGAGAAAGACAAAAATAGTTTTAAGGCAGGGTTCTCCCCTTATTTTTCTTTTGAAGTGGCTTTTGGGATACCTTTAAATAGATGTCTAATTCACACTATTTGGCACAGACTAGTTCAATGAGTAAATACTCACAAGTGTATAGGACAAGAGATTGACTCTGCTGACTGTTATGGACCTGTTATGGTTCAAACCTTCTTGGAGTTTAATATTTATTATCATAATACTGTGGTAGCTCTTTAAGGTCCCCATTAGATCAGTGCTCCTGAGCAGTGTGCAAGCATGTACCTTTCCTGCTTCGTTTTCAGGGTGCTCAGCCAAAAGATCATGGATCATAGCATAGGTTACTTTTTCTGTATACGAATGGTACTTCCATACACCATATGCACTTTCTCCTTCTTATGCCCCTGTTTTGTGAGAAGAAGGGTGCCGACAGGTCCAGCATGCCAACGTTTGCATGCTTTTTCTGGAGTGCTAATGCATCTTTTGAGATGGGAGGCCTCAGTCTTGCTCAACCAGATTAAAAATAGTACTCCTCCCAACTTGGTATGGGCTTAGTCTTGCTCCAGCAACAGAAGCCCTGTCCTCCACACACTGTTTGAGCTTTCCCCACTTGAGGAGTGTCAACGAGGAGTGTGTGTGTGCTTAGCTCTGGGCGCTGGTACCAAGGTGCTAATTCCCCGCTCACATCACTGCCGGCATCTCCGTCTCCACAAGGGCATCGGGGCTGGGAGGAGGGGGAGAACTGTTCAGGAGTCATGTTTCACACGGGTGTAAGACTTTGCGGGACCGAACCCGTTAGTTATTTCGCTCTTTCCATTATAAAAATTGCTCGGAATGCTAAGAAAACTTTTATAAAAAAAAACCAGGAAGCATTCTGTGATTCTGTCTAAAAGATTAGTCCTCCAGGGAACTTTCTACAAAACCCTGTTTTATCCCTGGCTTCCTGCTGTCAGCGTTTAAGACGAGTTTATGTTGCAACAACGACTTAAATAAAAGTACTTTTCAGAGAGTCATTTGTAAGTCTTCTAAAGGGCTATGTCGGGATAGATTTCCTACGGGATATTTTATGTTTGTTCTTCCAAATTGCTAAGACTGTGTGAAACATAATTTCAATAAGTTTCAGCATGTACCTTTATTAGCTTATCTTCCCTTTTCACCTCCTTTCTTTCACTCAAAAGTCTGCCTTTATTTTTACTGTTTGGCCACAATCCTTTAATAAAGTGACAGTGTTCACACACAGAGAACTCTAGGTAGAAAAGCTTTAAAAGGTATTATGTTTTGCAAATTATTTGAGACAGGAAGGTAACTAAAAGCAGCACACACAGAGCTTGAAAGACCAGACCAACTCTTAAGCTAAATAGAGGGAGAGTGGTGTCACATTCCAAAATATGAAAGAAGGAAGCAGTACTCAAACCTTGCATATATCATGAAACATATACTGTGGAGCAAATTCACATCCAAATATGGCTCCTAAAGTCTTTGTGAACTGAAGAGAGCAGCCCCTTGCATCTGGCCAGTCTGAGGCAGCAGATTCTGTGTGAACTTCTGGGGGAGCCTCGTGTACTGCCTTGGAATGTGCACGTTTATTTCTCTAACCCATCTGCTCATGCACACTCACTGTCTCCTCAACTTCTACTTCAGAGGGTGATATGTCTTGCTTTCAACCCTCCTCTTCAAGGTGTACAAGCTCAGGCTGTAGGAGAAGTGTGAAGATAGGAGCAGTTCACCAGGTGGAACCATGTGTTGCAGTGGGTTTAAGGGTGTGTAGCAAATCAGCAGAGAAAAGCAAGATCTATTAATACATTTACACAGCCAATATTTAGGTGCCCATCCTTCAGTGCCTTTCCTGTTAGTGCTCCACTAACATCTAGGCACTTTGTGGTTTCAAAGTAGTGCCAAGCATTAATTGCTTATGGTGTAAAACAATTGTGCTCAGCTTTTAGACACATGAAGATCTGTACTCATTCCCCAGCACATATTTGAAATAGTTTGGCTTTTTGGTCCCAATTAGTCAAACCTTGCTGAGCCTGACACTCTGTGATCACAGTAAACACTATTAGCTACCCAGGCATCAGAAGTCAGGCTAAAAAAAAAATATTTAAAAAAAATAATTAAAAAAAATATATCACAAGACTGCCTCAAAAGCTGCTGGACATATTTGGGACTCTTTGCTTTGACTTCTGTAATTCAGGGCTTTAAAGATTGAGATTTTCACATGTTTTTTTTTACAGGAAGGCACAGTTAATTTTCATGAGAGGTAAAATTATTTTGACATAACAGGATTCCAGGTCTCTGCTTTTCAAGTGCATCATCATTTTACATGAGCCTTGCAGTGTAGTTGTAAGAGCTGGTAGCAGTGAGGATGCTTGTATGCCAGGAATATTTTATTGCAAGAGGAACCCTGGCTCAGCATCCCTCCTGTGGATATAGCTATACCAGCCAAGCTGTGCTTCAGATCAATATAACAAAAACATCCTGAAGTGAGCTGTGACAGTGAAACTTTAGTTTTACTGTGTCTTGAGGATTCTGCTGGCAAAAATGGAGAGGGCAGGATCAAATCTTCCTTTTTGAGCAACAGAGCTGGCTCTCCCCCGAGTCTTTAGTATGGGCATTCCTTGATTAGGGATCAGCATAAGTTACGCCTCATTGTTTAGTGGTTTTTCCATTCTCCTCTTGCCCAACTAAAATCGTAGCTCAAGAACAACAACAAATGTTTCTCTTTCTAACCTGGCATCTCAGCTCTGCCCCACCCTCCTAATGAAAGAAATCCATCTGTGTGGCCAAAGACATCACCCAAAATGAGAGTCAGGCTCTCAGCAGTGATAACCAACACTGTCTGGTTTGTGCTAGCTGAAGGTCTAGTTCAGCTCTTAATTCACTGTCAGAGAAGAACATTTGAGTTAAATAATCTTCAGCAATACGTTATTCCCATAAAATCATTATTTGTAAATACCCTGGCACTTGTAATTAGTCTATTCATGGTGTATATATATATCATTGTATCTACATGTCTTCTATGCCTCCTTTCTTCTATGTAATTTCCCAAGGGCTGGATTGTTAATTACAGAACTGCAATTCATTTTTTCATGTCAGACCACTGTGCTGGACTGCAGCCTTCAGCCTCTTATAAACAGACGTCACCGTAGCTAACGTGTGATCGAGTGCAGGTTAAAATCATTATCACGGCTTAATGTTCCATATAAAGAAAAATGCATTTTTATCTACATTCCCCCATTATCTCTCTAATGACACTATGTTTTTTCTCTCGGAGTTGTAGTCATTGTTATTTTAAGTGCTTGTTAGTACAGCTGTGGGAAAGACATGATCAATTTTTCATTTGGGAAAAGACACAACTGTAAATGTTAGTTAATGTCTCCATTTTAGATAACTAGATGAAATTATAGGTATGGTTAGAGGGCAATCTAGCACTTGGACATGGGATTCTTCATTATGTTCCACTGAATTTAACAAGTCAAGTAATTTGCTTTACTGTCTGTCATTAATGGTCCTATTTCAGGCATTCATTAATTCAAGGGGAGATTGTGTGTGTCTTGTTCGAGTAGCAGCTCTGTATTACCCTAAGCTCTCAGGAAGTCCACATCCATGAAACCACCACATATCCCCAGAGCAAGCTAATGTGTGGGCGGTTTAATTTCATATGGAGGTGGTGCCCACGTACAAGCCAAGAGGTGAGATTTTTTTTCTTATGAGCAGGCCTTTTCCTTGTGTCTTTTAGGTTGTATGTGCACCCTGATTCCCCGTTCACGGGAGAGCAACTGCTGAAGCAGATGGTGTCCTTCGAAAAAGTCAAACTCACCAACAACGAGCTGGATCAGCATGGCCACGTGAGTAGCTCTCCTAGTGGGAAACAACAAGGGAATTGTTCACCTATACCACAGGGCTAAGCTTGAGGGAGGGAGACAACAATGGGGAAAGGCTGCTGTGGCCCCCATGTTACACCTTTCCTGGCCAGTCCTTTCTACTGCAGTGGAGGAGGATGCTGCGTGAAGCTTAAACATGTTGGACTTTAATCTCTGCTGCAGAAGAACAGGGAACTTCAGAAAGCAGGTTTTTTACCTTTCCTAAGGTAGAGCACAGGTCAATGCAAGTGTTCAAATTATGCTCCTACTGTCATCAAGAGGCACAGCATCCATCAAGGACAAGTTCAGGGTGGAGGTGAGCATCAAAGTGAGGGAGAGATAGGAGCCAGGAGAGCTTTTTGTTGTGCTTCTGCCCGTGTTTTGCTGTGACTTGGCAGTGTGGTCTGCTGCATGTGCTGCCTAGCAAGCTGACATGCTTTGCCATGTGTGCTTCGTGGCTCCCTCTTGTTACTGGCAACCTGCTAGGGTTGGGGCCATCTGTGAGAGCTCTTGTACTTCCAGAGTCAATGCAGCACAGGCACAGAGTCAGCAG
>NW_009954410.1:75778-96877 GCF_000747805.2 Chaetura pelagica | reverse complement strand
AGCAGGAAATGCTGATGTAACACCAAACCAGGGCTATCAATTGTAAGCGTCCCTCAGTTGCCCTTGAAATAATGATATGCTACCTGCAAGTCAAGGTGCCACGGGGCCTTGGGTCTTTAATGGACACAGATCCCAGCTCTGACAGGTACCAGTTTGTTGTTGCAAGATTTGAGGCTGAAAGTTGGTAAATAGGATGTAGAGCTGCTGGCCATGAGCTCCTGCTATGCTCCATTAGTGGGGACAAGTCCTTTAGCTACCTGTCTAATGGCAGAAGATAAGAAAAAGTGTTGTCTGCCTTGTCCCCTATTCAGAAGTGCCTGTAAAATGCAGGAATGGCTTGCTGTGCCTCCAGATTGCAAAGGAAGAGCTGAAAGTGTTGCCTTGGCTCAGCAATTTCCCAGTGGAAGGCTAAAGGAGCAGAGGGATGGATTGAAAGGTTTGTTGGCTGAGAACAGGGCAGGTAAGAAGAATGAACTTAAAGGCCGTGTTAGTAAATGAGATGTCAGGAAGAAAGGAGTGATTTTGAGCTCTGAAGCATGGTTAGGGGTAACTATCCTGTAAAGCTGAATGATTGTGGCATACATGGTACCACAAATCCTTCCCTTAGAGTGGCATTTATTGCCTTTTTGGACTGTGTAAGACAGTGGCTGTTTGTCCGAGCAGTGTTCTGGGCAAGTATTTCTTATCCAAAAGACAATTTTTACTTAATTTTTTTACTAAAAATTGAACCACAGCCATGGTAATTTAAAATAAATCCTGAAAACAGCATCAACAAAAATAGTTAAAAAAAGGAAAAGAGAAAGAAATCCCAGGTAGATGCCTGTGTGTTGTTCTTTTGTAAAGTTCTGTCTCTGGGTATATTTTTCTTGTATCTGGCTTCCACTGTAGTGTCCTTTCTGGCTAGCAGAGAATGTTTTTTTGTTTTTTTTTTTCCCTTCTCTTTTATTTCATAATCTGTAGAAGGGCAAAGCTGAAGATTTGTGGGCTCTATCACTGAGTGATGATAGAGCAGTATAGGTACGCATTTAAAAAGAAGCATTTTTCATCATAGCAGGGGCCATGTGTGCCTCTAATAAAAGGCTTGCAGCAGTATATTGCAAACTAGTTAGGAGCAGTGCAGTTCCCAGAAGCCCAGATGAGTATAAAAGAGAAGTAGGTCTGAGAAGCTGTCGGGAACAGAGACATGTGACACAGCAGTGAGATGTAATCGTCTCAAATACAGGCAGTGGGAGAAAATGATCTGCAGAGTTTGAGATGCGGCCTCCTGATTAACTTTCCAAGAAGTGGCAGAGGTGGATCCCATTCTTTACACAAAGGCTTTGGACAGTTGAAATTGTTGGGAAGCTTTGCATGCTCATTTAGGAATAAGCCCCACAGGCTTGATCCCATGTTGAGATTTGCATGATGGGTGTTGTGCCTTCATGGAGCACTCCCTTTTTATTATTTTGTGTTTTTTCATGTTGCAAATTAGGGTGTCAGGTTTCATGTGCTGCCTTATTGAAGCTATGTAAATACCATAATTGGGTGCTTAGTAGAATTAAAGAAGAAATTAATTCTCTGGAGGCTTTCAGGAGGGCTCACTGTGCTATGGCCAACAGCATTTCTGAGCTCCTGTCTACTAAGAGAAGGGCAGTATTGAAATGCCTCCAAGAACATCTCCCTTCAGTTTGAAAGAGCCCTTCTTTACCGATGAGATAATTTTAATTGAACTGCTAAAATCTTGATTATGTTTGATAAGGCACGTTGGTTCCTGAGGAAGTTCTAATGATCTAAAAGGCACCTTCAAACAGTAGTTACAGAAGCTGGATCCAACCTGATTCCAGTTTGGTTTAGCTGCTTGCTTTCTCCATCCTCTAGGAGACAGTTCTGGTTGTTAAGGTAATTGTGGTGTTTTATTTGTAGGGTGGTTCACTTCCCAAAAAGGAATCTGAAAAGAAGAGAGCCATTTCTTTATTCTAGCATTAGTTTGTTTTCTCTTATTCTGAGACTTTGGGGGTTGGCATGCATCTCTGCTTGTGTGTATCTTCAGCAGCATGCACAGCCCCATAGCTATGTACGTATTCTCCCCAAGCATCAGGCAGAAGTCTTATCTTTGTGTGCATGACATACAGCTCGCTCCATGGAAACACTTTCAGATATCCTCACCAGAGGAAGGAAATGGCTCCTGTCTCTGGAGTTTTACATTTGAGCAAGTAATTCCAATTTTTCTGCTTGGGGAATGTTTATTAACGTGAATCTTCCCCCCCACACCCCGATTTCGGGTGTTGTTTTTCACTCACGCTGCTTCTTTTAGGACTTCTGGTTGCGCTTAGTTGGGGTGGCATCATTTCTGGTTTCTGGTGAGGTGAACCATGAGCATACACATTATTGTCATAGCTTTTCTGGCACTTATGACAGCATAACTCCAACAGATGGATGTTTGCAGAAGCAAACACAAAGATGTGGGCATGACCAGTGACTGTGAAAGCAGGGGTTTCAGAATAGCCACAGGGAGCTACGCCCAGGTGTCTTTTTTAAAGTCAACCTGGTGGAAGTTAGGAACTTCCATGCATTTAGAAAGCAAATTTGCCCGGCAACACTCTCCCTTGGTGAACATGGAAGCCATGTTCACAGCACAGTTCCTGAATTCAAAGCCACCTAGGGGACTTTGCAGCTGGTATCCAGATTTCTTCTGGTAACCTGTCTGTAGCCACTGGGAACCAGATGCCTACAAACCTGCCTGACCTTACAGCACACAGGATGCTGTTAGGACAGATCCTGGTCATCTCCCCAGCCACAGGCTGTCAGCATGAAGGCAGATGGAATGGCTGAGGTCCTGTGACCATGCTATACTGCCAGTAAGCCTGTGCTAGGCGTTCCTGTAAGTATATGTGCACCTGATGTTCCTCTGTGGGCACACCAGCATGAGGATCATAGAGCTGACATCAGGGGATTTTTTCTGACAGCTACACCATGCAAGTAGGAGAGGGACTGTTTGGGCTTTAAGACCACCTGTTTTGTGGGCTATTTTGTGAGATGCACCCTGTGTATCTAACTCCCTTAAGCTGCTTTGGTGGCCCTAACATAAGAAGTTGCATGGACATTAAGGGGTATCTTTGTGCAGTATCCTTCTGACCCGTACCAGTGAGTGCTGCAACGCTGGCAGCCTACGCAGGGATGCAGATGCAGCACTACATACACAGACTCTCACAAAAAAAGGAAATAGTGACCTTAACCTTGTCCCTGGGTCTTTTGTGACCTCCTGGCTGCATTCAATACTTATTTTATACCTGAATGACCCAACTTGCCATTGGTGGGAACACATGGGGTAGAGTGTTGTGGCGTCCTTTTTTATTTCGGGAAACTTTCATAAGTGATTAAGTGGTTTTGTATGAGAAATGGAGCTTCTTTATCACATTTTGCACTCACAGAGGAGTGAAAGGAAAGGACATGCGTAGGAGCTGCTCTGTCACAGCCTTTTCCTCCTTCCCCTTGGCTGCTGCTCAGATGTAGTACCTTGGCATGGATAACGTGGCCATGAAAGGCAACGGGAAGTGCCGAGCTCTGCGGGCCAACCCCTCAGTAAGCTCACCACCATCCACACACTGTCCTTTAAAATGTCTTTTGCAGCTGCTTAGAGCAGCCCCAGTGACTAGGCTGGTGAGACAAAATTTTACCAAGAGAGGAAAAAGCGCCGAGAACATTAACGGCAGGGCCAACGGCCATTGTGTGTGTGTGTGGACACACAAAATGGTGAAGTGATTTGAGACAGGACCTGAGCTGGTAAAAGCTGATGTGCAGCTCTCTCAGAATGGTGGCTCCTCATCATGGTAGTGGCTTCCCTCTCTCTTTGTGCCCCCTGCAAAATCACAGTGTGAGTCTTAGCCATAGCTGGCTCTGAAGGAGTTGATGGAAGTTTTAGCCATGACAAAGCTGTCTCTAAGCCCTTCACTGCAATGCAATGTGCAACCTATTTCATTGACTGAGCTAGCATGAAATGCTGCACCACTTCTGCTGTGTTTCAGCTGAAGTTAATGCTTCCCGAGGAATGCACATTAGCTATTCCAGATGTACAGAGCTGGCTGCAGTGTCGTTATGGCCCCTGCAAAATAGAACCACCCACACCATTGCCAATTTCGTCTTGTGACTGTGATTATATCCAAAACAAGGACTGGTGCGAGCTGAGCTCTGTATTTAATTCTTATATTGTAATACTGTGGTTAGAAGCAGCCAAAGAGGTCTCCAGCCAGTGGTAACCGAAGCAAGTGGGACTCCTGGTTTGACGCCAGCGAACGTAGACGTTGGTTAGTTGGCACATTGGGTTTAGAATTATTTTGGGAGCTCGTAAACAATTATTAATGAGGATAAAATGGCAAGACCTGGTCATTTTTGGGTTCTGTGCTGGTTTCCCTCCTTGGACTCATTTTTGGTAACCTGTGGTGAAGAGCATCTACTAAGTAGTTTGTTTTAAAGGTCTGCCACGGTAAAAGGGTCTGGGGAGTTTTATTTTTGGTCAGCCGGTTTGTGCTGGTGGCGGTGGTGGCTTTTTGGTTGGATTTCTTTTTTTCTGCTTTTTTTGAGGGGGCTCCTGACTATTTTTATTTTGCACCTGCACATTTTTGCAAGTGTGGATTCTTGGTCTTGAGCTTTCAAGAGTGACATACTCACACTTGCAGCTGACACCTGCACACACTAGCAATAACAAATCCTGTATGTAAAACACTTCACCTGTAGGAACAGGTACTTAAGCTTCAAGAAACATGTGTTTACCGGTGCTGTAGGAGTGAGAGGAAAGCAGCTCCTGGGATGCCTGCTTTTCCAGCTTTGCTTGCTAGAACTGCCCAAAGGAGTTGGGAGACTTTGCTATGAAAATCAGCTCCTTGATTGGTTAGATTGCGATGCGTCTCCTGCAGTGTTAATTTAATATTTTTTCTCCCCAGTGGTGTTACAGTCTCTGAGGGTCCTTTTAACCTTCCTCTCATGACAGTGTCTTCTCACTCTTTCTTGCAGATCATTTTGAACTCCATGCACAAGTATCAGCCAAGGGTCCACATTATTAAGAAGAAGGATCACACGGCTTCCTTGTTAAATCTGAAATCGGAGGAGTTCAGGACATTTATCTTTCCAGAGACAGTTTTTACAGCTGTTACTGCCTACCAGAATCAACTGGTGAGTACAGTTGCTCATTTCCATGGATTTAGCTATATCCCACACTGCTGAAACTCCCTTTTCCCTCACCTGATGTAACCTACCTTTCAATGCCAGTATCTGTAGTGACTTTGTCCAACCTAGTTCCTATTCAGGAGTAATCTTACATATACAGGTAGTACTTCTAACTTCAAAGGGTCATAAGGCTTATTCATGGGAGTAAAGAGAACGTGAAAAAAAGCTTTCATTTGTCTTCCCTTCTGCCTATCCAAAGTTGTTTGCATATTATCATTTAGACCTTTTCAAGTTATAGCTCATTAAGGACCTATTCTTATTTGCAGTGATCTTTCACACCATGAGCTGTTAGCTGAGAGACACTCTGGTTTGCACATGATGATTTCACGGGCTAAAAAGTTGACTAATTAGGTCGTAAGGCTCAAACATAAGGCAAATCATTCAGAGATATGCTTTTCAGAGGCTGCCCAGATTATATCCAGATGTTTGAATTTCAATTTACATGCCAGTGAATAATATATACAAAATGGAGATCATAACAATGGATTGCTAATGAGTAATTTTAGGAAGTATATAAACAATCACAGAGGCTCTGCTTGACAGTGGATAGGGCTTTAATATTTAAGTCAGTGGAAATATGTTGTTGGCTTCAGTGCAATTCAGACTGTGCTTGAAGGGCTTGGTGACTATGGCACTTAAAAAAAAATACCTCTTTCCTTCTCTAATTCCCCCAGGTTAAGAAAAATATAAGTACTGAACAAACATGTGGGCTGGCAACATCACAGATTAATGTACCTGCTGGATTATTTAAAGAAGTTTGTATTTCTTCATATGAAGCAAAATAAATTAATTTCTAAATGCTACAAGTAAAATGAAACTATAAAAGGGGGGGCAAAGAAGCTCTGAAGATAATCAATCCTTGTGACAGACCCCATACCCCAATTTAAGACTTTAATATCAGAATGTATTGATTTTAAACTCAGGTTTGTATCTGAATGCCTCAGAAAATGCATTCAGCACCTGGCAGTCTCAAGAATATGATGTTTGGACAGGCAGCTAGATTTTTCCACTTAACTTTCTGTAGAAACTAGCAAAATAGTAACAGGCACAAAACCAGCTAAACCTGGAATTTATTTCTGTAGGAAGGATTTGTGTTTACCAATGACACTTACACCAGAGATGTTTCTAAATTAACCTTCCGAGAGCACATACATTGAACCCTGGAAAACTTCTCAATGGAACATCTCTGGAACCCCTAGAGGTTGATGCTGTCATTTTATTTATGACTAATGAAAATGGAGCCTTTTTTCATTTTTGCCATTTCTTTCAGAACTGTTTTAAGGAGGGATTGATTACATTTCTGGAGGTTATTAGATAAAAGCTAAATACATTACACTTTCAACAAACTATCTCATCATTTAAGATTTAAAGGGCATGCATTTATTTAAACAGCCAAACCACTGCCACAGAGTTGAATTGTAGGTCAGATTTCATTTAAAAATGCTTTCTAGCAGATGTTCTCTGATTGTTTGTGAGACAGTCTCTCAGGAAAAATATGGCCATAAATGATTGTGAGTCTCATCTGGCTTTGGTGGATACAAAAAGTTTCTCTCGTGATGTCATACCAAATCTTTAATATTAGGAAAATGGAAGTTTGATTGGTGAAAATATGCTCAAGAGATGAATAGACGTCCTTATTACTCTGCAGTGCAGTTGGCTCGGTGTGTTGGTGACCTAAGTCAATGGAACTAGTTAGAGCTTGTCTTTGTTCAAAGCATTTTCACAATGCTGCCATAAAAATACTCCCTGTCCGTGAGGCACTAACCTGCCACTCTTTGCAACATCACCACGAGTCGACGGCTTCTGGACACCCTGGGAATAGGGTGAGAAGGGGTCCTGTGAGAAGGGTAGTATGCAATGTAGTCCATCACTTGTATCTGCATGATGAGACAGCCTCAAACCCTCAGCCAGTCCTGAGGTCCCCATGCTGCTTGACCAGCCCATAGAAACAACCAGCAACCTGTGGTGCACCTTGCTTAGTGCCTCAAAGCAAGGACCGTCCCCAGAGAACTTGTCCCTGGGTGCACCTGGCAAGTCAGGCAGGGAAGGCAGCAGCCCAGAGATGCAGTGAGTTTCCCAGGGCCACAGAGAAGGTTGGTGGCTGCTGCTCAGCACCTCATTCATATACTGCAGACCAGCAATTAAATAATCAGTTTTTGTCTTTGTAAGCCCATCCCTCCCTCTCTGTGTTTTCCTTCCAGAGGACTTCTTTCTAGGAGTGAAAAGTTAGGTTCAATCATTCTCTCTCCCTTTTTTTTTGTTTGTTTGTTTTTTGTTTGTTTGTTTGTTTGTTTTTAACTTTTGGAATAAAAGCCACCCCATTTTGAAATACCTTTGTTTGATGACAGCATTGGATTGTTTGACTCTTTGGAAAAGATCCCTTTTCTTTCCAAGTCTTGAGGGCCAGATATTAAAAATGAGGTTGTGGCCTCTGTGATAGAGGCTTGTTTTGTTTTGTTTTAAGGAAACCTAGGCTGAAATAGCCACTCAGTATGAAATGCTGGGAGCTGTTGGTTATTGTGTATTTCAGCTAGAGCTGGTCGCATTCACAGGTCCTGTGTTGTCCCAAATCAAACTCCAACTCCCACTTGCATTTTTCTTTTTAATTCTTAGAAGAAGTATCAGTATGGCTAGGAAATCTGAATATTATGACGTCTCAGGTTTTATTCACCAAATCTCATTTGGTTGGACAGCTAGAAAATTTCACAGGGCAATAGTGTGTTTTTTCCTGCTTCCAAAAAAACTGCAGCTGAAGTCAGCACCTGTGCCTGCAAAAGTCTAACTGGAAAGTTAAGTGGGTTCCTGACACTTTGGGACAGAGGGACTTCTGATTAGTGGGTCACTCTGGCAGAATAGAAAGGCTGACAGGGTGCACTGAGCAGGTTTGTAGCTGCATTTGAAGAAAGGAGGAGAGTTTTAGTTGTACAACCTCTGCACTCCCAGAACTGTGAAGGTATTTATGGGGTTATTCCTTTAACCCAGGCTCCGCCACTTTAAATCTGAGTTCTCAACACATTTTCCCTCCTTCCTTTCTTCCCTGTTTTGGCCCCTTTCTGTGCAAAAACAGCTAAACTGCCCCCGTGTGATGGCTGATAGGTCTGGCTGAGAATATTTACGTCCCAGGAAAAAAACATATCTAGTGAACTGAAGCAACATCTTCAGGTCTGCAGCCAGCAGCTCGTAGTTTGGGCTCATACTAGCTGACGTGCAGCTCCATTGAAGTGGCTCACATGGTAGCAGAATGCTGTGCATTGCTCATGGAAAAGACAACCTAATTCATGCTGTTAAAGTATTTGGAAGCAGCAATGTTGTATGTGGGTGGGTTCCTCCTGTTCTGGGTAATGTGAAAGCTGAGTCCACTGCTTGTGCCCTTTGGTCTTTCCATTGCCATCTGTGTAATACAACCTGATTTGCCTCCCCAGCTTTGCAGCATCTCAAGAGTAGTGTGCACTCACACAAAAGGGACACGGATAAAATTAGCAGTGAAGTCAGGAGGATGGATTGGTTAACACTTTGTATGCTGCAATACCTTAACACTATATTCATGTCGTGTTGCTCTTTTCTGTGTTTCCAGATAACCAAGTTGAAAATTGACAGCAACCCTTTTGCTAAAGGATTCCGGGACTCTTCCAGACTCACTGATATCGAGAGGTAATGGGGACTTTCTGTTTACTTTCCATGCAGATAAGATAAAGAGAAGAGAGTTTGTAGGAAAAGCGTCCTTTCAACTCCTGAGAAGCTGTGCGTTTTAATGTTATCTGGTTGCATACAGTAAGCCTCCTCCACCTCTTTTAAAAATACTTATGATCTTCATGAAGAAAGAGCTGTTTTGAGTTTTGACATCTGTTCCAGTTGAGGCTGATATATTCATCTTCCTGAGGGGGCTTCTTGAAGAAGGGAGAGGGTCAGTTTTACAACTCCAGAATGAAAAGTGTTTTTCTTATCATGCCATTTAATCCTAGTGAGGGCTGTGAATTGGGTTACTGGGAAACAAGGGCAGTAGTCCTGTGAAAAAACATCTTTATAGCTCCCCACTGCTCCACACAGTGGAAAAGAGAAAGGGGAGCTTCCCAAAATACACTTCAGCAGTCCCAGACACTGAAGTCAGCAATTATTGCCATTAGGATGAATCCCATAACTCCTACTCTGACGACAAAGATGCCATTTTAGTTTCACCAAAATTGTACAGCAGGGTGCATCAGAGGAAAGCTTTATCTGGAAACTGTTGAGTTCTGTGTGTGTACAGCTCATTATAAGCAACTGCTGCCATAGGGACAGAAGCATTAACACACAGTTGAGTAGGAAATACACTTCAATCTCTTGGTAGCTCTCCAACGTGTCACATTTTTATGATATCGTGTCAAATAGTTTGGCAAATGAAGCAAATTAAGTTGCCTGTGTCCCTTAGGCTGGAAGTGAACATGATGGAGACGAATATAGCCCATCCAAATTTTCCTATGAGCACACAATCCTGAAAGAACTCTCGGAGAGCCCAAAACCCTTCAGGCTCCTATGTGGCAATATCCAGATGAATCTCTGAATGATCTTTTAAGGGTGCATGTAGGGGACAAACTGCTCAATGAAGTCACATGCATGCAGATAGAGAAAGTATTTACAGCATTTCAAAAGTATATCAATCTAAGCAGGTCCATGGATGGGAAATAGTGGCATATTTTATACCTTCCTAGTAACTGGATTAATAGTGATCTGTTGAGTAACTGAGTGAAAGAGCAGTCATATGGGAAAAGCCAGCTTGTAGACTACAGTGTGCACTTGCAAACTTGTTAAGAATTGCCTCCTAAGTGAAAGTTTTCACTGAAAAGGGAAAAAGCAAAGCAGATTTAATTACTATATCATAGCCTGTTGTATCAACACAGTACCAAAGTAAACAGCATTCACAGCTCTTGTCTTGTTTGTATAAACTATGCAATAAATAGTCAAGAAAAGACCTGTAGGAAGAGACTTTGAATCTTCACATTTTGGTTTCCTTGTTTTATAGACAGGCAATATTTAATGGCACAGTTTTGTATGGGCAGAGAGGTTGAAATAGATAAGCTAGGAGAAAAACTTATTTACTTCTGTGCAGAGGAACCAACTATCATGGTGCTGGATACGAAGGGAATTTTTCCAGAGGACATCTTATTATAACAGCACATGGCATGGAGTCAGAAATGCTCAGCCTAAACCGCAGTGCCCTTTTGTTTATTGATAAGTGTAAGAATAGAGCCTGTGAGAGGCAGCCTAGCCCAGGCACAAACCTTGTCATGAAAGATAAAGTAGCCAAATGTGAAATCTCCAATAAACGCAAGAAGCAGAATGTGCAAAGTATTGCAATGGAATTAAAACTCTGGATTTGAGAGTCCAAGTTTAGGTAATGTCTTATTTTTACTTAAATGGGAAATCTTAGCCCTAATAAGTGAGCAACAGTATTTAAAAAAACCCAAAACCTGCTGCACAACACATCAGGAAATGAGGAAGTAGAAGTGTAACACACAAGAAGGTTGGTAAGAGAGGGAGAATTTCCTAAGTTATCTGATACGATCCAGAAACATCAAGGGTTTTATTCAGGTCCAGCACTAAAATATTTAGGCAGATGAGAATGTCATTCTCTAAGCGCCCACTGGTTCTATAGATCTCATCTCAGTGCCAGCAAAATTGCTTAAATAAATCTGGTATAAAACAAAATAAATAGCAAAGCGAGACATGCCAACAGGAAGAGTTTCCTGCTTGATGTCCATCATGTTACAAGATGTAGGTGATAGATTGAATAGTACAGTGTAACTCTCACTCAGTCTAGTTGGAAACTTGATTGTTTCTATAAAATTACTGCCTGAGAAAAATATTTCTTTGCCAGGGAAAAAATGATGTGGCCACACACACACAGCCCTTGAAAGTGAGTATTTATCCAGAAGCAGTGAAATGCCTTCCATGCACTGTTTCCTAGGCAGGTCTGGCGACAGTGGGTGCACAAGTAACCTGCAATACTGCGTGGTGATCCTAATGGTCTCCTGCAAAGCACCCTGTGATGTCAGGGCCAAGAGAGCACTCATTTATCATGAGTTCCAGCTTTTCCGAATGACCTAAGTAGTGTGAAACTGTACAGAGCTTTGGATTTCATTTCTAGGTATTTAAGCATGCTTTTTCCTAAACAGCCTTTGGGGAGGGAAACAAATCAGATCAATTGATCTTTAGAGACCTAAAGAAATTAAATTAGTCTGGAGTCAGTTACTGCACTAAACCATCCAGTAATTGGATTGCTCCTTGTAACTGATTGAAAACAGCCTCTATCTGTAACAATATAGGGAGCTTTTCTTTATAGTAGATCTGAGAGAAAAACACATCTTTTTATGACATGATGACAGAAATTGCACTTTTTTAACCTAATTGAATATGATTTTATAAATATGTGACTTTAACGATTTCAGGCTTCCCATTCTAGATTTACGATCCCTATTTAGGAAATTCAAGCTGCAAATGCCTTTGAGATTTAATCTGTTTGCATTATATGTGTTGGCTTTAAAATAATATATGTAAAGGTGGTGAAATTTGTTAAACGGCAGAGGAGGTAGGCAACAGCAAGGATATTAAAATGCCTGTATTTTCTTTTGTTCCTGTCTAAATACTTTACAAAAGTTTCCTGCTACTCATAGCTGTATATGCAAAGTTTTTAACCACTGAAAAAAAAAAATTTGTCGAGTTTGGGACACAGTGAATTTTAAGTAGGATGTGAGATTCCTTCCAGAATCCACTCCTTCCATACATTACTTGCAGTAATCTATTTATGGCAACAAAGCAGACACATCCGGGGCTACTGTGATTTACATAAGTTGCTGATTCACCTTTTGATCTTTTTACGTGGTATTTATATTTCCTCTATTATCAAAAGGCTTCCACAGTGGTTATGATTGAGAAACTGAACATTTAGCAGCAATTGTCAGAACATGGAGCTTAACGTACTGTGGTGTTGACTGTGCAGCAATGTGGATGAGTGTCATTTTTTTTAATTACAGCCTTTGCAAAAAAGACTAATGCAGGTTTTGTAATGAGCAATTCACTTTGAAGACAGGCTTTAATGGAATATCTTTTTGCTTCCGTTTAAGGACAAAAAAACTTGTCAAAGACATAAGAGGTGCAAAATCAGAACCCAACTAACTAATTTTTCCATCTTGAGCCTGTATCTATCTTCTGAGTTCTTATGAAGAATCAGCCTTTTTTAAAATGGAGAAAGAAATAAAACCATCACAATTAAGTATCATGCAAACAATCCAGTGAAAAAGGCAGTTATTTCAAGACTGTGAGTCAACTGAACTACTGAATGGCAAAATAATGACCAAACAAGAATTGATAGATTGTAATAGTGAACTGAACGTTGCTTGTCTATTTGATCCAGTATGTGATAGGCAAGCTCAGGGTGTGGGCTTACAAATATTAAAGTGGCCTAAGGGAGTATATACCTATCTGCACAACTTCAGTAGAGTTTCTGGGAGGTAGGTACGTACATGGGGGGCAATGTGGAAAAGTATGGCTGCACACCCAAATAATATTTAAGCAGAGAAAAGAATTGGGGAATGAGAGAAGTAAGAGAGCAGCACCCCAGCATTCCAGCTGGATTTGCATGGTAATCAGATTCTGAATTATCCCCTGAGGAACTTCATGTCTGAGATGCGGAAATACATTGTACCTGCTTACAGGCTGTAAGTGAAATGGATGCTAATGCCTGGATATGGGCACTGTCATGTTGGAAGTATCAGCCAAAGCCATGTGCTTAAAGATACGCTGACTGCAGCAGTCCTCTCTTCCAGCCCTTCGCTGCGCATCCCACAGAGCTGCCTTCTTCCCTGTTCCCACTTCTTCCTGCTGGTCTAGAACTTCTCTGACTCTTGAAAGCCTCCTACCAACCACCAGGAATACATCCTCTCTGAGACCTACTTCCAGGTCCATGGTTAAGCAGGGCTTTGTCATGGTTCTCCAAGTCAGCTCACAAGCTGATCTTTTATCCTCAGGTAGTTCTCAGTCTGTGAATGTCAGCAGCCAGCCCTGGGAGATCATCTCTGATATCTGGGTTGGGAGACGTGAAGTCCTGAATTTAGGGAGAAACACTAGGGACTCAGGTGCCTAAATGCCTGGTATCTGGTGCAATTCCTGATGTGCTAATGCCTTCAGCTGACGCTCCAGAGGGTTAAATATTGTATATATTTTCTCTATCATCCCTTCCAGACCATTGCAGATGATCTGCATGTCTTAGAAAGAGCTGTCTGCCTACATTTAGACAACAGAAGCATTCCCTTCAAATGTGGTTCCTTCAACTCTGCTTATTGTTAGCCTGGCAACTGTTGTTGTTCCCCAGCAGAAAGGCTCTCTATGCCAGCTAAAACATTTCCAGTTCCCATGCTTTTAAGCACTCATATCCTGGCTCATTTTCCACTTAGGTATTCTGTTATCTAGCTTCTTAGTTGTGCAAAATGATACAAGAACATTTTATTTTGCTAGTGTTTTCCGCCCACCTATTGCAGGTGTAGTGTGTGCATATGAGGAGGGGATGACATCAGATCAGACCCCCAGTTTCCACCCCAGAGTTTTCCAAGGACTTCCACAGGTCATAGATTCTCAGCACTGAACTGTCCTTACCCCTCACCCTCTGACTGGCAGTGAGAAAAACACGATTGTAGTCACTGGGTAAATAGGGGCTCTGTCGAACTGGCTGTGTTAGAGTTAAGTGTGTCACTAGATTTGGCAAAACGAGGTACAGAGAAAGGTATTTGACATACATTTGCAAGTGTGTGCTTTTTTCCAAGTCAGAGAAGAGAAATGCAATTTTCTTTCTCTTTATTTTTTTTTTTCTTTACCATTCCCTGTATAAAGATAGCTGGTTTTCTCATTTTTATTTGCATTTGAGAGAAGTGCAGGGGGTATATTTAATAACCTCATGCTCCTTCTCCGTAAGAGTCTTTACTTTTCCCATGTCATGGCTTCAGCCAGGCTACATCACCTGGAAGTGCATTTTATACTCTTCCAGAATTGTCATCAGTAGCCAGAGGTTTATTGCAAGGGTGCCAGTAAATACCACTTTTTTTTTTTTTTTTCAGTCATGAAAACCTGGATTTTTCATATTTTCTCATTTCCCTTACTTCTTAAAATCGTATGAATCCCTGGATTATTGCATTTACCCAACACTTCTCCTATGGCTATGACTTTGAGTGAAAGTGTTTGGTGGCTCTGTATTAGCTTTTGGGCCAAACTGAACTTCACCTCCCATGAGCCAATGTACTTTGATGGACTTACCTGGTCAGAGTAAATTCAGGTCTAACCCAAGCAGTGGAATGGAGCTACTCTGTTCTGGTTGAGGGTTTGGTACATATTGTGTCAGAGCTGAATTAAATTCCTAGAGTCAGTCTGTAATATTCATCTACAAGTATAAGAGCATCTATATGTAGCAAATTAATCTGTCTGTATGTTTATGTGTAAAATAACAACTGAAAGCCACAGGAACATGAAGGCTGAGAGATACCTGAATAGTGTTTCTGACAGTGTTTGTTATTCACTCTTCACTGCTGTTATGGAAATATATTTCTTCCTCCTGCTGTGTTGTTTTTTTTCTCTGTTTGCTTTTTTTTTTTTGGTTGGTGTTTTTGTTTTTGTATGGGTTTTTTTGTTTTGTTTTGGGTTGCTTTTTTTTTACAGACTTGTTTTTAGCGCTTGCGTCTTAGACAAATTAGTCATCTTTTCCCTTAAGAAAAAAAAAGTTCTACTACAGTGCGACTTCCGACAAGTTTATTTTTGTGCCTTCTCAGCCCATTTATTCCATCTGTCTTCACCTCACCTCACTTCTGATGTCTTCTGTTATCTGGGCTTTCTTCCAAACATACTAACTGGCAGCTACAAAAAAAAAGGAAACCTTTGAAATGCAGAACTAAAGAAGTCATTCAGACTGCAAACTGATAATTCATACACTTTATATCCTGTTCTGTGTTTTTCTTTGTGTTGAACTGAATGGCCAAGCAAAACATGGTTGTCAGTTTTATTCTTTTACTATTTTCCATCTATTAATTTTTTTTAACCTTCCCTTTCTTGTAAAGAAAAAGACAAAACCCAGGAGCAGGGAGCAGATTCTGAGGATATTCTCACCCTTTTGCTTACCTAGCACTTGGATAATAAGGGCAAAAAGAGAAAACACTAAGAGGTTGATCAACCCTGCTTTGAAATTTGTACCTCGTGTAGCCATTCCTGACTGAGACCGTAACTTTTGCAGATGACAGGAATTCAGAGTGTCTGGCTCTGCCACCTGCTATCCTCACCAGTCTGGCTTTTGCATGCTGTCTTCAAAGGGGTCTGAACCTGGCTTCCAGTGAGTGGCTGCCTCTTACACCAATACCATCCTCTTTGGAGCCATGTTACATACCTGAGATGGGTACTAACCCAGGCCTGGTTCCAGCAAGCTAGTTCCTATTAGCTTTTCTAATGCCTTCTGCTAAAACCGAGTATATTGCCTCAAGTCTCCTCATCCCAAAGGAAAAGGGTAGGCTACCTGTCTCCACTCCCTGGGTGCACTCTCCACTAATGTCAGGAAAATCCGTAGCTTCAGGTGCACATGGGCACGTAGCAGCATCAGTGCTGACAGTGCTTTGTGGCCAGGTGAGCCCTCTTTGCTGTCAGTGGGGTTCATGGCCATGTGTTTCAGAATCAGGGTCATTGTGATCATCAGGCTGTTGTAAGTGCACAGCTTCAGCAGGGTAACAGCAAAAGGAGCAGAAAAAAAGACGTGAAGAAGCATCAAAGAGATGCTGGCTTCCACCTGCAAGAAGCACTGTTCTTTCACCTTGATTTAAGATCCTCCTCAGGGTAACCTGGGACTTTTATTTTCTCCTGAGAGAATTTCTGTAATCTGGGTTCACAGCAAGAGGAAGCAAGCATCCTCATGCAGGGCCTTGCTCCTCAGGTGCTTCCCAAGTCTGCTCTGCTTTCTGCCAGCCCCCAGCACATACCCTTGGCAAGATCCTGGGCTTAGTCTTTAAAGTGTTAGTGAATAATTTATCAGCTACATCAGGATCTGTATGAATCTGTTTTTGGTCCTCTGAGATTACTCTGTACATATGGGGCACTGTTAACTGAACGAGGCCAAAGACTCAGCTTGTAGCTGCAAGACATAAAGCATCTCTAGCTGGAAGATTTAGCTTTCGGATCACTTGATGGCTGAGGCAAGAGAGAAATGTTTGGCTGAGAGGTTATAACCTGCAGAATTGCAAGATGTCCTCTGTGTACCCTAAAACCTTGCTAATTGATTCTTCCAAATCTTCCATTCTTCCAAAGCTTCACATCCTTGGTTTCCTGGTCCAAAACTCACTGTTTCATTTCTTGCATAAAGAAGTGCTTTGTTCATAATAAGCAGAGGTTTATTTATAAGGCTGGGCTCAAGGTGTGCCTCTGTCAGAACGCAGATCATCGGGATCAGCCTAAGCTCCTGTTCTGTATTACCTCTCCTCACATTGATCCTGCCACAGCACCTTCTCTGTGGGTGAGCCAGCTAATATCGACTTATTTTTTCCCTCTCCATTTGGCATATGTTCCTTCTTCTCTTTCTCAAGCAGCTTCAGCCCCTAACTCACTCTTCTCCAGCCTGTCATCTGCTATATTACTCATTTGTACACATAGTGCAGCTTAATCATAGTAATATATCATGCCTGTGTGTGTGTTTCCCCCTCTGTGTGTATTTGCTAGATAACTGTGAGTTGAAGAGCAGTTTGGAAGACTGAAAATTGTTGGTAGACCACAGAAAATAATCTGACAGAAAGAAAACATCTTTCCTTTATCCAGCTGGCAGCTTGTGATCTCTCAAAACAAAGTTTATTGTTAATTTATGTCCACAATAGAGGAAAATGTAGAGTTCTAAGATACATTAAAAAGTTAAAAATACGTATATCCATGTATTAGATAGAGTCTGATCACAAACTGAAAGACAGAAGTACAGAAGTTAAGCATTAACTGAAAGTGACTTTGTTTTTCAGCCAGTTTACTGTGGATCAGCTCTGAAAAAAGCCAAAGGATATCTTTAAAAAAACTCCACCATACTTGTCACTTCATTTTTTGTTGTTGTTGAGCAGAATAACAAAATGGCAAATATTAATTTATTGTTCAGTAATTTATAAAATAATTTCCATAAATCCTTTGAACCACACTAAGATATCTGAAGATGTTGCATACAGATTATAAAGCCAGATGTTTAAATGACTGAGTCTTTCCCTCTTAGTAGTAGTATTATATTTTAGGACATTTAAACATTTATTTTATTGGCCCACTCTACAGAGTACCATATTCTGGACAACCTAAAGAGTTCATACTTTCATAGCAGAATATTCAGGAATATTTTAAGTCCTTTCAGCTCCAGTTGACAAAAGGGCATGAGCAGGAACCTGTGTTCCAGATTGCCAGCTTTGTTCCTCCATTTTAAACTAGATTTCACAGGCACTTAAATCTTGTTAAAGTTTTGCATCCTCCTACACACCTACTTTGGAGGAAGTCTTAAAGCACCTCTGTCTCCAAAGGGTGGAGGAGGTTCAACTCTTCTTTCCAACACTATGTGGGAAATCCCATGTTTCCACTGGTGAATGAGATGTAATCCCTTTCTTTGTGAAGACTTGATCTCTGTGTAGTGTTCTCTGAGCATGAAGTATCTGAGCATGGTACAGAGGCCACCACCCCCTTCCTTTGAAACACAAAGGGTAGGAAAGGTTCTCCCTTAATTTGTAGTTTGGTCACTTCTCCAGAATGGGGGAGATTTGAGTACGAACTTCAGCTCTTGATTTGCTAGGTTGAAGAAACAGTGGGTTAACTTTGTGGGATGACTCTGAGATGTGCTTCATGACTGGAGAAAATAAAACACTTCTTGCTTTTCTGTTTTCTTTTGCATGTTGAGGAGGCTTCCTGATCAGCCTTCTGCATTTTGTGGGTCTGTTTGGAGGTTTACATGCAACATGTGTTGTATGTGGAAAGAACAATGTCCAGCTGAAGGCTGTCAGGGCCAGGTGCTGAAATTGTGGTGTGAATCTAAATGCTTTGCACTCATTATATGAATCACGGCCTCAACTTCTAAATGAAAAATTAGTAGGTGTGCTGTGATTACAGTGTAAACATGGTTAGGCAGGATAAGCATATAGAGTTTTGAATATTAAATACCAGAAGAACAAAAGGAACTGCTTTTGTGAAATTACCCGGATCCAAGTTTCCTCATTAGACCATTCCCTCTGCCATAGAAACCTTTGCTGCTTGTCCCAATGAATGAGATTAATCTTCTAAAACCTGTAGCATGCTACCTGCAGCTTTGCAACACTACAAATAAATAAATAAATAAACCTACCACATAGTTCCTGGTTTCAAACTTTGCAGGTTCAGAGTTCACTAAGAAGTCATCTTTCTTTTTCCTTTAAAAGAAGGCAACCATATAGAATAATAGAGTTCTCTGTCTAGCATACAATCCCATCTGGAAAGAATTTAGTCTGCAATAATTGTGGGCATTTGATTTAGCTTTAAGTCCCTGTAGGTAATTCAAATGTAAATTTATTGGGGTGAGTGTATCCCCAAACCGCCACTGGATCCAATGTTTTAGAGATGAATTTGGCCCACTGCACTAAAACTAGAGCCTGCATTGTTTCTGTTGCATCAGAATATTATTACACGCTGTAATATCTGTCATTATAAGCAAACCTTTACTAGAAATACAGTCGATAGAAACAATACAGACAATTGACTGAATCCCGTTTCTTTTCAGACCTTTATAGATCAGTAATTCTTTGGTTATGAATATGTTTACAGACTGGTATCTCAGACAACACTGGTCTAATTATTCTGTTATTCTGTAGTCAGCTGAAATAGTCTTTTGGTTAAGCAAAATTCTTTGCATTTCACATTCTGCTTCAGGAAGAAGAAGTTTCAAGAGGCATTCAGCACATAATGTAAACAATGCCATCTGTCTTTTTCTTTGTAAAATCTTCTTTGAGATAGCCCCAATATGCCTACTGTTTTCAATCACTTAAAAGGCAGTAATTCAATTATATCATCCTCTATGTAGGAACTGCCATTGCTTTCAGCCCACTTCCAATCCTGACACAAGTAAATCACTTTGATAAGATCCTCTTTTTATTTATTTTTTTTCTGAGGAGACTAGCATAAGTAATGATGCCAGTGATAGACCAAGGACAAAATGACCATAATGGGCTTTCTGTAGGAAAGGAAAACATGTGCCACTGTGATTTATCATGTTACTTGGGAAATGTTTTTCCTTGGAATTTCTGTAACAGCCATGCTTTCTGGGCAAAGGGTATTAGCCAGTATGAATGGCCAAATGGTAAATTCAGATAAAACCTTCACGGACCACCAGATTTAAACAGCTATTACTACTTAGATTTCTTAAAAGGGAACAGAAGGTCAAAGCCATTTTGGAAATGTGCCTCAGTAATATTCATCTTTGGTGTAATGCCACCTACTTACACGGAAACACGCTGGGAATGTGTAAGGTTGGATCTTCCTTACAAGCTGCTGTGGCTTATCATGCAGATATGCCTTTCTTCTATTTAAAAATTGATTGGGTGACTTCTGTGCTTTGTACCACCAGCAAAGCAGGGGCCTGGCAGACACGTCTACCCTCCCAGAATAGACGTGGCACAAGATCAATAGTATCTGTAGACTTCCTGCTGCAAACTGGCCTCAGCTCTGATGCTGAGAGAGGATGGTTAGAGCTGAGCCGTCTCTGGACACATCTATCTCTTGCCCCCAATTTCAGAAAAATGGAAGAGCACCAGATGAGGTGGTCAAGTGTGTCATGAAAGCTTGTTTAAAAAGAGCTGGAGCACAGGTGTCTCTTTGAACTGAGACTGATCATTCAGCACAAATAATCCCAGAGCTTGTGTTTTCAAATGTGTGAGGAGTGCTGGTGTTATATTCATTGTCTGAGACCACATCAAGAAAAAGCAGTGGGTAGTTCACTGTATTTTGCTGAAGAAGTAGTGCCACACAGGTAAGAGGTGATCAGCAATGTTATCACACTGCAGGCCAAGTTCAGCATTTCCAGTGACATGCTATGAAGTAACATTTTTTTAAGTAGTTTTGGAGAGTCTGTGAGAGAAAGCTGTGATTTGACAGGGAAAAGGCACCATGTTAATTGTATTTAATCTAATGAATTAAAAGGCTGTTTGGGATGTTACTGATATGGCAGGTTGTTTCTTTCACAGAGAAAGTGTGGAGAGCCTTATCCAAAAGCATTCCTATGCCCGATCTCCCATTCGAACCTATGGAGGAGAAGATGATCTCGGAGATGACAGCCAGGCAACACAAAGCAGAGGTAGGAATACATGCTCGTGAGGTGAACTGTGATGGCCTAGTTAGGCTTGAGAAAAGGAGGACCACAGTCCGTACTGTGGTACTCCAAAGCATTTCTCTGGTGTGTCTCTCTGCCATTAACTCCTATAACGAAGAAGTAGACTTGTCATCTTCCGGCTCTTCTGGACATCTGATGTGCCCATTGCACTGGTGTGGGTGGCTTGTTCAGGAGGCAGCTCTAGGGATGCCTATACTGCCTTTGCCATTGGAAGAGAACTACCTCTGCTTCCCCTTCAAGATGGCTGAAAAACAGGCAACTTATTTACGGTTGTGCTGAGAACTAGCCAATTCACCTTATACCCTGGCAGGACTTAACAAGCTGGGGCTCAGTGCTGTTTGTAAAGTATCATGTAGATGTGCCATTTGCAGCTCCTCCAGCCTAATGCAAACAGAGGACTTGTTTCTAACCATTTTCTACCAGCCTGTGGTTAACCTACTTTGCCTCTACAGGAAGAAAGGCCTATAGCTCCCTGGAAAATTCATGTTTAGTTGTTATCTCTTAGCCCCTGAAAGGTGCTTTTCCTGCTG
>NW_009954410.1:74021-75657 GCF_000747805.2 Chaetura pelagica | reverse complement strand
TGCTGAGGCAATTCACCTCAAATGCTTTATCAAATGGTTTGTCCACTTGAGCAGTCACAAAAGTAGCAGCAAGACAGTTGCTCTTTGTGGGAATACTCACTAGACAAATGGCATCTGTCATAATTTGCCACTGGAAATAGATCTCAGACCCATCCTGAGGGATTGCTGACTAGCATACACTCATGTTGCATTATACTTTGCATGTTGACTTTGTGACCTGCCTGATATGCAACAGCCACTTGAGGTAAAGCAGTTCTATCTGCCCTCCTACTGGCAGTGTCCTTGTCTTGTCCTCTAACTTCATACACTGTTGCTAAGATAAGAGCATTATTTCTGGTTATATCCTCTTTGGACTTGTGCAGGAAAAACACACTTATTTTTAACCATGAGTTGCTCTTCAACAAAATGCGATTAGGTGGGCTTGTTTATACACATCTCTTCCAAGAGCAGTTTCTTAGATTGCAAAGTTTCTGGAGCCACTCCTCAGGTGGTACAATGCCATCCTTTCATTTGTTTCTAGGGTATTACCTCACTTCATGTCAGCTTACATGCTAGGCCAGTTTTTGTTCAAGATAGTGTTAAACTTTCCCTTGCCAGAAGTTCCCAGAGCAAGGAACCTTCTTTCCAGGAATTACATTGCTCCCTGGTATGATGTCCTCCTTTGGGAGTGACAAAGTGAATGAGGTGAATCTTGCCCTTAGAGCCTTTCTCAAGAGAATCTTGAAGAAGGTGTCAGAGGATGAAAGAATAGTTTATTTAAATTAGTTTTATGTATAATATATGCAGGATACAGTTTTGTATTTGCTCAATATATGGCAAATGAGTAAGTGAGGAAGATCATGAGTTGTGGCAACCAACTTTCTTCTAATCTGGGAGCCATATGCTAACAGAGGACGTGACTGTTTTGAGCAACCAGAGGCATGCACTGACAGTAAAACATGCTGCTCTTGCAGATGAGTGCCTTGTGCTGCCTTCACTCTCTCTTTAGGCCTGGTGTCCTTAAATAAGGAGAAGTCCTCCGAGATACGAAGAGAGAGATAACAATCTTAATGAAACTCCAGGGACATTTTTATTTCTTTCAATGCATGTGAAAACTACCTTCCATGCAAAATTGAGGTGTGTCCTTCCATACAGGGGAAAGTTGACAGCCAAATACAAACACGCTGCTGGGTGGTACATGAGAGAAGCTCTCGTGAGGCCTCGGCAGCCTCAGAATTACTACAGCACATTTCTTTGGTACTGGCAAATGTGGTATGTGAGATTTTTTGGAGTAGTAAGTTACAACTGGAGACCATTGCAATTGGAGGAGGAAAGGCCCCTTACGGAATTTCCTCATGAGAAGGAATCACATACTTTGTTCTGTGTAGAACAAAGAAAGTCTATCGCTGCTATTTATTTCTAATTACATCCAGAGCATTCTCATCTCAGCCAATTTCAGCCTTCTCAGGATGGAAGTGGCTAGTCTTCAGTAGTCTATTTATCACAAGAAGTCTGTTTCCAAATGAATTAACAGATATGAAATATATAAATCAAATTAAAACTCTTTAATGCATAGTGTCTGGGTGCCTGCACTCCAGCACTGCCCACCCCCTCCCACCCCCCCCCCCCGACTCCACAACAGCCACCCGGAAACGAG
>NW_009954410.1:58623-73997 GCF_000747805.2 Chaetura pelagica | reverse complement strand
TTCATAGTAGCCACCTGGAACAGAGCCAAATGTAAACCTACCAGGCAAATCCAGATTCACGTTCCGTTCTCCCTGTAGTGCAATAATGCTCAGATATTCCTTGATTTGTAAAAGGTTTTGCTCTGGTTGGTGAGGATAGTTGAATCCTTGTAGTTTGGCCCCGGATTCTAACTTCCCAGCAGTTCAGGTTTGGTTCAATGGTAGTACAACCAGGATTTGGTTCACGTCCATTTCTACTGCTGAATCAACACTATTTCTCTTCCCTGTTACTGGGCCATTTGACTTGTTTCATTAAGCAGAGTGGGAATTAATCAAGAGTAGCTCTCTTTCTGATTTGAGAATATATCCCTAAAGAGAGGTATGCTTTTAAATAACAATTTGCATTTTTTCTTTCTGCTGTTGTTTGTTTATAGTTTTGTTTTGAGGATCTGGCTACGATTGGTTAGTATACATAATTCCAATAGGTTTAACTTGAGAGCTAGATGTCTTCATATATTTTTCTTTTCACAGTTTGGATGAACCTATCTTCTAGAATCAGATTTATGAAACTAATACTTGCTGTTCAGTTAGTTGTCTCAGAATGTTTTGCAATACTGGCTGGAAATTATAGTAAAATATTCTTGCCAATAAATTTATTTCTTAAAGTAGGAAACATTTTCTTAATGGATACTGTTGGACAAGAAAGAAAATACAGAGGGGATATGAGTTGAATTCTTGTCTGAATAGGAATAAAAATTAAGATCTTAGTTAAAGAATTTTCTGTATTCCCCATTTCTAGAAATCAGATATCTGATGATGACCACATGCACAGGGGAACTGCAGAAGGGCAACATCATCACCGGAAAATGACCCTGCATAAATATCCAAACAAATTATTAATTGTTTTCCAAAAATTTTACTGTCAAAATAAAAGAAGTAATTAGTTTTAATATAAATAAACCATTTTTGCCTTCTTTAATGACTTTCCAGTCTTCAGAGAAAAAGTGTTTTTAAAGAGTTGAAGATTTGTAACAAGAATTTTTGGAACTTCTCAGATTAAAAAAATACCAAAGAAACCACTTTAATTTGATCAAAAGTAGGTAATTGTCCTGAGAGCAGGTTTTTAATATTCTTATGCACTTCACTTAAAGCCACGCATCTTTTACTATGATTTAGCCTTAGAGTTGTTTCTGAGAGCCTTGTTGGAAAAATAACAAATGTTTTGACATTTTAGAATTTTCTGTTCTTTATTTTGAAAAAAAACAAGTTGATTGAAAAGATGTAGTAGTGACAAGTTTTAGTGGGGTAAAAATAAGGAAAACTTGGTAGTGCAAATTATATTTATCTGCATTTTTGCCAGCCTGAAATTTGAGGAAAAAAACCCCAAACATTTCTGCTGAGGATCTGATGTAAAAAGCTACAAGCACGTCTTCAAAACAGGGATGTACTGCAGAGAGATTCCATGTCAGAGTAGATGCTTCAGTGTTTAGTGGCAGCATTACAAGTTTCTTCTTTCATGCCAGAAATGTCCAATGTGCAAAGCTGATTCTACTGTTCAAGCCACTGCAACTAGCTTCTTAAAATTGAAATGTCTAAGATAAAGTGATAGAGGATAGCACCTGGCAAATAATAAGGTAAAGATATAAGGAGAGAGAGGCATTTGGGAAGTCTTTCCAATCACAACTTGTCATTAAAATCAGCCCTGCTGTGGAAGACCTTTTTCTCCCTTCTTGCTGTTTTACCAGCTTTGTGTGTTGCAGTGCAAACATCAAGCATTCTTTCTTTTTGCTTGCAGGGTCAGCCTTTACAACATCTGATAACCTGTCCCTCAGTTCCTGGGTATCCTCTTCAACCAGCTTTCCTGGCTTTCAGCATCCACAGTCTCTGAGTGCCCTGGGTACCAGCACTGCATCCATAGCTACGCCCATTCCTCATCCAATCCAAGGATCTCTGCCTCCGTACAGCCGCCTGGGAATGCCTCTTACACCCTCTGCTATAGCCAGCTCCATGCAAGGTAGTGGCCCCACTTTCCCTTCCTTCCACATGCCTAGGTACCACCACTATTTTCAGCAGGGTCCCTATGCAGCTATCCAGGGACTGCGTCACTCCTCCGCAGTGATGACGCCATTTGTATGACTGACAAGAGAAACACCAGGTTTTCAATGTGCAAGTTTGGCATGAAAAACATAAGGGACCTTCCTGAAAGGCCTGTGGCAGGAGCACTGAACTTTTAAGAAACCAGCTAAGAAATGAATTACGGATCTAGATTCCTCCATCGAGGGATCACAAGAAGAGAGCGTGCAGTTCACAGGTCTTTGTGTAACAGCCAAAATGGATCCCAAAGTTCCCAGGATTTTTAGTCACGTGCAGCTTGTTCCAAAGGTGCATTATACCTAGTGGAAAGAGATTATGTTTATGCAGCAATGTACAAATTAATTGTGTAGAGGTCTTTTTTCATATGCTAGAAGAATTCTGAAAGAGGCAGTACTCTTCCCATCTTCATCTCTTCTTGTGACTGATGAGCATCTAAGCAGATAAATGTATTGCTGTAACTCTGAGCATGTTTTAGGCTGTCTCAGCACACATTTGCTGGGAATGGGACAAAGTGGAGAAGGCTGCTGTGTTTTTTAAAAGACTGGTTTATATTCACCAAAAGGTAGTATTTCTTGGTTGCTACTATAATCCCAAAGAGAAAACTGTTAACAAGTCTGTCTTTCATTCTTTGTTTCTTTCACAAAACACTATTAGTTCTGAAAAAGAACTGCATTATAGGACTGTAGCAGTAATGATGTATTCTGTCCTTCAGTCTAAAAAAAGTTTGTCCTATATCCTAGGGGGAGCAACTTAACTTTCTATTAAGGTTTTGATGAAGGAAATTGTCGATTTGGGAAATTCTGTTACAGTAACTTAGAAACCCCAGATATGAAATCAATGCTTGTTTGCTGTTGTGCTTGCCACTGAAGACCTGTTCCTAGCTGCAAACGTGTACAGTCAACTGAATTTCAGGCTAGATCAGTCTATAGACTCTCTAGATCAAACTGTAATCTGTGGTCTAGTATAAGATGAGTGGCATTGGAGTTTCCTTAATCTGTGGTCTAGTATAAGATGAGTGGCATTCGAGTATCCTACTTGTTCTGATTTTCTTGGGTTTGGTTGTGGCTGTTACTATACAAGCTAGCCAGGAAAATGAAGGTTGCACCATCTCTTTTTCCATGTCCCAGTAGAATGGTGGAGTTTCCTTGGGAAAATACCAATGCAGAACTTCACATGTAATTTTCTTTTTATTCATATCTGCCTTCTTTGAGTTAGTAATTAGGGTTCTCATTCAAAGTACTGTCCACTTTTTCTAGTATGTTATGTCTGATGCACCAGAAGAACTTTAGAGGTTTAAGAAAAATTGACTTGTCTGCGGAGAGCTAGCATGAATGCTTTGCACTGCTGAAAAGAGTTCCAGTGCAATGCTGGTTTTCTGCATGGCAGGAGCTGGGATTTCACTGTAAATAAGAAGTCAACACAGAGTTTCTGTGTAGAGTTGCATCCAAGTTATAGATGATAACACACCTACTGATAAAAAATAACTAGCAGTATAATCTCATGTATTGCAATCTGTGCAAAGCTGAAACACAGAATGGAAAACAGGTTTTGTGGGGACTATTCTCTATTTTTGACCAGCATGTGTTGGTATCATATGGTAAGAAGTGGAGTGCAACAAACTGAGTCACTTATTTCCCATCTCAGGGAAATGCAAGGCAAGTCATATGCCTTTGCTTTGTCCCGCTGCCTCATCTTAAATGCTCGATCACAGAGAGCAATTGCAGTCTCCCAGGCTTTTCACAGTTTGTTGCATGACAGAATTTCCTTGGTTGGAAAAGACCTTCAAGATCATCGAGTCCACTACTTGCATCCCACAGATAAGGTGCATCTCCATGTATTTCTCAGCAGCTGAATTTAAAATCTTGTCAAATTGGCCACTTCAATCACCTCAGCTATCGGCCATATCATCCTAATTTCCCTTTACTCACTGTCGGACCTGCTCATAAAAAAATTACCTGAGGCAACTTGCAACTTCCGTGATGTGTGTGAATGAAAACAAACTTTTATTTACAGTTTCTGGGCTCAGAACTGCTACAAGGAGTTCCAAAAATGAATATAATAGGCCAAGCTCTGCAGTATTTAAATGGCTTAGAATCAGACACTGAATTTGGCTTGATGTGTCCAAATCTTAGATTTTGCTCCAGGCTATCTGAAAAGTGCATGTTGCAAGGTTGTGTATACTTATGACCCATTTTGATATAAACCCTCTATTTTTCAGGAAATTAGATGATACAGGTTAGATACAATGTAACTCTTTAAGTACAGCTAGTATTCCAGAGAAAGAAGAATTTCAAGGGAGATTTGAAAGAAAATTTTAATCCCTCTCCTTCAGTTGCTTGACCTGTTACAGTTGTATGAAGGCCCTATGAGGACATGCACTCAAGCCTGTTGGGAAATCCTATTTAGTTTATCTGTTTCCTTCTGCAGTTTCATTAACTTACCTGGATTTGCAGGGGATATGGTTAGGTCCAGAATTCAAGCCAGCAGCTTTAACGCTGATACTTCCATCAGGAAATGGTCAAGTAAGTAGACAGCTTCTACATTACTCCAGAAGTAAGTTTGCAACAGGTAGGCTAATTTAGGTTTGCTTTATAAGCCACATAAAACCTGCTTATACATTGATTTGTCCTTCCTTTGTGAAGCAAACTCAAAGAAATAAACTGTGCAACCTCTTTAACCCCATCCCAGCCCCTGTTCTGAAAGCAACAATAATTGGCATGCAAAAATGCTCCAATACTGTTTCTGGGAAAGTTCTCCAGGCTCTTCCTGGAGAATGAAACTAGATTTTGACAACAATATTTAGAAAAATATTAAATGAAAGACAAGTGCTTTTCACTACAAATAAAATATGATTCACATCTGAAAAAATATGGCAGTAGACTGTCCCTACATAAAAGCATGATAAGGCCAAATTCTCATCCAAATGCTCTGTGATGACTTTCATAATATAGATAATACAGACCTATCAGTTAAAATCCACAACTTGATTTTTCTAGTCAGATCAAGTCTCTCTCAGTGTGTTCATCCCTCCCTGTGTTGCTTTCTGGCATATACTGCTCTCCAGGCATTTTATTCCTTTGCATCAGAAACCCACTGGGTTCCCCACTAATTCCAAATCATGGGAAGATCCCAAGCAAGGGAATGAAGACAGCTTTTGAGAGCCTTCCCCAGGAGTAAGGTCACAGAATCACGGAATGCTAGGCATTGGAAGGGACCTCTGGAGATCATCTAGTCCAACCCCCCTGCCAGAGTAGGATTCCCTAGAGTAGGTTACACAGCGGGGAGGACAGGGAACTCCTTGAAAGAGTCCAGCGCAGAGCCACAAAGATGATTAAGGAAGTGGAACATCTCCCTTAAGAGGAAAGGCTGAGGGAGCTGGGTCTCTTGAGCTTGGAGGAGACTGAGGGGCGACCTCTTCAATGTTTCCAAATACATTAAGGGCGAGTGTCAGGAGGATGAACTAGGCTCTTCTCAGTGATGCCCAGTAATAGGACAACAGGCAGTGGGTGCAAGCTGGAGCACAGGAGGTTCCACATAAACATGAGGAAAACCTTTTTACTGTGAGGGTGACAGAGCACTGGAACAGGATGCTCAGAGAGGTTGTGGAGTCTCCTTCCCTGGAGACATTCAAAGCCCATGGTCAATAGGTACTTTTCACCTCCTCTTCTTTGCCCTTGCAATTCTACCTCCAAAACCTGTTGTGTAGAGTTGAGGTTGAAGGGATTAAGATCACAGAAACCGTAAAACACCCAATGAGATCCTGCCACCTCACAAGGTTTCTTCTCCCTGACCTGTCACCTTCCTGTCAGCAAGGGGCAGCATGGGAATGATTCCAGGGATAAAATTCCTGCTTTACTGAAGTTAGATGCAGATTTATTGACTGTAATGGATTCAGGATTTCATTCAACACTCTCACCAAAAAATAAAGTCTAACTGCAAGAACAGTTAATGTAGCAACAGCAACAATCTAGGACCTCTACAGAAAAGACCAAAGCCCAACTACAAATCAGATTTAGCATTGATTTCACAGTTGAAAGAAAATGAATGTAAGCTCATAATTAATTGGTGAAAGAGTAAAATTGCTTTTCCTAAAAAAAATAAGAATTATCTGTACTATTTTGACAGTAACTCAGTAATTTATTTAAGGAGTTGCTGTACTGCTGTCAAAATTGTATCACTTTCAGGACAGAACATCTGTTGCTGGTAGATGGTCTAGGAATGCTAAATACAATCTAGAGTTTATTTTCCAGTATAATTCACATTTTGTATCCCATGAGAAGTGCTCTTCACCTTTATGAGCTCTCTTGGCTGAGCAAACTGGTGCTGGTTTATATTGTTGGGGTTTTTTGTTGTTTTTTTTTAGAAGGGTGGAGAGAACCTGCCCGAATATGCTTTTCAAAGAAAATGATAAGATTATCGTCTAAAGTGTTGTAAGTACTTTTTGGTGTTTTCTGGATTACCCTTTTATCCATAGTTAGTTAAGAGCCTCAGGTCTTTACTCCAACAAAAGCATCTCAAAGGCTAACAAAGTTGACTTAGATGCATTTATCTGACTTATTTTTTTTTTTCTTCTACTACTTTTGGAGCCCTGAGAGAAGATAGACATTAAAAAATGTATTTGGCTCTGTGGTTTTCAGTATCGCTTTAGATTACCTGAAGCACAAAGTTAGAAATTCTGTGCTACCAGGTTTCAGTGGTACTCTTCTAGCTATAAACTGACAAACAAGCACAGACCAAGTGGATAAAGGCAGAGAGTTTCCAACAGAAATGCTTCTTCACGAGTTCACATACGCCGAGTTGTATGATAGCTAACATACTTGGTAGTACAATCTACAAAATGCAATTGTAAATTTTCTCCCAGAGTTTTATCCATGCAGGCTGGGACACTGGATGAGTGTGTACACATATGAAGATGTTGTTGCTTCCAACATCTAGCGAACACTAACCAGCACTTGAAAATGATCCTCTTTTAAAATAAAAACATTTGGGCTGGCAAGTCAATGATGCACGACATCCTCTTCGTGTGTGTATTATACAGAAAGGGAAATATTAATGAAAACTATTGCAAAAACTTGGGAAGCTTTCCAAAATCGTAAGTTAATATAAATTGTGCTAATTTACCCTTCAATAAGGGGTAAAAGCAACAGTGAGATCAGGGTAACACTTAGGGCTCTGGGAGGGAGTTATGGCCACAGCGCCTATACTCAGCAACAGCAGAGGGATGACATTCACTCACTGCAAGACTGATTTTGGTTTTAGTGAGATCTTATTCTCACTAACCTTTACAGAGCATTTTTGGCTGCAAGAGATGTGGTTTCTTTACTAACCACTTACTTGCTGCCCAGAGGATTTATGTATTTCTCTGTAATAAACTGTCCTTGCATATAGTATCTAGTTTATCAAATGACAACTACTTTTTCTTTATTTTATCTTTTTAAAAGAAAACTAAGCAGTGATTTAAGTAAACTCTGAAGTTACTTTTTATGATAGTTTAAGGACAAAAAATACAGTTTGCTGTATTTTACCGTTAGCACATGTAAACAATTATTTTCTTTTTCTATTGTACCTTCAGAAACAAGAGGAAAGATTTGCTTTAAAAATAAGGAAGGTAAAAAACTGGATGTAACCTCTTTAACAGAATGTACCACAGTTCTGCTGTTTGCTGTGTTGACTTTGTTGTTTATAATGCATTGCGTGAGCACATTCACCATGTACTGAAGTGTGTGTTTGTGTGTACGGGGTGGGGGTAGGGGGAAATGTTTTTATGGAAAAAGAAGTTATGAACATAAACTATGAAGCAACATCTAATGAAAAGTTTCTTTTTAAGTGCAATATATTTATTTCTGCTAGAAATATAATATCAACATTATGTAATATTTGAAGCATTAAATGTTATTTGTAAACAGCTTAAAATTATATATATATATCACAAAAATTGTACAGAAGTGCAAATGTGTGGATATTCAGTTTCTTTCATTAAAATATTGGGTGTTTTGATATATCATTCTTATCTAGCCAAATCTTTCTGCTTCTTTTGTTTTTCCTCTAACCAAGTCACTGAGTGCAGTGGAACCAGTGACGTATTTTATGTGAGTGTGCAAAATCCAGTCGGGCTGCTCATCTCCAAAAGGTGGTCTAAATCTTGGACCCATATGGAGTGAGAGTTGTACTGCAGATAAATGCAAGTGCAGTTTGCATGTAGTTAATTTTTTTTTTTCAAAATGTTTTGCAATCATATTTAGAAAAATTGTTGGGTTTTGCCACCTGAGCCTAAATATGTGGCACAAATATGGGATTCCCAAGATCCCCAAATAAATAAGCAGACACCTAGTAAATGTAGTCTAAGAAGAAAATGGAAAGAAATGAAGTCTGTTTAGTTTGGAGAAGTGAAGATTATGAGAAGATACAATGAAGTTTGCAAATATATGAAGAATATAAAGAAGCAAGGAATAAATTCTTCTCCATATCTGCTGCAGGCTTTCATTTAAGAGGATTTTATTTCTGCTTTAATAGCATATATTAAAGCAAGGGACAGTTACCTGAAACATCTAAGATGTTCAAAGTACAGGAATAGTGAAGCACAGCACTGGATTACCTAAAGAAGATAAGTAGCAATGTCTATCACTGGAAGCCTTTAAGAACAAGTGAGACATATATTAGTCAAGAATGATGTGATTAGGGCTAATCTTGCTGTGGGACAATGAAAAAATCTGTTGAGGTGCCTCCAAGCTTTCTGTAACAGCTATCCTTTAAACCAGCTTTTGCCAAAATCCTCCTGTTGCTCCAAAAGTTTTTGGTACACACCTGTAGCTCAGCTTGTCCTTAAATTGAGATCAGCTGCTGGGTCTTTTGCAGCTAGTTCCTAAGAGTCACTGGCTTACAAGGAATGTGAGAAGAGTGCAAGATCTTAATGAACAGCAGTAGCATTGCCTTAATTTGGTTTCTGTCTGTGAGCATAAGGAAGGAGTGAAGAGCCTGAGGTAATTAAAATCTCCTTTTATCTATGCTGGGTTGCAACTATGCATTCATGTATCTTTTTTACATTTGGAACATATGAAAATGAGGCTAGCTCACTGTGTTGATAAATGTATGAGATGCTTTTTGTCTCTGTATTATATTTTTATGTTGTCTTGTTAGCAAAAAGCGTATTCTCTCATGGATATTCAGTGCTGTGAAAGTCTTCTGCTTAACCTCAGGGTAGAGGGCTTTCTTGATGATATGTAAAATGAAGTGCGTGCACCAGCACTTGCCTCAATCAGAAATACTGGCTGGATGCTGATTCAAGAGGTAGTTATGCCAATAGTCTCACTGGCATAATCAGCCATGCTCGCTGTAGTTAACTTAGCACTTAAGTATTTCAGTGGTTCTGCAGCTGTAAAACTCCTTGTACTTTGTAGAATCAAGACCTTTGGGAACAAGTTACCTTGCAACAAATACCTGTATAATTGCAGCCTTTATTTGCTACTGACCAAAGAGAAACAGGGAAAACAGGAACATATGCCGCAATTTTTTGAGTGGCTTCAGGTTTCGGTGTTCTAGAGAATCTTCTGGGTTCGAGTCACGTTTTCATCAACTTCACGGGTACCTGCTTCAAAAAGTTCTGCACTCTCCTGTGATTGAAGGGATGGCCGATGAGATCAATGACTGTCCTTCAGATATGCACTCAGCTAGCTCTTTGTTTTAATTCAACCAACTGTTGCAGGGGAATAGCTTAGAAGAGCAAGATGAATTCAAGAAGGGCAAATGCTTGCAACTGAATCTGTAATTGATGATATTTGGAACAAATAACTTCCCAAAAGGTGGAGGTGATAAGTTCCTTAAACAGCTGCAGCTTTTCTCTGGGTAGATACTTAACTTCCAGTAAGTTGTCCTGAGAGATTCACAGAAGGGATGAAGTATGTAGCAAAAATATCTATGTCTTTTACTGGTGTCAGAAGGCTGTTGCTTACTCTTGCAGAAGCAATGCATTCATAGGTCTGTCACCTCCAGCCAATGCTACTATTGTGCTTTTTACTTGGATTTCTATCTTAAGGCATCTTCAAATATCTTAGAAGTAATAATATGAAATTGGAGAAATTAATGGTGTCTTTACTTGTAGTCAACACTGTGTTCCAGTCAGCTACAATCTGGATATTTGGTGTCATCAGAATCCATTCTCTTTCCTTTTGAGTTCTCAGAGCTGGAATAGTTGCGATTCTTAAACTGGTAGCCTGTACTTCAACTGGAATTGAACTGCCTTCAATCAGGAGTCTTTCTGGGGAAAATAATTCCTTTTCTGTGTGTACCTACATTTTGGTATGCTTTTATGAGGCAATGAGTCTATCAGTCTTCATTGTCGTTTTCTGATGTGAAAGCTGAGTGTGGGAGAGAGCAGGTTTATTTTGATCCCTGTCTTAAACTTATGGTTAGTATGTACTCGCTCACAAATCTATCATTATTTCTTCCTGTGCTCTCTCATGGATCGATTCCAAGGCAGCCAAAAGAAGAATTGATTTTATCTTGATGCAAATAGTTGGCTGTAAAATTTACATTGATAATATCTGAACATGTACCCAGGGCTTTGGAATGGCAGGCTTCAATTACCTTCCTCTGAATGTCATAGCTTTTAGACTTGAGACACCAGTCGTACTACTCATCTTCAATGATATTACAAATGTTAGTAGTACTCAAAGAGATTTATCAGTCTGACTTTATTTAATCATTCCATTTTCAGTTAACATAGTCACCCCAAACAGTGCATTTCCAGAGGATGATTAGATTGTTTCAGATGGTTGAAGACTTTGGCCTTCTTTGCTCCTTCATTTTACAGTGCACTAGGAACCTCGTGCTGTTTTGTACGAACCTATAAAAGTCTAACACTTGTGCCCCTGATTTCCTTTACAAGGCTTTAAGCATTTTTCAGTTGTTGTTAAATGAATTACTATGTTCCATATAGCCTGCCTAGCACTTAAGACAACCTGGCAGTTTGCAGTAGTTCTGGACAGACAACTACTTGTGTTTTCAGTCACAGAAAATGTTCTCCCTTCCTCCATGCCTGATGGGCAAAAAGACTAACAAGGAATATTATAGACTGAGATTTCAAAGGCATTATGGATGTAGATGCACAGTTCCCACTAATCTGAGCAAGCATCATCCTTCTAAGTCCTGTTTTGAAAGTCTCAGCTATAGCGTTTGCTATTTGGAAAGGTTTATGGTTTTCTTTAGAGATGAGCCCAAACGTTTCGTCATCCCTTCATGAAAAATTATTTTAAAACTTCTTTTGCTCCATGCCGTAATAGAATGCCTTTGTTCTCCTGTTCTTTCAACCTTGGCCAAATTGTTAAGAGAACACATGGATACTTCCTTTTCATTTGCTACCTCAATAATATGAGCATATGATCTAAGTTGCATGTATTAGCTCTTTTTGCTTGTTTGTGGCGTTTGGGACATGCCTGCTTTTGTGCATCCTCTTCCTGGAACCTTAGTTCTCCTTATGCTTTGGAGAAGAATTGTCTGTATACCTATCTTAAAGGCAGACCTGCCATCCTGACAATACAGGCAAAACTGAATGTTACTGCCAGAAATAATAGGGATGGGCTAGAGCTGTCTTGCCACAAAAGAAACTGGGAGAAGTCAGAATGTAAAATTACATGGAGGAGCAAAGGATAAGCACACTCTCACTGCAGCCAGCAAGCAGTGCCTCCAGCCCTGCTCCTGAGCAGCTGCTGCTGCCACCATGCATGTTTGAGTTCCCCTCACAGCAAAAGCAATTAATTTTGCTCTTCAGGGCTTTAGTATAGACAGCAAAGCAGGCAGCAGGTTTGGGACTGGTCTGTCCCCACCTTGTCTGCAAATATAAACACAGAGACTATTTGATGTCAAGGAAGTGCCTTGTAAGCTCGTGCTTGGAGCTGCTGCGCCTAGAGCTACTCGAGGCTGTGGGTTCCCCTGGGGATCTAGGAGCCTGAAAACTAAGATGTGCAATGTTCAGGTCTCTCTCATACCTATAAAAAAAACCCACTTACGACTTAAAATATTTTTAACATTTGTATTATTCTGGCAATGTGAATCCACAATGCAGCTGTGATGAGATGGACAATTTCACCAGAATGAACACACTGAAAAACTAGAAAGACATAAATAGCAACTGTCCGGATGCTACAGTAGAAATAAATTGGAAGCTGATCATAAGATCCAAGTGGGTATTTAGAGTTGGTGTAAATAGAAATACCAAATTAAGCAAATAACATGTAATTTTGAGATGAACTGCTCTATGAGCCAAGCATAAGCCTTTGCACTGACTATGCACTGTATGATAACAGGAGACTGGGGGAGACATTTTAAAACCTAAAATCACATGAGAAATTGCAAACCACAAGAAAGAGTATTTTACTGAAAGTCACACGTGCAATAAAAAAAAAACTGCAGTACAGTTAATGACAAGTTTAGCTTAGGAAGAAGGTTTTCATGATCGTGTAACCTGAAGGAAAACCAGAACATGCATTCAAATTTCAGCTATATGAGATCCCAACTGAAGAAAATGCTAAAAATCACCCATTTAAGCATGCCTAAGCACAGGAAAAATGAATGCTTAATTTATTTTTTTGTTAGAACATGCTGCTAAATCCCTATTTACTGCTTTGGTTCTGGAGTATGTCCACACAGCTTGCATGGCAGGGGCTAAACCAGTTACTCAAACACACAAAGACAACAAATGGGATGACAATGGATTTCTGCTTTATCTGTGATTCATGACTAGGGCTGAGCATGCATCCAGATGGAGAAATTATTCAGAGAAGACGAAAAGGACCCCAGAAAAGGAAACAGAGAACTGTATATCATCTTCATTTAAATAATGAAAGCCATAAGAATTAAAAAGTGCACCAAGCTGTTGGAATAAAATTGAGAAAAGAAACAGAGCTCTGCAAAATTTCCCCCACCAATTGAGTATGATATAAATAATCTTAAAACGAACAATGACCTCATTTTTGTTTCGCTCCACACTTCCCTGATGTTGAATTAACAAATGCCTTAAAATAGATTTCTCCATGAGATGTTCCTTTGAAATGTAGCACTTGTAAGAAGCATTTCAAGCTAGTGAGGAAATAATAAGTAAAAAAAAATATAAAAAAAATGCAAGTCTTTGCAAAAATGTTCTGTGATGGTCTGTGTTCTGCTAGCAAAGAAAGCCACGATTCTGCAACATGATGAAGTTGAGGCTTAAACCTGTTTCTATGTGCTGTGTATCTCTGTGACGGAAAGGACTGTAGCAGAGATCTTGTTCATGAAACACATGTGGTTTCAGCTGTTTTTAAGGGATTTCCTCACTTATACCTAGAAGACATAAGAAAGCAGTTGTTTTTACTTTGCTCTGCCCACCCTCACATGTATTCAATATCCAGATGCAGAGCAGGAAGGTACAAGACTCATTATAAACTTGAATACGGGATAGCTGCGATCCCCATAACCGGATTTTAAAAACTCAAACCACTTTATTTAAGCATTAAGGCACCCTTCCCCACCACTGACCTGCAAGAGACCCTATGATTTTTATTTTGTAATTTTATTGTGACTCTCATGGTGTTCCACTATTTTTCTAAAAAACATGGCAATGAGAAACAACGTAATGAGAACCCCAGCTTCCGTATTAAAAAAAAAGAAAAAAGTAAAAAAAAACCTGGGAGGAAATAGTTGAAATAAACCTGCTCTGAAATTGACAATAATATCTAAATCACCCTTATGATTCGTGTTAGGTTGTAAATTTATCTTCTTTTTTTTTAATATTTGGGACTGGAAAAAGCAGAATAACATTTGCTGTTGTTGCTATGCCAGCAAATTAATTTATTTCTAATATAATTTATTCCAGTTACATAACAAAAATAAATAATGACAGCAAAGTGACTTTTCTTTACTGTCACCCTTTATGCAGCTCCATTTGGGAATCTAAAATAATGGGCTTGTGAATGCTTAGATTTTTTTCTTTTTTTTGGCTGATGAACTTAAAAATTAGGGGAAATTAATTCAGAATTTACTGAAAATGCAGAAATCAAATTGGGAGGAATATGAAGGGCCAATTTAAAGAAGCACAAGAAGAACCACACGTTTAAGGTAAAATGTGCAATGTTGTATTCACCAAAAATATTTGACAGTGTCCTCAGGACAGCTGCCACTCTTCCTTATTTACATCAGTTTCAAAATGAAACACTGAAATGCTTTATCACCTATCAAAATAACTTTTATTTTAACTTGTGATATAATTTCCTCTTTTTATTTACGGCTGAAAATAATTTGGTCTGAATTAGAAACTAATTTCAGTTTCAAGGAACCAGACCTTTCTTTTTACAAATTCACTCACCAGTGCATTTCTTGGCCATGTGGGGTTCCTAATTCACACTCCCTCATTTGAGTATCTAATCTTTACACTATTACACACTGCCATTCCATCATACTTTCTGCCAGTCGCCAAAAAACACCCAAAAAACCCCAACCAAACAAACAAAAAACCAAGAAAAAAAATCCCACGCTAACATAAAATCGTAGCCCTGTCTTCCGTCAAGGCCGAGACAATACAAAATTTCACACCCCTTCCCTTTCTTGTACCTCAGGCTGCTGTGATAAAAAAGTTAGATCCTCCTTTGCACGTGGAAGATGAGTGCTTTAAGGGCCACTGCTGCTTCCCTGCTGCCCAAAGTGCCACCTGCACTGTGGCGTGATGACTGCTGGAGGATGGAGGTGTCCTGCAGGGCTGGGCGGCTGCAGCCCCACTGTTGTGGTGAGAAAGAGTCAGACACACAATACTCATAGAGTTATGGTGAATGCTCCATTTTATTGTTAGGTACATCAGTATATATAGGTTTATTACAAAGATCATTACGTCTTCAATATGCTAACTGATTGGTTAGTAATTACTTATTGCTCATGCGTTATGCCGAGCTATAACTTTGATACTTTAGGCGCTGTAGTAAGTTACTATTTGGATACTTCTTCTGCTAAACCTGCATCTTGTTGAATATGGTCTTCTTTGTGGCATCAGCATCTCTAACTGGTCCTGCCTCAGTTCCTTCTTTGTATTCTGCTGTTACAAAGTTCCTTTAACCTGATACTACAGTGTCCTTTTCTCCTGTTTCTTGCTCGTACAGCTCTTCTGTTCCCTGCACGAACAGCTCTAGTATTTTTCCATGTCCATTGCTGTACAGAAATTCATCCACACCCCACCTTTCGTCCACCAGCCTCCCTTCACAGGTAGCGAGGCGGTTCCCCCTGGCACGCTCGGCAGCTCGGAGGGGCCAGCAGCTCGGGGGGGGCCGGCCCCGGGCGCGGCC
>NW_009954410.1:46623-58017 GCF_000747805.2 Chaetura pelagica | reverse complement strand
AGGCGGGAAGGGGGAAAGGAGCAGCGGGATGCGGGGGTTTGGTCTCGTCAGTCTGTCCGAGTGCTGCGGTGCCCACTGCTGGTGCTCCCCAAATTCTTGTCTTCCCGCCGGCCTTCGTCCTCTGCCCTTCCAGCCCCTGCAACAACCGTCTTGTTCCAGTCCTTTCCTCAGCAGCCTGCTGTGCCAAATCACACTGTACTGCTTCAGGCCATTTTCAGGTAGCAAAATGCATTTTTATATATATATATATATATATATATCTATATATAAGATTTTTCCGCCAGACAATACGTAACCTGCCCTCTGCCTTGAGCGTGTACCCACAGATTGCCCACCAGGTCCTCCAGGTGCAAAATCCACGTGGCGACTGAAAGGATGCTGGCCTGCATCAGCTATCTCTCCGTGCTTCTTAAGTTGATTGGGCTTTTTTCTCTGGTTTGTTTTTATCTCGGTGGTGTGTGTTTGTTTGTTTTCTACTTAAGGGTTGGGTGGTAGCCAGGCAGTTGTTAAACTGTGATGTCTTTTTGGATGAAGAATGGTAAGGGTTCCTGTTTGTTTGTTTGTTTTTGGTTACTCTCTTATTTTTAGCAAATATTAGTATTCTCTGTGACAAATACTATATGATCAAGAGAAAATAATAAGCCCACATGCGCTACTTCTAATTTCTTCACGGTAGACAAAACAAGCACACCAGTCCATATCTTAACAAAAGTAATCTTTCAGTACTTTTGGAACATGTACTCAACACCATACCAGGCAGAAAAGCCAGAGCCTGATTTTCATTTGCACACAAGCCCATTTACAACGCTCAGGAGGCCTTGCAGGGCTTAGAGCAGATGTCTGCACCCACTTAAAGCTTTCTCTCCACACGAGAGTTGTGTAACTGGAGAGTTGTTCAGGTCTTGCTGTTGCTGAACCTGGCAAGCGTGCCACACCTAACACCTTACTCAGGGCACAACTCTGTAGTTGCACGTTTGCATGAAGAGGCATGTATTTTCTTCTGTGGTAATAATTTTCATACATTTGCAGATCTTCAAGTTCCAGAAAGCATGCTGACAGTGGAGCTGTAAAGAGACTTTGTGATTTATTCTCTTGCAGTGGTCTCAACATTTTCTACGCTTTTCCTTCCACTTTTTGCACAGATCTCTGTTGTTGTTAATACAGAAGCCACCCAAATACAAAATCACACACTACTATTCTAAATCGTGATTGTTGAATTAGGTTTAATTTGGGTAAATAGCAAAGAATCATTTGGTATAATTAGATAACCGAATATATGCATATCCAGAGACTGAGTAAAAATCTTGAGTTTAAGGACTTGTTTTTGTATCTAATCTTCATTATTTTGGATTCTGTATTCAAGTGCACACAATGAGAGAAATTGATTCATTCCCTCTAAGAGACAAATACAGTCTCTGCTAGAGGCTCATAATGTCCCAGCTGGACCACCTAGTCAAAGAGGAGTAGATCTCCTTCCAGTGGAAACACTTGAGTCCAGAGGATGTGTCTGCCATAGCCCTCCCATCTCTGAGAAGTAAAGACACATGCTTGGCTGGTCATGGAGTTTGAATTCCTCCTTTTTCTTCCAAGCTGTATTTGGGGAGTTTTTCACAAACAGAAGGGCTAAACCCCAGGAAGGAACATGCCAGTTCCATTAGTGCTAAAATGACAGGGACTGTAAGACAAGGATAAGGCACCTTTAAGTAGTGAAGTAGAGAAGAAGACAGAAATCTGGGAGTATTTATTGAGGTAAAGCTTACAACAGGAGAGTCATAAGAAAAACTTGAAGATGCAGTTGCAATCTTTTTTCTTGTAAGGTGTCCATTGGTGTGAACTCTTTGCCTTCTTTAGCTTTCCTTTCCTTCAAGACCAAGGAGTGGTTCCTCCCTTTTTTCAGACAGCAGTGACAATGAGCCAGAAGCATGAGAAGCAAGGTCTCCACAAGGCCCTCAGGATTATTTACGGTGTTGCTTCATCTGGAGAAAAGAAGGCTGAGGGGGGAGACCTTATTGCTCTCTACAACTACGCAAAAGGAAGTTGTAGTGAGGTGGGTGGTGGTCACTTGCCCCAAAGTAACAAGGAATAGAACAAGAGAAAATGGCCTCAAGTTGAGCCAGGGGAGGAGGTTTAGACTGGATATTATGAAAAAACTTACTAACTGAAAGGGTTGTCAGGCACTGAACAGGCTGCCTAGGTATTTAAAAGACACATAGATGTGGGAGATAGGCCTCTGTTGCACTTGCACATTTAAGGTTATTTTACAATATGACTTTTCTCGTTCCTTCTTTGTCCTCTGACTTTTAATTTTCTTTATTGTTTATTGCCTGCTCCTTCCCAGTCTTGTTCCACATACACAATCCCTATTCTCAATGCTACTACTCTAGTACTGTCACAACTCACTCCTTTCCTTGCTATCACCTCATTTTACATCATCCACTGTACTCACAAAGTAGATCTGCTAGCAAAACCTGGGTGCCTCCTTAAGAACTGAACTGGTTTTCAACCACAAAATCATTGTTTCCTCTTTCTTCCCCTGCTTCCTCAGCTCAAAATAAAAGCCCAAGCAAATGTTACAGGTTTGGTCCAGCTCTTCTGCTTTCAGAGTTCTTTTTCTTATTTTTTTTTTCAGGTGTTTTCAAAATTTCAAGGTGTTGTATTTCATTGTAAAAGACTGATAATCTCTGAGTTTCATAAAGCCTTCATGATAAACAACCATGGAATGGCAGGTCAGAGTAAAAGTAGCATTTTCCTTCGTATATTAGGAACTGGGTGGTCTCTAGCTCACAGCTGGGTCAGGGGATACTTGGGATGAAATTTTGTCATAAAGACTCATTGAGGGATTAGCTGGTATATAATAATAAAAAGTAGGGCAGGAAGGGATCTTCAGAGATCATCTCCTTGGCTCAAACCAAGATCAGTTTATAATTAAAGCACCTCTGAAAGATGTTTATCTTATTTGCTTTTAAGAGCCTTCAACAATGGAGATTCCACAGGTCCTTTAAAGAGTCTGATGCTTAGCCATTCTTTCCTTAGAAATTGGCCCTAATGTCTAACCTGACCTGGACTGTAATTTTAGCCTTTTGCTCTTTATCTAGTGCCCCTGTCTCTTCTTATAGCAACTTTCTGCCTTTTTGAAAACTGATATTACATTGCCTCTGATTACTCTTCTCCAGGCTATTTTTCCCATCCTCCTTATATAGACTTCAAGGGGGCTTTCTGCTGTGTGTTTGGGTTTGGTGAGGGGAAATCTGCTTTGCAACTACCACAGCTGGTGTAAAATAAGAATGACAGTAAGGGATAAAGGAGATTATGAAAAATCCCTACCCTTCAGTGGGTCCACATCTTTCCTGAAGTGTAGTGCTCGCTATCGGACACATTCCTTTAACTGAGATCTCACCAGTACTAACTGGAGTCAATAGATGACTTCATGAGTGAGCTATGAAACTCCTTTTCACATACTCCAGTGTAACACGTCGGTTTTCCACAGCTGTGCAACACTGTTGACTGATTTAACTATAATAAGAGATAATTTTATCAGTTTACAGTAAATTAGGATGGTAATAATTTCTTTTGCATTCTTTCCTCTGCAGCTTTTCTAATAATGCTGGCAATAAGGCTTACAATTACAGCTGAAATATGAGGGTTCTATGCTGCTTGCAACTTGCACTTCTGTGTATGCATACAGCATGTACATGTGAGGTTACTTTAAACCTGGTACAGGTAGTTTGTGAGTTGTTACTGGGCAATGAACATCTTTCTGTTTGAAAAGTGAGTAGAATTTTTCTAGGTGTTGCCTCAGCAGATGGGAAAAATGAAACCTTTCTAAAGAGAAAATATCTTCTAAGACTTTATCACCTTTTCCTGATAATCATTCTGCATTTCTCTGCTCCCCTGCATGATCCCAACAGTGTGCTCTTGCACCCAAAAGCAGTGCTAAGAAGTCACCCATTCCAGCACACTTTTCTGCTCTTTGACATCCTTTTCTCCTTCCATTATGTAATTCTAAAAGCATTCTTCCTGTGAAGTATTTCTTCAGAGAAATCCAGGATTACAAGTGTGCCACAGTTTTCTTGCAGCGCAGCCCTCGGGTTGCACTCATTTTGGAGCTTCAGCTCTTCTTAGTATCAGTGAAATTATCTGTGACTTTATGATGTGGCAGTTGCTTTGCAAAGAAGAGATAGATAAAGACAAGTATGTTTGCTACATTTGAAATATGCCTTCTATGCCCAGAAGTTCTGTTTTAGTATTTAATAAATAAATGCATGAAAACACACACTCAGATTTATATGAGCATCTATGTGCATGAAAGTACTCTGTTTACTAAACTCTCCTCATTTTGCTACCAGGCTACCATGAGAAAAGGAGTGCTGTCCTATATTCAGGCTTCAGTCCATCATCAATATATACATTGATATATATCATCAATGTAATCTCTCAGGAAGGAAAATCCTCTGAACTCCTATGTGTCATGCTACAGGGAATCATGATACAAGATCCCCTACTGGGAAACAAGTTGTAGCACCTTGAGCAGCTGGGGTGGTTGCACCTGTGTCATGAAATAAGCCAGCTGCTCCTCTCTGAGCATGACTTGCTCTGTCAAGCTAAAAAAAATTCAGAATATAAAACAAACTTTAAAAGATGTGCTCCCCATCCCCCACATATTCCCTTCAGTGCTACCTGCTGCATGCTTTCTAAGAAGCAGGCCAGGCTAGAGATTTTTATTGGCTGAATAAAATAGAATTATAAATAGAATAGCTGAGCTAGAAAGGATCTACAACAATAATCTAGTCCAACTGCCTGACCACTTCAGGACTGACCAAAAAGTTCAGGCATGACCTTAAGGGCATTGTCCAAATGCCTCTTAAATACTGACAGGCTTGGGACATTGACCACCTCTCTAGAAAGCCTGTTTTGAGTGTATATCTTTTCCAGTGGATATAGATGCTTCTTTTTATTTGAATTCTCTTTGCTAAAATAATAATAAACAAGTAGGATTTTCTAAGGGTAGGGTGCAGGGTGAGCAGAGCAGCCCATGTCTTGTGTGAAAGCAAATGGGGCTTTGGGGTGAGGGAGGAAGCATTGCAAAGGGTCTGTGGTTACTTGTGAGAGATGGGTCAGCAGGGAGGCAGGGATGGTCCCAAGCTCACTTGCAGGACAGTGTGTTGGTGCTTCAGGAGACACTCCCAGCGGAGTGAAACCAGCTACAGTACCCCATATAATGCACAAAGAGAGATGGTAAAGGCAAACACAAACAGGAGACGAGTTTGTAAAAAAATGTCTCCATATGTAATAGGTGATTTCTATCTGCAGAGTCTGATCACCAGGAGCAATACAAATCTGTGGCATATGGATTTACAATCTGTACTTGAAACACAGGCCTGGTTCTTACTTTGCATGTATGTCAGAGCAGTTCCTTATGTGGAATTACTCAACGTTTACAAGTCAGGTGTGATTCAAGCTCACTGCACAGATCAGTGGTTTAATTTAAATGAACAGCGACTGACAAAGCAGCTTTATAGTCATCAAGAAATTACTATGCCCTGGTCAACCTGTTTTCTAAAACAATCCAGATTTTGGCTAGATTAAAATGTATCTTGAAACAGATATTAATGTGTTAGTTCTGAAAAAAAACGGAAAAAAAAAAAACCAACAACAAATCAAACAGCTTTTGTTAGTGATGACGTATAAACACTTAGCATATAGGATTTTTAACCAAGGTGATGCAGCGGTAAAGAGGATGCCTTAGACAGTAGAGGGCACTGTGACCTCAAAAATAAGCTCCAAACTGGGCCCTGGTACCTACTTGTCAGCACAGATGCTGGGACACAGGCAAACGAGTTATTCCAACTGGAAGGGACAGTACTTGTTTCGTGGTAATTTAAGAGGACAGTGGCGTTGTAAAAAAGTAAGAGGTGACAGACTGATAGGTAAAGTCATGATGCCTACAAATTATCTGTATTTTCACACAGAAAATGGAAAGAAAGGGATTAATTCCATCAAGTTGTTAGAAGCTGTAGCACATCTTAATGTTTTGGAAACACAGATTTGAAAGCCTGATTTGGGCTCTGTTATCAGCAAGGTCTCAGAACATATAATGAAAGCATTTGAGACAGATTATTAAAAAGTTAAAAAGGTGAGGAAAGAGATGAGGAAGACACAAACTGATGCTGTTAGTTACAAGGACTCCATATATGATTTTTAAAATGTTTGTGTGTAAAACTTGTAATAATTTTTTAGCTTTGTGTGGGTATAAATTAAAGCCACAGCATCATTTCCTGTTTTCTCTTGATAAAGTCTCTGGCAAAAGAGCTTTTCTTGGACATATACAGGAAGCAAAAAACACTCCAAAGCCATGGCTTGCTTTGTCATTTAAGGGGTCCTTGATACGTAGGATCCTCTTGCCTTCACTCTGATCTGCCATTTTGCTTAGTTTGCCAGAGGTACTTTCTGTCACTGTCTGTGGGTAATTAATCTGCCTCTTCTCTGGCTTCATTAACCAGGGCAGTAAAAGATATACTGAAATCCCTCCCCACTGACATGAGTATTGGGGGTAAGCAAAGGGTAAAATATAAATAAATGTGCTAAATCTGAACAGGCAAACTTAGACTCTGCTGCTGTTCCTGATACAGCTGCGTGTAAGTACTTCACAGTGGTCCACGAGCTTCTCTCAGTCTCTTGCCGAAGTAGATTTGCCAGTAAAACCTCCAGCAGTGTAGGTTTACTGACTGATACGGCAACATATTTCAAGAGCCCTACTGTTTTACGCACATCTGGCTGCTCTGCCAGTTGTTAACTGAAAATCTATTCTGTGAGCACTTCCAGATCATTGCTTTCTACATGTTTCTGTTCTAAGTCCATTGTGGGCTTTCCCATATTTGCATCATAAATGGTGCACATATTCTCAGTCTCACACAGAGGGCATCTGTCATGAAATACGGTAATAGCTCAGTCCATGTTCATATGATCCCATTCTGTTGTTGTCACTTGGCTCCTGCTTGTCACTGCAAGCTGTTTCCTCCATCTTCCCTGATTCATCTTTTGGCAGCAGCTACTTAGAGCAACATCAGACAAATACTGACTCTGCAAAAAATGAAACAAAACCATGGTGGGTGGTAAATCAGGTTCAGGGAAGCTGGATCCATCACTTATTCTTGTAATAGTGAGTTCAGATAACTTACTCTATAATTTGTGCCTCCAAATAGAAGCATAATGAGATGCAGTTGCTGTGGCTGTGAATCATGGCATCTATGCCAAATTAGCATGACTACTTGCTGTGGCCAAATGCCACACAGTGAGAATGTGGAGCGTACAGCAAGAGATCTTAATTTTGAAAGCTGTAAGGAGATTATATCGTGCAGAGGAGTTGGAAGTCCTCAGAATGGTGAAGAATTACAGAAACATTCCAGGCTGCAGTTGGGAGGAGATGATCACATTCCATGTTATACAAAGGGGCATTGGCAAATCTCCCATGTCAGCTGCTCAACAGGGTGAGTGGACAGCTGTGCTGCTTTGATGGTTCTGTCTGCAGCAAGGAAGCAAAGGTAACTGGAGATATGTTGGACATACAAGGTTCCCAGTGTACCTTATTTTTTTTTCCCTGATATTCACAGCAATTCTTCTTTCTGTAACTATTTTTTTTTTTTTTTTTTTTCCCCAGAGCTGCAGGGAAGCATTTAAGGAAGCATGAAAATGGTACAGGAAACAGAAAGCCAAGAAATCAGAAAAGATCTGGTGGAAAGTAATTGCATTTTCTGAGTCACTAATGTTCTTCAGTGTTATTCTGGCAGCAGGCAGTCTGAGACTTAAAATCATCTTTGTAAAAACGAAGGTGATTTCTGTGTCAAAGGAAGGAGGGTTTCCAGGACCTCTTGCTCTCAAAATGTGATTTTTTTTGTTTGTTGCTGGGGTAGGCAAGCTGGATAAATTGTTCTTATTTGTTTCTAGTAGAAACCAGCTTTTGCTTGCATGAGAAGCTAGCCATACAGACATAATGTTCCAGTTCTATACAGTTTTATATATATAGTTAAAATGCAAATGCTTCAGTTACATATAGCTGCATATACATATATAGTTAAAACGCAACTGCAATTTTAAAAGTGAGTGAAGTAGATGTGAACAGAGATATGCACGTAGAGATCAGATTGCTGTATTACTAACTCACCAGGAGCATATTTTTCCCTCTTCAGGATACAGGCAATGCATTTTTACAGGAGGTAATTCAAGGGGGGATATCTGTATCCTGCAAAAAGAGAACTGGCCTCACAGAACTGTTAAATAGGACAAGGAACACGCTAAACTTGTTTGCCACTACATTCTGCTTTTTTTTTTTTTTTTTTTTCTGCCAGATTCTTCCACGTACAAACTCTGAAGGCAATTCTGTTGCTTTGCTTCTGCCTTGAGAGACTTCTTAAACCTTCTGCACTTCTGTTCAGCCTGGTCACCACAAGAAGAGGTTTCAACTATTTTTGTTCTCATGAAGTTATTTCCTTAGGTAAGAATTTGTTCTGTGACTGAAGCTCAAGGATGATTACTAATGAGTTAAGTCAGATACGGCCATATGGCATAGAGCTCAAAATGCTGTAACTGCCTAGTTAGTTTCCTCAGGCTCTGATCTCTGCATTGCTGCAGCTATGTTGCTGTCAGCACTCAAAATGGCCAGCTTAATGTTAGGCTGAACACATCTAAACAGAAGCAGCCACACAATTGTTTACTGAAAAGAAATACTTTCCAGATTGTAACTTCACTACACGCTAACCTGGGATTAAATAAACAAAAGAAGGAGAGCCTGAAGTTCCCTAACTTGCTACTATTATTAAGTCTGCTGCTGCATGCATGGAAGTGTGCTGGATCAACACAGAAGAAAAGAAAGCAAGCTCTGGACTCAATGGTGATGAGGTGTGCATATGCAGTGTCCTGAGGAAGGAATAATGCCAAAGAATATAGAGGAACTGCCAAGTCAATGTGTGTTACTTGCAGGGCCTCATACCTGGACATCCTGGGGTTGCTGATATCTGGCAGAGTGATTTGAAAATATGAAGAGACAGTGCAGTGATCATGAAAAATGTGTGGTCAGAGAGACAGGGAAGACCTAGCAAGAACAGGAATATTGTGTTCCAGCACATGCCTTGTCCTGGGACAGCAGAAAACTGTGGAGAGACATCTTACGAATTTTGCTGTCACTGGGCAGAACAAGTTAGGATAAGCTGCTTAAAATGATGTCTCTCCTGTGGCCTAGTATATATCCTTCAGCATCCTCGAGAGTTGAGAGAAATAAAACTTTACTTTCAGAGTGATCACATTTCCTCCCTCATCCTTTTTGTTATGAACAGCAAGGTATGTGCTGGCTTACTGGGATCAGTCCTTTGCTGTGATGTGCATGATTAGTAATGAGCTACTCTGTATGAAACATGATGCTGGAAATAAACCTAGCATTTCTGGAAAAATACACAACTTCTGTGATGATACAAACCTAAGGTTTATTTCTTACTACTTGTGTCTCTTACAGATTGAAGCAAATGCCATTTTATTTTCAGAGATGCACTGCAGCTCTTCTGAAGTGGTGCTGATGGTTTTCTTTAGCAATTCATAGTTGGTGAATGTGGCCTCTTTAGGTTTATGAATGTGATATTCTATCTCTGCATTCCAACAATAACTTAAAATCTTCAGAGTTGCTTAGTTTAGTAGTACATGCCTCTGTAATCAGGTTCTCTGTGTGCTACCTTTTGAAATGAATTGCCTGAAGAGTTTTAATAAAAGAAAACAGCCTGAAGGGTAATTGCTTTGCTGCAGGCTGAAGCAGGCCCAGTTAATCTCAATGGTCGACCCATCCCACAGCAATAATTTGAATCTTAATATTCTCAACTGTTCAAGTTCTTAAGTGTTCCATGACTGTAATGATTTGGGCAAAAACTGAACATAGTTTTCAGGAGTTAAAATTCAGCAGAACGTATCACTTTACTCTTTTTCTATGCCAGATAAATGCAGAATTCCTTAACTATTTGGAACCTGTACATTTCAATCACTCAGCCAGCAACAACAGGCTGCACGATTAAAATCAAATATGAAAAAGAGCAGATTGTGGAGCTTTTTCTCTTCAAAAGTAGTTGGGAAAATATTAGGTAGTCTTTAAACATTCAAATAGTGGTCCTTTTAGGCTTTCGTTTACATTTAGTATGTAATAAGCACAGATAAGAGTTTATTGAAAAATGAAACTGGTACCAGTAATTCACATTGGAAGAAAGGCCTGTGTGCTCAGGAGACTGGTTGTTTTATATAATTATGTAAGCTGGTCAAATGAAAAATACTATTTTCTTCCTTGCTCATTTTTTTCAGAGCAAGGTAACATGTGCCTTTTGCACGTATCTCCCAAAAACAGCTGGGGGTAGGATGATTTCCCTTCAACAAGGCAGAGAAATGTGGAGCCAAGAGCACCTGTGGGCACACAGACCTTCTGTCAGTCCCACAGGCTTGAACCAGCAAAGGCCATCTAGTTCCCATGCGTTCCTTACCTGGGTAGCTGAATCTGGACTGAAATTACCTTCCAATGCTAACAATATGCTGCCTATCTATTTACTAAACATAGTGAAAAATACTATCTTAGCACAGAATTTGCTGCCTGAGGCTCAAACCTTGCATTTCTCAAGATAAGATTCATAAAAATAAGTAGGAAAAAAGTGGTGAAAATAAATAATGGAAGTTGTAAACATTTTAGAAAGAGTCACGTCTTCTACGAGAGGAAAGGGGTGGAAAGGCCAAGCAAAATAAGCAGATTTTAATGGAAAGAAGATGCCAAGAAAACTCAAAAAGATGTAGAAAACTTGGGAGCAGAAACGTAAGAGAAACAGAGTGAGCAGGGTGAAAGAAAAGCCTGAAGACAGTGCTGCTGTGAGGTACTGAAGGCAGGAAACATTTCAGGTCTCAGGGGTGCGTGTTACACGGGACCTCTGTTTAACAGGCCCTTTCAACCTCTGAAGCCAGAGGAACATTCCTGGCCGGAGTTGTGCCTTGATTGTGGCCCTGCCCGGCTGGCTGCCCCAGAGCTGCAGGTCAAGCCCAGCTCCACCGGGGAGCTGCCACACGGCAGGGCAAACCCACCTCTCAACTCCATGAGGATAAAGAATGGGAAGACGCCGCGTTTCCTCTGGGTGGGAAGCCCCTGCGCTACCTCCTGGCAGTCAAAATGTTGGGAATTTGAAGGAAGGAGCACTCCGGGGGGGGGGATCAGGATCTCCCGTCTTTCTGGGCTGGGTTCGGTTTGACGGCGACAAAGGGGAGAGAAACACCAGGACGGGAGCCGGCGGGAAAACTGCGGGCGTCCCTCAGAGGGGAGGGAAGAGGGAGGGAGCAGAGCCCCGCGGCGGGAGCCGCACGTGCGGCGCGGGAGGACGCGGGAAC
>NW_009954410.1:0-45366 GCF_000747805.2 Chaetura pelagica | reverse complement strand
TGCTGAACCTAATAAAAACAGTGGTTGTCATGGTTTACTAGCAAAACTTTAGTGCTAACTCAGAGTCATGGCAAAGTGCCCAAATAGCCTACGCTCTGCATTCTGCACAGTCTCAGAGTAGTTATCAGTAATTGCATCTCCACCCCCTCCCTATTGCATATATTCCATGTACCATCCAATTCTTAACATTTATTATTCAGGGCACTTTTTGTTGGAGATTATCACAGCAGACATGCAAAAAAAAACCCCAACAACAAACAAACCAACAAAAAACCCCAACACAACAACAACAACAACAAAAAAAGCGGACAAGACCCGCACTGGTGGCGGCGGGAATCGGGGGCGAGGGAGGGAGGGAGAGGGGTGGAGTTTTTTTACCGCTTCAGCATCATTTGGGGGAGAAAGGGGGAAAATTCGCTGTTTGCGTTAACTAACTTTTCGTCAGACAGCCCCTCTGGTCCTCTCCAAGTACCGGGAATGTCCAGCCTTCCGGCTTATTTCGGGGCGAGGGAGGGAGGGAGAGGGGTGGAGTTTTTTTACCGCTTCAGCATCATTTGGGGGAGAAAGGGGGAAAATTCGCTGTTTGCGTTAACTAACTTTTCGTCAGACAGCCCCTCTGGTCCTCTCCAAGTACCGGGAATGTCCAGCCTTCCGGCTTATTTCGGGATGTCGCTGTCCCGAAAGGGTGGAGGGTCGCTGGTTCTGTGCAAGTCTGGCGCTCTGTCAGAGCAGACTTGTCAAAGGCAATGAACGGATCCCCTTTTCACGAGTTATTTATTTACTTCAGGAATTCAAAACCTGGTTGATGTAGTTGCCTCAGTGGTTTAGCTGTGACGCCTGACACTTGTGTGTGGTCGCTGACTTGCCGTGTGAAATTTCTCTCAGCGGTTTTGAATGGAAGAATTTGACAGAAAACTAAGGCTTTAGAGTTCGAGCAGACTTCCATTTGCAGGGGCCACTCTTAATTGATGCTTAAAATACTTGCTTTCTTTTGACAGTATTTGATGACAGAAGGGCCTTCGTTGTAAAAACTGATAGCAAGATGTGGCTCACTTTCCTGCTGGGTAAGTAGGAGTATGTTGAGGGAAAATACTGGGGTTCTTACCTTTCTTTCTCTGGAATTGTAAACTGTATCAAAGTATCACTGGAAATATAACTTGGGAAAAAAAAATCATAATTTATGTTGAAAGGAGACAGCAAATAATTTCCTACCTGGTAACTTTTAAAAAGCTGTTATGGTAGTAGTTGCTGTGGTATCAGGACACTTGTAGGTAAATAATTGCCCAGATATTCATAGACTTCTATTAGGCAGTCATTAATTTCTAGGGAAAAAAACAACACACAACTCAAACAAGCTCTTATTAAGTAATGTAATCAAACCAGTTTGTTTTGGAAGTATTACGGACAGAAGAACATACAACTGTAGGAGGATGTAGACTCAGATGTTGTTCTCTTTGGGAATATTTTGGAGTAAATATTAAAATGGCTAATGACCAAAGTCTTGAAAAAAGCACTTAAAGTATTTTCAAAAATAAATAAGAATGCGTTCCTGAAGTTAACAAGTGTTAAATAATAGCATATTTGTCAGATGCCCAATTAGGTGTGCCCTTACAAGTGTTATATTAGAAGACTGTCAGGGTATTCCAAAGATGCTGGCCCTGTTTATCAAACCACCAGTGGTCCTTGTTGCCAAAGGGATTTGCTTCAGTTTGATGAATTGTGTTGCGAAGTAGTAGCAGGGAAACAACCCTTAGCTTACAAACTTACTGATAAATAAACTGTTCCTGAATTGCTTTGCATACCTCTGTTTATTCAGCATTTCCTGGATCAGTTATTTACTTAGATGACATAGAAATGTTAAAGAGATGGTCAAAATTAAAAAATGCTTTCCTTTGATTGAAATTTGTGAGCAGGTTAGGTAGAAAGCTTTATGATTTCAGGAGTTTGAATTTGGCTGTGAAATGCAGATAACCAATTAAATATGTCAGGGAGCTATTTATATTTTTAATAGGATATTTTATAATATCTTAATGGCAAAGTATGTGATAGCATACAGTATTTGCAGTATCAATGAATATGCATATACTAAATATGAATTAGTGGGGTTTGATTAGTATTGGTGGCATTTGAGTTCTTGTTTTTGTGCTTAAGCTATAAGGTCAGTGTTTTGAAAGCAGATGCTCCCACAGTTGAAGCTAGTTTTGTTACAGGTTGTGGATTTTTTGTTCTCTTAAGAATTAGCTCCATTTATGTGCAGTAATAAAGTTGCCAGATTTTTAAGGTATTCTTATACAACACTTTCTCCTATTAAGATGTTGTTGTTTGTTTTTTTTAAATGAGCATTGAATTGAGGCCTTATTCTTGAAGACATCCTTTCTAGATTATGCAGAATCTAACAACAAAACATCTTGACCAAATTACAGAAGTAGTCAATGCTTGCATGTCCTCATTGTTCCCAGTTCTGCTGTATTCCTACCTGGTCACTTGCAAAATATTTATCAGTTTCTAGTACATTTCACATCCTGTTGTGTTAGACTATCTCAGCTTTTGTTGTTCTCTTGGTAAACAGATTTGGTATATTATGGCTTTATTTTTCAGTATCTAATTCCCAGAATTAGAGTGCCTTTTTATATGCCACTCACATTGCTTTTCTTAGAACAGAACACAGGCAAAAATAGGAAATCTGAAGAATAAGCTCAGATTTTACATAGCAGCCCTAGTCTGCAAAAGCCTGATCCTATGGTTTGCCTTTAGAGGGATTCTTAGGTTGGGTGAGAAAATGGCATCGCCAAGTTCAAGTACATAGGAGCTGTGTAAGTCCTGACAGCATTAGGACTCTAGTATTGCTCTCCTGTCCTCTGCTTCATTTCCCACCCCCCTGTAAGGACATTAATGGGATCAAAGGCTGGTAATTTAAGAGTGCTGATCTGCATGTTTTCCGTCAGAAACGAGCTTAATGTGAGTCTGGATGCAGTCTGTTGAAAAAAATGTCAATTTGGACTCTTAGTGGAAGTCTATGAATTAAGCACATTGTCTCTTGAAATGTGAGTAATTACATTAATTGCTGTGTGATTATAAAAGGTCTTCAATTTATACTTACAATAGTGATATTGTGAAGTTTTATAAAAACATATGTGAAATTCTCCAAAATAACAGTGAATGTATTTACACTTAACTGCATTCACTTCAAATAAAACGTTTACTGAAGGAAAGAATCAGATTTAAATACATTTTATTCTCTATGAAATAAGTGTTATGTTTGAATCTGAATTGTAATTTCCATATTAATAGATAATTTATTTGCAGCAATAGAATACTGCATATTTGGCTTATTTGGAACCACATGAATTTGAGCTCATGAACAGTGCTAGTAGCTAATGTGAATTTATTTTGACTTCACTGAATTTTCTTACCTAGCATGTAATCTGTCTTAAAATTGGTATTTTTTTATAGTTGTGGTGTGTGTATGTGTACATATATTTCAGCATCTGTTGGGGATCTTAGAAATTTTGCTGAGAAATGAAATGATGCCTTGTGCAAATCTAAGACTCAATAAGTAGTGACTAAGAAAGATATGGACTCTTTTTTTCCATACAATTACTGCAAGACGTGTTTGTTTGTGAAACATGGTTTTGCTGTGTTGTTGATAGAGCTGATGTGCTTACCTGGAATTCCATACCATACCTGTATCTGCTCTTCTGCAAAAGGAGTTTGCAGCTGTCCATGAGAACTAATGTAAATGTTCTTGGTGTAAGAAAAAAATAATCTCTAAGTCCTGTAACTTTCCTAAGACATTAAATTCCATTTAATGTGAACTGGACTGAGTCATCCTTTTTTCTAGGAAGCATATGTTAGAATGTGAAGTTTCACATGAAAGCTCATGGTACTCACTTTCTAACTGAAATCTTGGCTTTGCTTTGAGAAAACTACTTCAGTGGTTGAAGTGGAGCTCAAAAACTCTTAAGGAAGTTTCAGTGTGGTATTGTAACAACCTCAGCTACTACGTGAAGTATGTAAATTGAGGTAAATGTGAAATAGTACATGCAGGTGGTTTAGACTTCCTTTTTTTCCTTATATTTTTTTTTCTTTTTTCCTGTTTTACCCAGTTTCACCTCATACATAGTGTATACATAAACTTACATTTATGAACCTCAATTTTAATAGTAGTTTGTTGCATTGTGGCCTGTGGTGATAACAGATACTGTGAACAGCATCACATTCAGGCTCTGTATTGGAGGATCATATAGTTTCAGAATGTATACAAGGGCCTGAAGTAAACATATGGTCCACTCTTCTTTCCACATAAACTTAGTGGATATGCAAAGGTGTTTTTCTTTCTCTTGTCCCTGCTGCTTTCCAGAAACAGACCTCCAACGCATGCACATTAATTAATTCTTTGACTGTGTTTTATATCAGTGTGCAGGCACTTCATGCATGTTTTGCCTCTGAAGTCACAGGGTGAGTGTGGTGTGGGCTGGGCTGTAGGAGGTGTGTGCCCCTGTGCGGGTCAGCACCTTGGAGAGGTGTGTGAAGCTCAGCAGCTTCCAGCAGGGAGGGTGATTGTCCTTCCCTCTTTCTCTGCTCCGTGTAGCTCGTGTGAATAAAAGGAATTCTTCATTAATCATAATTGGATTGGATGCAACCAGCCTTTCTATGGCAGAGAGCAAGAGTGTGCCTGGAGGTCACCCATGACACCTTCAGTCTAGAAGGAGCACCACAGACACTTTAAATCCTACACTTTATCCCTCGCTTATGCTGGATTTGCTTCCATGGTGAGCTCTGGATATGTTGTGAATGCTGCTCAAGCAAAACTGAGTGGCTTCTGCTCTCCGTGGATCTTATAATGGTCAAGAAGTCAGAGACCTTGACTGTTTACCAACCACTTTATCATATTTTGTAGTTTCCTTTTGTTCTTCAGATTACCTCCCTTTTTCTGTACCTACATGGCAACAGTACAGATAGTCTCCAAATGGACAAATTGTATGTTATTACATGCAGAATCTACCTTTTTTTTTTTTTTTTTTTAGCAATTACAGTCACAATTAGTGTTGTTGGTCGCATTCTGTTTGAATATGACATCCTTACTCTTCCCTCGTGGTACAGGTGTCCTTTGTATCACACTGGAAATTATGAAAGCCTCAGCAGTCCAGCTGCAGCTGGATCTGCTTCAAAAACTTTATGGGTAAGCTGATGTATTTACAGAGCAGGAGCTGTGTCGTTAGCCAAAATCTGAGCAGTTGAGTGAACAGTCACAGTAGGTATCTTAAACTCTAAAAAATATTTTTGCATCTTTAAAAAATGCATATCATTCAGTTTTGTTATTGTTAACTGAAATGGGTGCATTAGATTCTGATGGATCAACTTGAGTGATAGAGGTGGGAACATGGCCTTTTGCTGAATGCATAATCGCATGATTTCAGATTTTCAGAGAGCTGGCCATGAAAGTAAATTCAGGTGTTCCTATTCTTCTGTTCCTCTGGAGGCTGAGTTCCTTCTGTGCATCTCTGAAGTAATACTGTAATTACTTTAAAGAACATGATTTAATGTTCAGTGATTTAAATGTTTGACTAACTTAACACATTTTGTTTCCTTTACAGCTGCTTTTGCAGGAGTCTTACATTGGTAAGGTTAAATTTATTGGTTGAGAGTAATATGATACTTAAAAATAATAAAAATATAATTTTGACTTGCATTTAGGCAAGTTATTGCGATAATTTATATTTACATCTTTCCTGTCAAATACAAATTGTTGTCTTTAAGATGAATAATTCTGTTCTTGTGAAGCTGATACGAAAGGCTTCTTAGGCCTGAAGAGTGAAGGCTGTTTTCCACATGGAAAATTTGCTTAGCTATACAAATTCAGGTGCATTTCCGCTAACATCCCTTTTTACCCACACTGGGTTTTGAAAGTCCAGGTAAATCCTTTCAACTTTTTCCTATGTCCTGCTTATTTAGATTCTGCTTTAATTTCTTAGTTTTGCATCTTGTCTTCTCTAACCTCGTCAGAGAAGTCTGGCCTGTGTTTTCTTTGTGTAGAGAAGAATGGCCTTTCAACTACTTTCTGTCAACCTAATCCTTGTGTTTCAAGTTCCATTCTAAAAGCGACCCTTTTGTTTTTTGTTGTATAGACTTAAGATAGAATGGCTGTAGCGATTTTCACCAGCTGCTTTTGCAGAGATAAAAAGTAACACCTTCTGGCACACTGGTTTTATTTCCTAGCTCAAAAAGAGCTACTGATTTTTAGTAGTTTTTTTCTTTCAAATTCCTATTCAAAACCAGAGTCATGTGGACTGTTCTGTTTCATTTTCCATCCTTTCTGGACATGAAGCTCCTATTGGAAATTTCAAATTTTGCCCCCAAAATTATTAGTATTTTTCCTGGCTATATATATATTTTACCCCCCTATAGCTGCACCATTATTTAAATATGCTCTATATGCATCTATACATAATGGCAGATAGCTGCACTAAAATACAGTTCAGGGAAGATTTTTGTGGAAAAAATGTGCTGCACTACTTGTTTGTGCAGTTATTTTCACCAGTTTTTAATCTCTGATTCTTCTTATCTGATATTTGCCTTTTCTAATATGTAGACTTGATAGTTTCAGTAGCATTACACTTTTGATCCTTAGGTGCATTCACTTAAGTTAAAATGTATTAAAGTATTACAACTAGTTCCATAATAGAATTTACTAAATGCTCTATGGATGCATATTTACCCCATTTAAAATAGTCTGAAAAGAGGAGAATATTGGTATAATATATAGGTAAATTAAAATAGCAGTTTGTAAGTAAACTTTGGGTCTTCAGTGAATGTTGTGCCAGCTGTTCCTTAGTATGTATGACTTAGCACAGGTTCTGAAACTCTATTCAATTTCCATTATTATTATTTTTTAACAGGTGTCATATAACAACTCTTTTTGAAAATGACCGTCACTTTTCTCACCTGTCAACACTAGAAAGAGAAATGGCTTTTCGCACAGAAATGGTTAGATTATGTTTTGTTAATAAATGAGTTGCTGGAAAACTTCTGTTTGTAATCTTGTGATTGTGGGCTTTCTAAAATGTCTTAATATTTTCTGGATAAGTAAATATATTGATGTCTTGCAGTTAACATTTATTACAATTCTCCATGCAGAGCATTTGAGTATCTTGCAGCTGATTACAGTGAATCTCTCTCTTCACAGTTCACATATAATTTAAAGAGGTGATTCTAGAGGATGTAAATTACAAAACTACAAGTGCTCTTTAGCATACTTTCATTTATAGTCTTGCTATGCAGCTTTTTAAAAAAATTAATAATTGTTTGCATATATGTACACCTTCTGACTGCTTTTATTGTGAGAATTTTGAAATACTACGCTAGTGCCTGGTTATCAGCCCTAATAAGAGATTTCCATATGTGCTGTTAAACAGAGTGGAAAGAAACCCAAGTTGCTTCAGTGACCCTGATAGAAGAGATCTTAAAAACTGGATAGTAATGCAGAATTACTTTTTCCTATCTGTTATATTACAAAATTTGATTTAAAAATGAAGCTTGTATATGGCAGTTCATGAAGCAGAAGTGACCTCTTTAATTGTAAATAATGATTCTGCTTTTTTGTAGGGTCTTTATTATTCCTACTTCAAGATCATTATTGAGGCACCATCATTTTGTAATGGAGTATGGGCAATTATGAATGACAGAATAACTGAATATCCTTTAGTGATTAACACCTTACAAAGGTTCAATCTCTACCCTGAGGTGAGATATGTTTTTAAAATACTCTCTTCTGATAAATCTTAGGTTTCCTTAGAATTGACTATTAAATCTGTAAGAAATGCTTCTTTGGAAAACGTGTTATAAAGACACAGTGACTAATGAAGTGTTGAATTCTCAGACTTTAAGTATGTTCAATCTAATGTGAATACTCTGTAGTTCTTAGTATTTCATGCCTTAAAGTTGCAATCTGATTCTTCTTGTCTTCTGTTGTTCTTTTCACTGACAGCAAGTAAGTTGCTGACGTTGTGTATTGAGAGGAAGAAGTACCAGTAGTGTGTGACAGTGTCTGTAGTGATACAGGTATTGAGACGTTATTCTGGCCTGCATTTTGTGTAGGACAATGAAATGACAAATCATCACGGTTCACTGCGGTCCTAAAACACATTAATGGCAATCTTTTGCTCACATGTTGCAGAATAATTTGGTCTGCAGACAACTGACTGCTGTTGTTTATGTACTTGATGTTAGGTCTGTTACCTGGTGAGGTTACTACTCTGCCTTTCTGTCACTAAAATTAACATGTAATTAAATAAATGTTTGATTTCCTCTCTCTTATGGTTTTACCTTTGTGTTTCAAATATTTTGCAAAGGTAGAACTCCTTTGGTTAATGTGCATTTTGGTAACTTCATGTGTCAGCAACAGCTTGTTGTTTGGAGAGCAAAGGATTAATAATGGCTGTGATTTTTGGGTACTAGCATCTATACTCATTCTTCTGCTCTATCAGAGCAGAGCTGCTTTCAGGAACTGTATGGGTAAGAGATCTTGGCATACGTGTATTTATACAGCTTGCATGTAGTGGTTTCATTTGCTTCTTAATTCCTTGCTTTGGAAGAACTAAATGCTCTAGATGAGTGCTCTTTATTACCCTCTCACTGGTTTGGGATTTGTTTAGGTTTTTCTTTACTGTTTATTTGTGGGTTTTTTGTTGCTTGTTTTTTTAACTCAAAGGGATTGCACTCCAGTTGTAGAAATGCAACATAAGGAACATGTGCCTCATTTGAATGCTACCCAGTTATTGTGTTTAGCTGAGGAAGATTGAAGTTATTTTGTTTAGGTGAGAAAATTTTAATGACTTCAGCTATAGTCTGAATTGCAAAAATCAAAGGTAACTGGTCAAATAGACTTGGTCTTAGAGAAACATCAGTATCACCAAGCAAGATGACTAAGTAAATTGGATGATGACATCAAAGCAAGAGCAATTTGTTATAGTGGGTGGCATTCTGTAAGAGCATTAGGTAAATTACTGTGCAAAATATTTAGCCTTGTCTGTTCATTCAGAGTTTTCTAGGATCTTACTGGCTCATAGAACTTGGTGATATATCTACAAAATTGTCAATAGATGTAACTTGACATTTGAAGTATGTTACCCAAATTTATCTAATCAGAAATAAAATGGGGCTGGCTGGTAGGAAGGTGCTTGTGTGTTTATTTGTTGGCAGTGAAGTTTTTCCTTCTGATACTCAGTATCCAGTTGTGTTTTCTGAAAGTGTTTAGTTTCCTGTTTGTTATTTTAGGGTCTCGCCAGCCATTTCAGCCTAATAGTGGCATTCAGGCTGAGTTTTAATAAAAATCTTCATTTAGCGGGTTTCAAAATTGTTGCATCAAAAATAGCATTGAAATCTGGTTACTAAACAGGATGTTAAACCCATTAAGAAAAATAGAACAATTCACCTGGATGTACAGCCAGTATAAGTCATGAAATCTTCAAAAGAAGGAGAAAAAATCCAACAAAGTAAAGTGAGTCCATAGTAATTACTCCATCATCTGTGTAAATAATAAATATAAGACCTAAAAATACCTGTGAAAAGCAACAACTCGTTCTTCATAGCTGTACAGTAGTGTAGTCTCAAAAGTCTTGGCTTTTTAGGCTTTTGCTGCATAATCAGGTTGTTCCAGTAGTTGTTTTCATATGTGATCTCTAATGCAAAATGGCAGAGAGAGAATGTGTCAAGTTTAGTCTCTGGCGGGTCATTGTCACAGAACAGTGGATAATTCTGTGTATTGCAGGGATGATGGAAATTTGAGCTGGAGTTGGTGTGTAGTTGATGTGCTAAAGTGTAGATGTATTAAAGTGCTTACTCAAAGACAACTAAGAAAAGGCTTTGACTGTTTTCTACATCTGATTTTGCAGTCAAGGACTGGCCTGGCCCACAGGGATCTCCTGGGTCTAAGAGCCAGTCATTTGTTTTCAAAGTTTTGCATTTCCTGCCTTATCTGATAGGGGATGGTAAAAATTCCAAAAACTACCTAGCAATTTACTGCTACTGATTTGCTTCTTTTTTTTTATGCCCATGTTAACTGTTCCATGTAAAGTAGCTTTTGTCAAAAAATTCTTCTGTGTTTTGCATGAAGTACTTAACCTGGTTCCTTTTTTGGGAGTGTTAATGCATGGTAACATCTGCAGCAGACACAAGCACTTGTGACATGAAATGGTTAAGTTAATAAATCTATTTTAATTTTTTTTTGTGCAGCTGTATTTCAGCAAGGGTGTTTTGTGTGCTTAGACTAAAGTCAGCTTCAGGACTGGTGATGCAGATATGCTAGGTTAGATGTCTCTGAGCTTCCATATGCATTCTGTTGGCAGTGTACAAATCACATTCAGGTGAAAAGAGGAGAGATTTGTATTTTGTTCCCCAGTCTCGCTATTGCCTCTGGAGATGGGGCAAGTTCATGCATGCACACATAGAGAGCCAGAAGTGCCAGGGCAAAGATGTTCTGAAAGCTTCCAGAAGTTCAGCATAATGTACTTTGCAGGACACAATATTAATGCAGGGAGTCTTGGTCTAGAAAGAGGTAGTTGTATTATAAATCTATAAGATTTAAATTGAGAGTATGAAGGTCACAGAAGTGAGTAATGATGATTGGATCGCTGGTATTAAAAAGTAATGAATTATAAAATTGCAGAATGCTGAGGTTGGAAGGGATACCTGAAGATCCATCTAGTCTCAACGCTGCTCAAAGCAATGTGAAGAATAGATTGTTCAGGGCCATCTCCAGTTTCACTTTGAGTATCTCCACCTGTGGGCAACCCGTTGCAGTGTTTGTCCACCACAAAGTAAAAAATGTGTTCCCATATATAAGTGGAATTTCCTGAATTTCAGTTTGCACTCATTGTCTCTTCTCTTCTTGAACAAAAATAGTCTGTCTTGGTCATCATCACTCTATGTTCTTCTTGTCTTGGGCAGCCCCCAACTGGTCTCAGCGCCACAGGTATGGTCTTAGCAGTGCTGAGTGGAGGGGAAGGGTTGCCTCACCTGTCCTGGTGAGGTACAGCTGGCTTTCTTTGCAACAACAGCTTATCACTGGCTCACGTACAACTTGTCCACCAGAAGGTCCTTTTTCTGCAAAACTGCTGTCTAGCTGGGCAGCTGCAGCTTCTGCGGGTGCATGGTGGTGGTGTTGCTCCTGGGGGCAGAAGTTTGAGTTTTCCTTCTGTGGAATTCCTGCTGGCTCATATCTCTAGTTTGTTGAGTTCCCCCAGAATGACAACGTGAGCATCAGGCACTCAGTCCATTTGTGTGTATTGAGTGCAAACTTGCTGAGGATGCTCTCTTGTTCCATCATGTAGTCTTAATAAAGAGCAAAATTGGCACCAGATGAAAAATAACCCAACATCCACAGCTGTCCCCTGATCTGCCAAGACATTAATCTCAGAAGGTTATGAAGTTGGGCTATGTAAGTCCATATTGACCACTCCAAATCAGTTTTTTTCCTTAGTATGTTTTTTTCATTGTATGGGGAAATGTAAGAGGGAATAATCCTTCTTGTACATGCTCTGTGTGACACAGGGCTGAGAGAGCTAATGCTGCAATGGTGAAACATTTTCAGTCTGGGAACCCCATGGTCATAACTTTGAAAGCAGCTCAACTGGAATGGCCACATTACTCATTTATGAACCCTGTAAAGTTGGTTATATCCTGATGGAACAGCATTGTAATGTTAACTAGTGACTTAGCTGTGAGATGAGTAATCATTTTTTGGTGTGTAAAATACTGATGTTTTCTGTGTCAGGTGTTGAGATTTAATTTGGTTGTTGTTATAAGAACATGTTTTTATAAGAGCATTATGATTTGCATGGGAAATGAAAATGCTGTCTTACACTTCATCTAGAAGCCTTTTCTGATACATGCTTAAATTAAACCTATAAAAGGTTATCTCAATAAAACCTCTAAAGATGGAGTCCATTAATATTCTTGCCAGGTGAAAAAAAATTAATTGGTTTTAGTGGATTTAATTCAGCTAAATGTCCTCTGTCAACAAAATCTGGGATTTTAGTATCTGGTAAACGAAAAGAGTTCAATGGGGAACCTTCCAGACAATATTGAAATGTAGAATTTTTTTCAAATATTACAGTTTGATTCATGACATTATTTCTGTTCTATAGTAGGCATAATTAATAAACACTGAGTCTATTAATGAACACTGAGTCTGCGTTGGATGCCTTGAGGAAATTACGGTAAAAAATGCTAAGTTGTTGAGATAAATTCTGAGCTTAAAAACAATCCTGGACGAGGGCCAGTTGTCAGGAGAGGTTACCTTGGGCATTGAGCTAATCTCAAAAGTTCCGTTTCAGAAACTTAGAATCCTGTTTTTCACCTAGGTGGTCCTTGCCAGCTGGTACCGCATATATACCACCGTGATGGATTTCTTTGGTGTACCAACAAAGACGTGTTGGACCGTAAACAGGGGAAAGGGGCTTAGTCCTGTTGAAAGCTGCGAGGGTGAGTTGAGCTTTATTGCAGTTTCTTCCTGGAAGCATGCAATTGTGGCTTTAATATTTCAGAAGTAATAAATATTCCCGTGTCTTCATCGCTGATATGCTTTCATTTGGCTAAGTCTGTTTTTTTGGCAGGTTTGCCACACAAGTGAGAAGCATGACAAAATGATACTTACAAGAACACCAGGAATGAGTTTGTGGGCTCTGCTTATTAGCTCTTTTTACCTAGGTTGAATTCCTGTACTGCATTTCAAAGCTTCACAATTGTAGTCTGAGCCTTTGTAATGTTGGACCATTTTAAAAAAAAAAAAAAAGTCCTGAATGTAGCAGGAGGCTATTCCAGTATTAAACTGTGTATTTTGTAGCTTCTGTGGAATCCCTAATACATCCAAATTCCTGCATTTCAGAAACGTTCCTCTATATGCTTCCCTAACTACACCTTGAGGAAGGGGGAGAAGGTAATCACAAGGCTTCCTTTTTGAGAAATCTTGTGTAGTGATTCTGTTGAAAAGAATCTTATTCCACTTGTGACCTGTTATTCAGCATAAGAATTTCAGTGTTACAACTTTGTTTTGATAACAAAGTTTGGATGCTGCTACTTACTTGATTTTTTTCCCCCACATTCAAAGTGTGGGCTTTTCATGTCAGCATTGTGTGATAAAAGTACCTTGCTGAGAAACACTTTTGAGATGTTCCAGTCAGTTAAAGCTGAATGATAGATGGTAACTTGTGAAACTGTTTCACTTCATCATTTAGAAGGCCTTTGTGTGGTGACAAGTTCGTGTTTTTCCATTGCAAAAAGGCTATAAGAACCTTCTTCAGAACTTGAATTATTAACTTTCTTTAATTTTGTCAGAAGCAATAAATACTGAATAAATGTTTAACTTTTCCTCCCTTTTTGTTGTAAAAAACAAGCCAACAAAAACACCAGCCTTTTAGGCTGCCGTGTTTGGTGAGCGTGTCATCATTTTACTGGTGAATAATAACTTCTGCATATGAAACTAGGAAGTTTAGCTGCCTTGTCTATAGTGAATAAGGCTTTTTATGCTGTATTGCTGAAGTGATTAAAGCCAGGAGGGTTTAAAGAAACAATGGGAAAGAGAATAACAACAGAAGTGTGAACACAGAAGTATTTGTGAATGAATAAGTAGAAAGTTTTTCGTTATTGGAAAATTACTTGGCTGCTAATGAAACAGAGAAAGCAAAGAGCACTGTGTGTGATATGTTTAAAGGTGGATTTGCTCCTGAAAGAGATGAGAAGTGAGAGGACAAACCTGTTCTAAAATCCTCTGTGAAGTCAAAACGTAGTCTGTAGAGCAATTCTTAGTGATGCTTAAATCTTCTATACACTGCAGGTTTTTCTTTACAGTTACTGCTTCCCTCTTGGCTTGTTCTATTATTGACTGCCCCAGTGCTGTGTCTACCCCTCCTCAATTTTTTTCAGTAGTTTTCTGGTTATACGTCCAGAATAATGGTGGCAAAATTAACTTCTGTTCGTTGTCTTTCTGTAGATATATTATAGTACTATGCTGTGTGCTGTATGATGCTGATTGTATGGTGGTTTATAAGCAATATAGTATTTCTTCTATATTTGACAACATATCTTAACTGTTTGTCTGCTAGGATTGGGAGACCCCGCTTCCTTTTATGTTGCTGTCATTTTTCTTTTGAATGGATTAATGATGTCACTGTTCTTCATATACGGTACATACCTCAGGTAAGACAGTTGAGACTGCGCTGTTTAGTTGGTACTAGCTGTCAGTTTTCACACTGAAATTGAAAAAGTGAATGCTCAAATATTTTATGAGATATTGCTTATTTGTTTGGATGGTATTAGTGCTATTTAATGCATATATGTTGTCACCAAAAAATTACTGGAACAGAGAAGCTTTTTGAGCTTTTTGCTTAAAATAAATGATGATCCTGGAAAAAGGTTGTGGAAAATTTCAGTGAAGAGGTATCTCATTGATACCACCGAGTTGTGGATAAAACTGATTTCTGTACAGGTTCTAAACAGCTTTTGACAGATTTCTGTGCTTGAAATTGTCAATGTAACTAATTTTTAAGGAAAGTTTGAATGACTGTATACTTCTAACCAGGACTGGAATTTTCCCAGTGCTTTACGTCTAGTCACGCTGCATGTCTTTCACTTTTAACTGAGAGGCAAAATAGTTTTTAAGATAACATGTTCTTTTGGAGATATGTATACATTTCCCTTTTTCTACAAATTTCTCCTTTTGGTATCCTTAAATTTCAGGAACTATAATAGACTTTCATACAAAAAATAGACTCAACGTTCATCAGAAAATAGAAGTGAAATATGTTTCTCTTTATCTGTTTTCAGTTCTACAAAAAAGCAAAACACTGCTACATTTTCCTCTGAGAAGTGTGATTGGTTTTTTGCCTTCATTCCTTAGCTTCACTATCTTGTGTTTTTCTCCTGCTTTCTCTGAAGCATGTGCTGGTAGATCAAATAAAGAGCAGTGCAGGGCAGAAGCTGACAGTGAAAAGAAGAAGTTGCCTAGTTCACTGATAAGGTGTTTGGGGTTAAAGTGTGTATGTTTGCATTCCTTAACATAGGAAAATTATGTCTCATGTTTTGAGGAAGCAGATTATCTTTGAATATTTGTATGATTAAATTCTCATTTTTCTCTTCAGGGAGGTTGATGGAAACCTAAATTTTTATATGCTAATGTCATTAAAAAGTCAGTATGGTCCCAATTTCTCAGTACTTTCTTTAGACTTGGACTGTGTTGGATATAAATAACTATCAAGTATTGACAGTAATTCAGTTTTTAATATAAACAATCTGTAGTGTAGGCAGTCAAGATGACTTGACAAGAAGTGCAGTTATTTTAGGGTGTAAGCCACTAGCTATCTGGGCTTATGAAAAATAACAAATGACTACCAAGTTTCCTGCAGGTAGGATTTTGATATTTATTAGTTATTACAAGGAATGTTCATAGTTGAGTACCAGATCTAGATGACTGTTTAGTGTTGCAAGGTTCCTCTTAAACAAAGCAAGGCAGAGTATTTAGGCTTTTCCACAAGGTGTGAAAAATAATCTGGAGCAATCAAAGCAATTCTGCTAAACTGGATCTTATGAATTGATGTCTTCTTCATAACTCTGAAGAAGATGCTTTTCTGCTGTGCCTTTTGAAAGACTTTTTCATAGCCTGACTAATTTGTTGTTTGTTTCTATAACTTTTCATTCCTGATTTTGTTAGTAATAATAATCTCAATCTACATCTATTTGGTTTTTTGGTCTCTCTATATGTTCACAGAATGTGTAATTTCTTTATTTTGGCCTTTATTTGCTTCTACTCTCTTTGCAACTTAGACTAGTAATGGAAGACCACTTTCTTATAATTACTTTCCAAGCTAGCATGTGTTCCTGCTTTTTTCCTTGCTGTACTCTGTAATGAGCTTGTGCAAAGAGTTAACAGAAACCTAGTTGCTTTTGTAGGACTAGTTTTTGCTGATTAACTCCCTTCACCAATTTTGAAGATTACTGGACATGGTGTGTCCCTGCCCTAGTCCTCTGTATATGGCCTCTGGTTATGCGAAGGCACTTGGGAACCTTCTATGATGCACATTAGTCTTAAGCACTGGACTCTTCTCTGTTAGGCTAAATGAAGCAGTATGTTGAGAGCTCATTCCAGGCTTTTTGTTCTTGAGTTAGTAGGTTTTTTTTATGGTCAAAGGAATGGCATGTGGATGATAAGTACTTCTTGGAATTGTAAGATTCTGCCTTACCTCAGCCTTCCCTGCCTGTCTACTCTTGTAGTCAAGGCACAGAGTACTTGAGCTGATAGTCAAGTACAGAATCTTAAAGTGAATTTCTCATACCTCTTTCTGACAATACTTTTTCAGTATTTTTGTTTCTTGCATGTTAATCAACAATGAATTCTAGCATTTCTGTTGATGATTTTCTTTAAGCTTCAACTTAATGTATGCAGAGAGTCAAAAGACTAGTTCTTCCCCTTTATTTCAGAGCTGACTACTGGACAAAGTGTTACAGTTCAGGTTATCTACAGTTCTTTAAAAATTACTATTTCTTAAATTTATATTGTTATGTATTAAACATGGGGAAAGTAGGTTCCAGCTGAAAGGCATGTTCTTCACCAGTTGTGGTATGGTGTGGGAGTTCAGTCGAAAGAGTTACCCTTTTTCTTTTACATTGGCATAGAAGGGCTTAACCTACTGTATCTCCTACATGACAGCATTGTGCTGTTGGAAGATAACGAGTCTAACTCAATATTATACATCACCCTCTGTGGAATAGGCCCTGTTTACTTCCTTTTCTGGAAGAGATAAAGGTGCATTTCCCTATTCTGTGCTATAGGTTTGCTGGTCTTCTCTCGTGGTAAAATAATGATCCTTCATAGAAACTCATGTCTAAAATGTTCATAATGCAAGCATTAACTTGTATGACAGACCTTGAATTTTGTTTCTGGAGTTAGGTATGTTTTTGCAAACTCTCAGTTGACTTTGTCAGGCTAACGTTTTTTTTTTATGTTAAGCACATTCTTTTAGTGATTTTTAGTGTAATCGTTGGTGCTTTTAGAATTTGTGGAGTGAAAGAGTGAGCTTTATGTGCAAGAATGCACAATTTCTGTATGTTGTTTTAGCACTCGATATCTTTAATCCTTGGATACTGTACCTAGAACTCACTGATTCTGTTTGACTTGTATTCTGTTAGTGATGGGTGAAAGATCTGGGAGGTTTTTTCAAAGAATGTTAACAGCTGTCTGATACTGCTGTTTAATAGCAAAAATGGTATATCTTGGCTCTCGTAGCCGTAGTGCACTTGTGTGCACAAAGTTCTTTGCTTTGTATCACAGGATGCAATTAATTACAAATCTAGTCAAATGAAGAGGAGCCCTATCTATTCCTGTTTTGATATGGGATCCATCTAAGATCTTTGGTGCTAATTATTCAGCAGGTCTATTTGATGTAGAAACATGCAAATCCTTAAGTCAAGGGCTTAAAATTTCCTTGTGTTAAAGCCACAATATTTTACAAAAGGATTACATTGTATCTTGCATTTATTATGTCATTAATTCATTTTTAAATATGTTTTTTGAACATACTTGATTTGATTACCCTAACATTCTGAGATTCAGGCCCAAGTTACTTGTTGGGTGATTGAGAATGCAAATTCTGCAGTTTCCTGCTCAACATTTTAGGGAAGAAATACTCCATTTATATCACCAGGTGTTTAAAAAAAAAAAGTTTGGCACTTTTCAGGAACAAGCTCTAGGTACAGCAGATGAAGGACCAGATGTAGTGATCTAAATCAAAATTTGTGATGAGTGTAATAACTGTTTTCCAAGGTTTTATATGTTAAAATTAGTGTTCTGCACAAGTGAGCTGATATGTAAAGAGTGGCCTGCTCTGAAATAGATATTAGCTGACTAACTGGTATTTTATGGGCAGTGTAGATTGCTTTTCCTTGATGCTTGAAAGCATTTCCCATCCCCCTCTCAAAATGTATAGAGGTGCTACTTCACATTTTTTAAGCAGCTGTATAAGATTTTGGTTTTACCTGTTTTTCATGTTCTCTTCACAGTGGGAGCCGTCTAGGAGGTCTTGTTACTGTGATGTGTTTCTTTTTCAACCATGGAGAGGTAGGTCTCCCTCCCCTACCTGAATCTTTTTCTTCTTTTTTTATTTTTTTCTTAAGGTAATTCTCATTTTATTAAAGATAGTGATGTTTTTTATCTATTAGGGGATTAATGTAAAGGGAATATGACATGGAAAGCAAAATAGATTGTGAATCAAAAATGTATACCACAGTCCAGTGTGTCACCTTAGATGTTAAAAAACCCCGCAAAAATTCAGAAAAGTAATAAGTTGTAAGGTGGTCCTGAGATTGAAATCTTAGCAGCACAATTACTTAAACATTGAAATACTCTATTTTTGTGCCCACTCCAGATATAACTGTGCCAGATTCCCATATGAACAAACTTAAGAAACACTAGGAGTTTTTCTTTGAATTGCTAGGTATTTTACTGGAAAATCATGCATACACACAAAGCAAAGAAACATCTGTAGTACTGATACACTAGAGCCAGGATACACAGAATTTAGAAATTGGATATGTATATAGAGAATTCCAATGCTAAATTTCTTTAGTAAGCTTCACTAAAGGGGAAAAGGTAACTGTGACTTAAAACTTATCCTTGTCTCTCCAGATAATGCTGTTCATGGCATTGTTTTATATTTTGTAAAAGAAAACTCCTGGCTTTTATTCTGCTACACTTGAGCAATATTTCTGTTTTTTATTGTTAATTTTATTTGTAAAATCTTAAGTAAATATTTATTTTACTTAAAATGCAGCTGTAATGTAAATATTTTCTACATGGAAACTAGCTACCTCATGATATTGGTAAGAGTTAAGTTAGTTAAGAGTTAGTTTTACTTTCTTCTTTTTACTCAATAGAGAACTCAGGGTATTTGCACATAGTAGAATCAAATAGGCTTCTACTCATAGTGAGTTTTCACAATTTTATTATAAAGATCTGTGTGATTAAATAGCTATTTTATTTTTAAGTTTCATTTGAAATGCTTTAAGTAACCTCCATGAAGAATTTTCACTTGTGGATGTTAACTGCCTGGTCCGGAGTTTCTAAGCTTTATTTTTTTTGGTGCTTTAAGAGGCTAAATACAAAATTTTGTATGGTTTTCTATTCTTCTTTATGGCATTCTGCAATGAAATGAATATTTTATCCTTTTCTAGGATATACTGATAGACTACACACTGTTTTGCCAGGTCTGTGCAGGTGATAAAGTGTAATTCAGAAAGGAACAAGTTGAAAACTTCAAAGATAGTAGTAGCAGTAAAAAGAAGCATTTATTTCATTGTACTACAGGCAGTTCTCCTATCTGTAGGAGACCTTATTTCTCTCTATGGATGACTTGACTTGGGGGGAAAACATAGACAATATGTGTATTTTGGAAAAGGGCATGTAATTAGGTCTAGCATACCTCTACACAAATGTAGTCTTGGCGTAGGTAGAGTTTAAGTAGGATGACTGATGGATTTCTGAAGAGCAATAGGACTTTCTTGGAGAGGTGTAGTGTTGGATCTTAGGTGGCTTCTTGCATTTGTACTGTACCTAATGAAATAACTCGAGTTATTTGATACTGTGGATGTAGAGCTACAGTAATATATGTAGTTACATATATGTAGGTGGTCTAGCTTCACTGTATGTAATGCTGAATCACATGCATGGGTGTGCGTGCACTCGGGTATAAAAAACAATTTATTTAACACTTTGATATGCCTTTGGTTCTGTGGAATCCATCTTGCATGTGGTTCAACAGTGTGTACAGTGGAGGTAGACCAGTTGCTAAAATTTTGCTTTTCTGTTCTAGAAGGATAGGACTAAGCTGAGTGAGTAATCCTGTAAGTCTCGCATGGTATCTGAGATCCAATGTTTTGTAGAAGTGGTTCACCTTCTGGCATTGAGCCGCTGTCCCTAAGGCAATATATTTTATTTGTGCTTCTGCTACTGTGTTTTAATGGTTTCAAGCTTAGACAGCTCTGATGTATTTATACCTACAGCAAAGTTAGTTTACAGTAAGCTTTGATAAATCATCTACAGATGATTGAGTTTCATATTACATTCCAAATACAGAAAAATAGCATGGGCTACATTAGTCACTCCACTTTTAAGGTAATGCTTTCTTTTTATGGTTGTATGCACTCATTTCTTTCCTGTCTGTCTCCTCCAGTATCAAAAGATTTGGTAAATGTTGCTGTAGTCTTGATAAATAATGAAGTAGACTACAGTTCTTTAGAATAATCATGTTTATAGTTGTTGATAAGGAAATAATTTTAACTAATCACATCTGTGCAGCCAGCTGAAGAAAACACATTAGTCTGTGTTTATGAAAAGTTTATTTTAGTGGCAATCAGGGTGCAGTTTTTACAGGCCTTTTAGACAGCATTTGATTAATGTGATGGACTTCTGTACTTTGCATCTGTTTTACACTATTTCTACACATTTATTTTACGCTGTTAATTTAACATATTTGTGAAGTAGCAAGACAATAAGCAAGGAATTGTTTAATTTTAGTGACTTCTTTGGTAAAGTAGTATTTTAAAAAAATGTTTTTAAGAATATAAGAGTGAAAGAGAAGGAACATTCTGGCCTCGATATCCTATAAGCTTTTAGAGATTAATTTTGATCCATATTATGATTGACTACATTTTTGTCCTGTAGTTTTAAGTAACCTACTTGTAATTATTAGTGCACATCTATTGATAGCCATTTTGAGCCCTTGTGTATGTGTGTCAAAGCTGTTCTGTAATTTGTAATTATTTTTCGATGGTTATTGCCATCTGCAAGCATTTCATAAAGAGCTGAATATAAACATTGGAGATGACAGTTATAGCTGAGCCATTTACCATGGACACCAAGAAATTAATGAAGAAGCTATTCAGTTGACTTCATTGTACTATGCTTGAGCAGAATGTAAATTAGTATAAGCTTAGTAAGAGCTTAATTTTGTGTGTTCAGTTTTACTGGCCTGTTTGGGAGGGCACCTTCACATTTTATACTTTCTGTGCTGTTGCTAGTAGAGATGTGAAATGTTTATAACCTAGAGAACTCTAGCATAATGAAGAGAATGTTGCTTTATTCTTCTGATCCTCTTCCCACACACATTCTCCATTTAAGTGTGGCAAGTTAACTGAATTTGAGAATGGTTTTAGTTGCCTGAAAGAGTTGTTAATTTCAGGAGAAGCAGGACCAAGCAGCTGTTGTCCTGGCTTTTTTCTTGGATATTCTGTCGCTGCCACATTTAATTTTGGAAAAGCAGTGATCTATTTTAGTTAAACAGTATGAATTTAGTCTGGAAGCCACTTAGTTTTTCCCCTTCCTTTCTGCTTCCTGGCTAGTTTTTCTTCAGTTTGTGAGAAAATATCACATAACTTGTTTTTTGCTTTCTGGAAGTATCTGTCCTCATTAATATTGAAATACAAATGCATCATTTTATGGAAATGTATCAGCAAATGTTACAATCTGACTCTTCTTATTTTTAGTGCACTCGTGTCATGTGGACTCCGCCACTTCGTGAAAGTTTTTCATACCCGTTCCTTGTTTTTCAGATGTTGCTTTTGACCTATATTCTCAGGTACTTCTCAATTTATACTTAGCTCTTTACAATGATTTAAATAATTGAGTGTCACAGGACATTTATTTTAAATAAATATTTAAAGAAATGCATTTAAGTGCCTCTGTGTGATGTAACAATGATATCATTAACATAGAAACTTTCCTGTGGCTGTTACATTGCAGACGCTGCACCAGTAGAACTGCAGTCGTATTACTCACTTATTAAAAGGAAAACCTTTGCAACTCGAAGACATGATTAAAATAACAATCAGAATTACTGTCTTGGCAAATATGTATCTAAACTAAAAATCAGAATTTTTGGTTGATGGCACTTCCTTCCCATGAGAAACAAGCTGATACTCCATCAATTGGTTTTATCCCTCTTGGAGAGTGGTATGTTGGTTGCACTTAGAATAAGCTTATGCTATGCAACAGAGGATGCTCTAAGCACCCATAAGCTAGTATGTTCTTGCAGTTTTCTGTGACTAATTAACTAGTCTAATTAACTAGTTCAATGATTTAGAGCAATGTAATTACATTGAAGCAGGGATGCTCATGAGTTCAGTAGCCCTGCTTTTACGAGGTTGTTTCTGGCTTGCGACATGATTGTGTTACTGTCTTGCCTCTGTTTTGAAAAATAAGCATGATACTTGTGAGCTTTTCCATCAACCTTTTTGTATCAGATTTATAACGTATTTATGATCTGGCTGAACTGTGTGCTTATAACCTCAGATTTTCCTTTATCAGGTCATGCTGATTGGTAGTTATTGATGATTAAACTAAAAATAGTTTCTGCTTGTCACTAACGTGGGTTTTAGGTGAGGAAAAGATAACACACTGGCTAGAAAAATATTCTGAGGAATAGTTTGTAGAGTCATTGCTAGATTTCATATTAGAAATACTTCATTTAATGCTAAATTGTGAGGTCAAACAAAACATGGGGAAATTAGACTTTTAAGTTACAGTGAGCAGACCACATATATTCTGTGCTTATAATTATGAAACTTCTTAGTGTCTTATTTTAGATAGATTCACTCGAGTTCTTCAAATCTTGGTACAAAAAATAGCACTTGGGCCTTCTTACTGAAGAGAAGTTGTTATTTAATCTAAACATTTCAGAATGGGGTTCCAAAATGGGGATAAAACATTTTAACTTTCCGTTTCTCAGATTTAATTCCTGCTTCAAGAGCAGCAGTTTTAAGTATAGCTAGGTCTAGGTCTAGTTTTCCAGTGAAATATAGAACTGTCTTTGAAACAGAGACTAGAACTGAAGTTCGCCATTGTTTGTATCACTTGCATCACATTTATCTAACATATTACTTAATACACTACACTTGAATTTAGTGTGATTTCCAATAGAGGTTAATACTGAGGCTTCATAACATAAGCTGAAGAAAATTTTGCAAATTCTGGTGAGACTGGTGTAGTCTGGGTTTAGGTTTTACAGCAGAATATTTACGGTGTATTATCTGTTGGAGACCAGTTAGTGATACGACATGTTTCTGAAGTGAATGTGAAGCTAACACAGGATTAAATAAGTAACACTTAGAGGAGGACAAAGAGGATGGGCTGTTAAAGATGAGTTTGATTTATTTGTCAATTTCTTCTGCCCTGAAACCTCACTCAAGCTTGCTAGTAGAGAGTTGCAGAAAGTAAATATGGAAGAAATGCAATAGGAGTGAAGATTCTTTCAGATGCAGACTGTTCTGAGAATATTTGTGATCCCAGCTGAAATAGAAATGCTTTTGACCTTGACAACTTGAGTTACAAGATACTCAACCGCTGAACTGACAGGTCGGCTGCTACCAGCAAAAGACTTGTTTGATAATGAGTGACTCATCAAATAGTTAAGAAACACTAAGCATCAGAACTATATTTTTTTTAAACTGACAGGAAATAGATATTAAATTTACTTTTGAGCACTATTGTTTGCAGTTGATGAATATTACTGGCTAACTTCCACAGTAATTTTATTGCATTTTCTATTGTACTTTTCAATAAAATGGAAATACCTGTGTAATTTTACTTACTGATGCCTGTTCTGTCTCTTTTTTCCAAGGATTCCGAATATTAATACAGGAAGCTTGATTGCACTGTGTATTTCTAATATTTTTTTCATGCTTCCCTGGCAGTTTGCTCAGTTTGTTCTTCTAACTCAGGTAAGACTATATTTACCTCTAAATAACCACTTTGTCTTATCTAAGCAAATTGACTGCTTTGCATTGAATTCACAACTATGTCAATGCTTTCCTTTTAGCCAGATTTCAGTTTTGCTGTAATTTATCACATCGATCATTTCTGGTCTTTAAATTTAAAGTTGAACATTGACACTTCTCAGTCTTCTGTGTCCAGGACTAAAAAAATTACTTTTGTCTTAAAAGCAGCCTCCAGCTTAAGATCAGTACATTAGAGCAAGTGCAGAACAAGAAAAAGACTTTGTATATTGAAATTAAAAAATTAAAAAGGCATTGATCTTGCATCTCTTTAGACTATTCCAGGTTTTTAAATGGAGCAATGTTTGCATGGCATGTAATACCTGGCATGATTTTGCATGATTTCCTGTTTAATTTTGATGAGTTTGTGAGTAGTGGCATGGTCTTAGTGTCTGAGAGTTTGGGCAGTTGAGGTAACTTTAACTGGTGTTGAAATACAGTAAATGCTACTGTGAGCACTAGGGTGCTGTCCTACAGAACACTTAGGGTTTAAATTGATAGGAATCCATCTGTGTCTCCATACCTCTTGTTTGTCTTACTTGAAGCAGATGTTGCTTGGTTTGAGTTGATAGTTTTGAACAATCAATATATGCTGTTGTATGCAAGCTTTCTAATTGCAGAAGAGGAAGCCATTAAATTCTGTAAATGCTGTGAGAAATTAATCACTGTAACCTGTATAAGATGCTGGGCCTGAAATTTGAAATTGCAGGTTCAATTAATCTTTTCATTAATTTGCCATGTGAGTTTTAGCAAGATGCCTAATCAATAAATTGCATTTTCTTCAGCAGCAAATTAAGGTTAAAGTTAAGGTTAAAGGATGTTAATGAATGTGTGGGTGTTTGGTTTTTGTTTGGTTTGTATTTTGTTTTGTTTGTTTGGGTTTTTTTTACATCAAAGAGTGAAAGAAGATGTGTCAGTGCTATGTTTTGATGACTAGCATTTTTTAAAGCTAATTACTTATTACTCAACTATTCAGATATGTTTGATGACTGTTATTCAGAGCACCCTGATAGGTTTCTTGAAAGAAACCATTATGAAATCCCTAAATATGCACTTAGCAAAACAGTAGAAGTAAAAGTTAACAATTATTTGCATAACCACTTTTTTGGTATGAATGTATATTCTGCTGGAAAGAGTACACCATCACTGCAATTTGTTTTAACTTGTCTTTTGCTTTTGATTCTAGATAGCTTCATTATTTGCTGTGTGCATTATGGGTTATATTGATTCCTGCAAATTACAGAAGATACTCGTGGTTCATATGGTAATACTTTTAAAAAAAAAACCTTAAATCCAGAGATTAGAGCATCAAAAGAAGCTGTTTGACTGAAGTGTTTTCCATAGTTGCAAGGTGGTTGGAAAGATGCCATAATATGGGGTGGAGTGGCCTGAATTTGAATATTTGATCTTATATATATTTTATATCACAGTGTCAGAAACTAGGATCCTTGTGGCACACAGGAATCTTTGAATTCTAGAAAAGTTAAAAGCCTAAAGGATTTGTAGCAATACTTGCCTCTCTTTTATGTCTCTCTATATTCCATGGACTTGACGATAAAGTCTCAGAAAACAGACTAGAAAACATACTAAGTAATGGAACATAAGCAATAAAACACAGAAAAGGCAGCATTCATCTCATGCCATAAGTTAGCAGAAACAAAAAAATGATATGTTAGTAAGTAAAAATTAGAGAGTAGGCTCTTTGTAGGGGAAGAAACCCAACTGGAATTAGGTTTTGAAGACTGCTGTCTTCTTGAACACTCAAAGATGTGGTTGAACTATTTGGGGAGGTATTTAAGAAGGAATACAAAGAAAATAAATTATTGATCTGAGGAAAAGCTTTTTTCAAAACTGGGAGAGAAAGTCAGCAAAGGAAGGAGATGATAAATAAAAAGGATGTAGGTTTCTGTGTAATACATCTGATTTTAATTTTTGAAGTTAATAATCAAGTTTTGCTATCGGGAATTTTGGTCTCTGAAGCAACACTATCTTTTAAATATGTAAGAAGATACAAACAACTTTTATTTAGAAATATCATTGTGTTTAAAAATATCTTTTTGGTAAAATTGTTCCGTTCAGTGGGCAAAAAAGAATGTTTACCCCAGGAAAGAAATGTTGAGCTAAACTGTATTTTGTATGTTTTCAAATGTATTTTGAAATACAGTAAATGATAAAGGCAGTATATGCAACTGATTTTTAGTAACAAGCCTGGGATGCCAAGTGCTTGTTCCCAGTCAGATTTACAAGGAAAATTTGCAAATAAGCATCTAGGTTTAGTAATTTTTTGACAGGAGCAGGATGAAATTCTTAAGCCTTTTGGCTTATGTCAATAGATATATCATAATTTTGGTGCTTAAGTGCTGTAGAAAAGCCTATTTTAGATAACAAGTTACATTAGAGAGAAAGCTTGATGAGGCTGGGTAAACTGCCAGTCCTTGTTTTGTGATGCTTTGTTTTTATTACCCCTCACTTTTCTGTGAAAAATGAAAGTCTAACTATGTGAGGAGAGGAGTACGAAAGTCTGCATATTTTAAGTAACTACATTATTTTTCCTTATTCCTATGTATATAAGAAGACAGAGATCATTGATTTTACTCTCCAAGTTAGAAAATGTAATTCGTCTTGCTTTCTATTAAAAAGAAAGCACAGCAGGAGATCAGGGTGGCAGATAAAAGATGCATTTCAGTCTCGACTTTAAACATCACATGGTTAGAGTGCATATGATCAAAGAGAGTTCTGCTTCCTTGACTTTGGTGATGATTGTATTTTAAGTATGTGCTTTTTTGTTTGGAAGGAAGAAGACAGAAGCATTTTATTCAACGTATTAATGTTTGTCCAAGATTCTGAAAGATAGCAAAGAGGATGGAGAAATAATACAATAATTAGAAAAAAACCAATATGCTAGGAATAACTTAAAAAAATTAACTGTTATATTGCCTAGGCTGAGTTAGTCCTATGATATGATCTTTTTGTCTATAAGTACTTGTAAAATATAAATGAACATCGTGGTCTACAGTTGGCTGCCTGTTGGCATTAAGTCCTTATAATAAATATTTTCAGAACAGTGTTTTAAACAGTGTTTTCTGTAAGATGAGTATCAATTTGCACTTGATGTGAAATAGTTGTCTTTACCTTGTGTCGGCAGCTTTAAATGTAATTTCTGTGCTTTCTTACCTTTTCTCTTTTAAATGTAGTTATTTTCTTCTTTCAGGTATCTCTTTTAGTATGTTTTATTCTCATGTTTGGTAATTCAATGTTATTGACATCGTATTATGCTGCATCTTTATTAGTTATTTGGGTAAGTTGTTTAAGAAAAAAATTGTATGACATGGTAAGACTCTTATGCTGTCCTGTTATAAATGTATTGATGTAAAATGTGAAACTTCTGCATTAATAGATAGTTGAGAAATCTTACCTTAAAAATATTTGGAGAATGTGTAAATGCTCATTTAAAAAAATCATGGTTTTACACCAAGACCTCATCTTAAGAGAAATCCGTTAAAGGCTCAGTTCTCTTGTTTTTATGACTCTCTTTTTATAAAAATAAAAGTGATTTTTTTGGGGTACAGTAATTGTGAAACAAGAATTTGAGCAAGGAGGAGTTTGTTCTAAATGCTTCTTTATTAGTTGTTAAACTGCTAATGCAGAACAAATTACTAAAACATATGTAGGAATCGTTTAAGACTACTTGAAACTACTGAGTCATACTGCCATGTTAGTGCAAGTACTCTATATAATTCACTGTCTTAATTTTTCCTTAAATAGGAAAAACAACTCCCAACCTCTTTCAGTTTCATATAGTTTCTCTTAAGTGAAATGGGAGATATGATTGTGTGAGCAGATACACTTTAGCACAGTAGAAATCATCTCCATTTCTGATTCTTTTTGCTGCTTCTAGAACCTTAGGGTGAGCTCAGTGAATTTTTGGTGTTGTTTTGTTTTTATTTTGTCCATTGTCAAAAGAGTGGTAATTTCTCACTTGCACCAACAATAAGCTGTCTTGGATACTGGTATTTGTTGTAGTATAGTTTCCTTGTTATAAACCCACTCTAGTTTCTTGTATCAGCTTTTGTAATAATAGAGCAAGTGCAGGTACATTGATTTGCTTGCCTGTTTTCTGTTTTGGAAAAAATATTTACTATTTGAGTGCTTGTAAGTGGCCTCAGTCACATACATTGATTAGGTTTCTGAAAGCTTTTCACTTTCAGTTTTTCTTGATTGCATTGTTCATCAAATTGGCTTAAAATGAGTCTTCCTTGTGTCAAAGAATGAGGAACATAATGTGAAACAGACAAATACAAATAACTCCTCCCACTCCCCGTATTCTGTTGCCTTGTTTGAAAATTGTTTGTTTTATGCTGTCAGTAATTTATTCATTGCTTCAGATGTTCCTTGTCATTCATGGCAGTAGACATAATTCAGTTTCCTATTGGCTTTGATTTAAAGAAGCTTTCAGCAGTATAACACAAAATTTCACTTGTTAAGGAGAAGAGCTAATCTTCCATTAATTGTAGATGAACTGCAGTTAAGAGGTTTTATGTTGGCATGTTTTGCCAGTGCAGGGTGAAATGACAATGCTAGATATTAATTCATATTTCAGGTTGCATTAACTATGGAGGGGTTTTTAAGAGTTGTGTGGTACAATAGGTGCTACCGAAACAAAAACCAAACCCTCATTCAGGGTGCTAGAATATCTTGTTGTTACTGTATATTACCTGAAAATGTCCATTGATTTTTTTTTTTTTAATTTTTTTTTTTATTAGGGAATTCTTGAATTGAGGCCGAAAGTCTTGAGAAGTGGCAGAAGAGTAGTCCATATATGGGTAAGGAATTTCATATATCTTGAATATCACAAAAGAACTATGACTGTTTGTTAAACTAAAACACAGAAATAACTTCTAGTTTAGTTTCTATCAGTTGAATCTATCAGTTGAAAATCAAATATAGCAGAACTATTCTCTTTAAGCAATTGTCCATATTCCAGAAATATCTTAAATTAATAATGTTCTTAAATTACTGAAGGAAGAAAAAGGGTGTAAACATGTATTTGTATCAGCAAGTTGGAATAGCCTTCAGATGGCAACACATACAGTTTTAAATTACCAACTTAAACATGTTTACAAAATGTAAGTTGTGTATGAAAGTATCTTTAAAATAAAGGACAATTTAGAAAAGGCAAGTAAAAGGCTAACAGTGCTAGCAGAAATGGAGATTAAGATACTGAATTAAATATTCACTAAAATGTATCCTATCTAATTTTTTTTTTTTTTGGGATGTTTTGTATAATAAGGAAACAAGTCAGAGCAAAACACTGTAAGGTGTGTGGCTGAGGTCTGAGGGTAGTAGAAGTCAGGTCCAAACATGGACACACTCCCAAAACTATAGCAAATAAAATACAACTGTATCAAACATGAGAAACAACTTGCTGCTTGAGGTGTAGCATTAACTTGTAAAAATGCCTGGAAGCCTATAGAGTCTATGCCTGGCTTAAGACAAGCATTCTTACTAAAATAAGGGTAAACTGTTAGCAAAACTGGATTGAATTCATACAGTTATTATAAAGGAATTAATTTTTTAAAAAAATCTTTTATATTCTAAATCAAACTGCACTGCATGTAAAAACTGCCAATGTAGTTAGCTGTGGTACCAGGGGAAGTGGAAGTGTAGGCAAATCCAATGTCAGTTTTAAAAAAGGAGATCCAAGGCATTTGTGAAACTCTAGACCAGGAAGTCTAACTTTTGTAAAAGAAGAACAACTTCAACAGTGATGAAGTTGTTAAGGCTGTATGTATGTGAAACACAAGATAGAACTGATACAGCCTCTGTGAGAAATAGTAATGCCTTGGAAGTGTATTTGACTTCCTTCAAGGATATAGATAAGGGCATGTGGGTGAATGTAATTCACTTGAATTTCAGAAACCTTTTGGGGAAGATAGGTAACAGAAATTATAAAAGAAAATAAGCTCCATGGGATAAGGTGTGAAGTTAGAAGGTAAGAAGCAAAGGGTGGTGTTAAATGGTAAGTTTCCAAAAGAAGATCACTACCACCCTGTGTATAAAATAATTGATCCTAAATAAATCCTTGTCACTCATAAGAGAAATGTTAGTATTCTTATAAAAAGTTGTCTGAATGCATCAGTTCATTACTAAGCAGGCATCAAAAAGGAAAATACGTTATGAACGTCATGGAGAAGGAACTTCAGAGAAAACAGAAAATAATATTTGATGTACTACCATTCGATTTGCCTAGAGTATGAAGATATTTGATGTACTACCATTCGATTTGCCTAGAGAGAGTATGAAGAGAATTATTATTGTGGAATCACTGAGATGTTAAAATATGTTAGAATTCTGCCTCTTTAAAAATAAAGGTAAATATGACAAAGCCAGTGAATAGAAGTAGGGTATAATTTTAGTTCATTTAGTGCCCCTTATGCTAGCAGCAATAAGCTTGTAAGAGAGGAAAGATAGTGTGGAAGAAGAAAGAGTTAACAAAGAGGTATCCAGAAAAGGATTAGGTACCTGCTAGTATTTAGTTTTGTTTGCAGCCATTAAATGGGATGATTGAATGCAACTCGTTGTCACGTAAAAGCCCTGGTTACATTAGGGTAAAGATCAGTTTGCGTTTTGATGTTATCTCTGAAAGCACCTGCAGGTCCTGGATGTAAGATACTGAGACAGGTTATCCTATTTAGTTGATCCAGTTTTATAAAGAACTAGATTATGCTAGATTGCCAAGGATTTAGTCTTTCTGGTGCAGGGATAAACGTGATATGTAACTAAAAGTAAGAATTGTATATACTTGCTTTGTATTTCCTTCAAGTTCTAACTTGGTGTTTTCTTGAGAAGGTACTGTAAATCAGCAAATTCTGCCAAAGGTATGAATTACCAGCGTAGTACAATCTGATAATCTGGAGAAGCTATTGGTGGGAAATAATGACTACACATCAGTGTGTGCAAAAGAGATAGAATTGTCAGTTAGGCTGCCCCTGTTTTAAAGTTAGCTTTGTTACCTCCTCTGCTACAATGCCATGTGCACAAATCAGTGGCACAAAATTATTTCAGCTGTAATAGAAAATTAAAAAACAACCCAGCATACTGAAATTTGGGAAGTGTAATTAGAAATTACTGTACTTAATGGTGGTAACAGCGTTTATGACTAGTAGCTACATTTATTAAGCCTTTTAAAAAAGAAGAGGTTTTGTTAAATGTCTCTTGAGACATTTATTTCATTCTGAATGTGTTGGGTTTTTTTAAGGTCATTGAAGGATTTGCCTGGTTATTTGGGACAATTACCTTGAAGTACCTAACTTCTTTAGCACTTGGAATAGCTGATGATGTAAGTTCTTTGAGTATCTGGTTGGTGTCTTTCAGAAATTTTGTAGTTCTTAATATTTTGATTTTGGCATCTTACCAATATACTTTCCTGAAATTCTAAGATGGTTTTGCAGAAGCGGTCAAGGGATTGCATGTTTGCTTTCTCATTCATTATGTAGTATCACTCTGAGATGTTACTGCTGACGTGTGTGACAAGAAAAATGTTTTTACTACTGAGTTAGCGTGTTTGCTTTTAAATGTGTAATTATAGAGCTTTGTTTATTTTGGGGATCTTCTACCTACATCTTAATTTCTTAGTTCGCTTTCCTCAGAAGGCAGATTTAAAATGCTTGTAACTAGGACCACTCACTTCAGCTTCTTTATTATCAGCTTCTAATCTTAAAAACTTACCTGCAGATGTAGATCACAGGGCTAAAGATAAGAAGCTCATATGTTAAAATATGAGTATGCAAAACTACACTCTTGTTGAAGCCAGCTGCAACATTAACACTCTTTGCTGCTTTTCTGCTTTTTATTTTATACAGTCCAGTCTGTGTTACACTCAGAGATGTCTTTTAGTATGCTGGAAATAGATTACAATAACTGCAACAATTTTGTATACGGTATAAACTTCTTACTCAAAATGTTTCATAAACTTTTAAACTACTTTGTTGTGGAAAATAGGACTGGTTTTGCTTACTACAGCTTTTTTTTTCTTTTTAATATCCTACCAGGCTCATATAGGAAATATATTAAAATCAAAATTTATTGGCTACAAGGATTTTGATACATTAATGTATACCTGTGCTGCAGAGTTTGACTTCATGGAAAAAGAGGTAATTTGATCAAAATAAGTTATTATGGAAGAGGAGACTTTGTTATATCTTAATTCATAACTTTAAACATCTGAGAGCCATTATCTCCAACTGCTATCATAAGTTCAAGTGCTTACTCATGAAGTTTGACATATCAGTGAACTTAAGCTGAATTTTACTGGTTTTATTGCTTTTAAATGAACTGAAAAGGAAACAGTATTTTGATTTTGGATCTAAATGTGCTTGTTGAATGAGACAATTGCTTGCTCAGGTTACAGTTCTGGAAAATTAAGATTTTATGTGACTGTGAGTAGCTGGTTTTGAGTAGATAAAAAATGTTGTGAGAGCTGCAGAGAGTGGTCTTGTGTGGTAGATTTAGACTCCAGAAGAGCATCAAAGCTTCTTAGTGTGAGCATTAGATTTCTTTTAGTTCATCAGTATCTAGAGACGCATTTAGAACATATACAGGTCACTCAACTCATAGGACTGAAATTTGGATGAGATACAGTCTACTGTCTAGTCTCTAGGGGGCTTGCCAAAGAACTATGATAAATTTGCTTGTGGACCCCAGTGTTATGACTAATAGTGTGATTGCTGGGTGGAGTTTCAATTTGAGTTTCTTTTAAGCTTGCTTTGTTCTTGTTGAATGTTTAAATTTTACATTTTACTTGAGAGAGAACACATTGTTTTCTTTAAAACGATCATTGAAATAATTATAGGTGAATGGAAAGCAATTAATGCAGTGTATTTCCATTGTAGACTCCAGTAAGATACACAAAGACACTGCTATTACCAGTTGTTCTGGTGGTTTTTGGGGTAATCATCAAAAGGGTAAGTGATTGTTTTAGTGAATCACCTTTACCTTGAATTTAATTGTTAGGTTCTTTGAAGAGTTCACATTATTTTGAAATGGGTATGGTGGGTTAAACTTGGCTGGCAGCCAGATGCCTGCCAAGCCATGCTGTTGTTCTCTGTCCTTAGCAGGACAAGGGGATGAAGAGTTGAAAAATCTCATGAGTCAAGATAAGGACAGGGAGCTCAGTCACCGATTTACTGTCGTGAGCAAAACAGACCTGAATTGGGGAAGATGAATTTAATTTATTGTCAATAAAAATAGACTGGGATTGTGAGAAACAAAACTAAAGCTGTCTTCCCCTCTTCCCCACCTCCTCCTTTCTGGACCCAGTAGGTCCTTCCTACAGGCTGCAGTTCTTTAAGAACTGTTCCAGTGTGGGTCCCCACCAGTCACAGCTCCTGTACGAAAACATGCTTTTGGGGGAGCTTCTCCATGAGCTACAGTTCTGCCACAGGCCTGCTGCTGTGTGGGCTCTCCATGTGTTGCAGTTTCCTTCAGGACACGTCCGCCTGTTCTGGCGTGGGGTCCTCCATAGGCTGCAAGGTTGGCGTCTGCTCCACTGTTGTCCCTCATGCACATTTAGGTGGAAAACCTAAATCACAGAATCATCATGGTTGGAAAGGACCTCTGAGATCACCAAGTCCAACCATCAACACAAACCCAAACAAACACAAACAGCCACAAAAATTCCACAAAAAAACCCACAAAAAAAGCCCCACCTCAGCCACTAGGGCATGCCCTGAAGTGCCACATCTACACATTTCTTGAACACCTCCAAGCATGATGACTCAGCCACCTCCCTAGGCAGGCTGTTCCAGTGCCTGACTACTCTTTAAGTATAGAAATTCTTCCTAATATCCAATCTCAACCTCCCCTGCCACAACTTCAGGCCATTTCCTCTGGTCCTGTCATTACTTGCTTGGAAGAAGTGGGTAACATCCACCTCCCTACAACCTCCATTCAGGTAGCTGTAGAGGGTTGATGAGGTCTTCTCTCAGCCTCTTCTCCTTCAAACTAAACATCCTCAGTTCCCTCAACTGCTCCTCGTATGACTTGTTCTCTAGATCCTTCGCCAGCTTGGTAGCTCTTCTCCAGACATGATCAAGCACCTCAATGTCTTTCTTATAGTGAGGGGCCCAGAACTGCACACAGTACTCAAGGTGAGGCCTCACCAGTGCTGAGTACAGGGGCACCATCACTTCCCTCCTCCTGTTGGCCACACTATTCCAGATACAGACCAGGATGCTATTGGTCTTGTTGGCCACCTGGGCACACTCCTGTCTCATATTAAGCCAGCTGCCAACTAGCACTCCCAGGTCCTTTTCTGCTGGGCAGCTTTCCAGCCACTCTTCCCCAAGCCTGTAGTGTTGCATGTGGTTGTTGTGACCAAAATGCAGGACCCAGCACTTGGTCTTATTGAACCTCATGCAGTTGACCTCAGCCCATCAATTCAGCCTGTCCATGTCCCTCTGCAGAACCTTCCTACTCCTCAGCAGATCAACACTCCCACCCAGTTTGGTGTCATCTGCCAACTTACTGAGGGTGCACTTAATCCCCTCATCCAGGTCATTGATAAAGATATTGGACAAGACTGGTCCCAAAACTGAACACTGTGAGGGACACCACTGGTGATCAGCCACCAACTAGATTTGACCCCCTTTACCACAACTTTCTTAGTCTGGCCATCCAGCCAATATTTTACCCAGTGAAGAAGTACACTTATCTATGCCATGATTTGCCAGCTTCTCCAGGAGAATGCTGTGGGAGACCTTGTCAGAGGCCTTAGCAGAGTTCAGGCAGACAATGTTCACAGTCTTCCCCCCCATCCAAAAGGTGGGTCACATGGTTATAAGAAGAGATCAGGTTGCTCAAGCAAGACCTGCCTTTCATAAACCCCTGCTGGCTGGCCCTGAGCCCCTGCCTGCCCTGCACTTGTCGTATGAGCCTCTCTGTTATCTTTCCTAGTACCGAGGTCAGACCGACAGGCCTGTAATTTCTTGGATCATCCTTCCAGCCTTTCTTGTAGATGGGCATCACATTAGCCAGCCTCTAGTCATCTGGGATGTTCTCTGTTGACCCGGATCATTGATAAATGATGGAGAGAGGCTTAGTGAGCTCCCTCACTAGCTTTCTCATTACCCTTGGGTGGATCCCAACCAGCCCCATAGACTCATGTGTGTCCAGGTGCAGAAGCAGATCATTAACTGCTTCCTCCTGGATTGTGGGTGGCTTGTTGTTCTCTCCATCCTTATCTTCCAGCTCAGGAGGCTGAACACCCTGCGGGGAGCTGGTGTGACTATGAAAGACAGAAGCAAAGAAGGCATTAAGTATTATCCTTGGTTGCAGTGTTCCCCCCCTGCATCCAGTAAGGGACAGAGATTCTCTCTGGCTCTTTTTTTCATTGCTGATGTACAAGCTGTGGGGGAATCTTGCCTTCCACGCTTGGAGCACTTCATCCCCCTCTTTCACTGACTGCTCATGTCTGCAGTGTTATTTTCTCTTCCATTCTTCACACTGCTGTTTCTTAAAGCTGCTGCGTGTTTTTTTTGCCTCTTCTTAAACATGTTATCGACAGGGGCACCACCAGCAACACTGGTGGTCTCGGCTTTGGCCAGTGGTAGATCCATTTTGAAGGTCGCTGAAACTGCCTCTGTCTGACATGGCAGCAGCCTCTGGTCACTTCTCACACAAGCCAAGTCTGCAGGCCCCCAGCTATTAAAACCTTGCCATATAAACCCAATGCAGTTAGATACAAGTTTTCAAAAATATTTGCTTAAAATTCTGAGTTCTCTTACAGAGGTTTTTGCAGTGGATCAATCATGAGCCAGTGGTAAAACTTTCTTTGATGTTAAGCATCAAAAAAATTCCTGTCACTTAGCTGATGAGTATTACAACTGAAGTTTGTAACTGTTTTTGTAAATTTGATTATGTATAATTTGTGTGAAAACAACGTAACAGTTTACACAGGAACAGATGGGATAACTGCCAACTGCCTGGCTAATTAAGCATCCTCAAGATTTTTAGCTAAAACGTTGCATGTCGTTATCTTAGCATTATTTCAGATCGATATTACCCAGGTGTAATTTAATTTAGCAAATGTTGAAAATGCTTTAGAATTATTTTAAAAGCTTATTCATATTTTTTGTTGGCTCTTGTTTTCATCAGGCAATTAAATATCTTATATGGGTCTTATCTCAGGCAGGCCAATATGAAAGGTAAATATTGTCTTCTTTTTAATGTAAAACTGAATTTTCTGATGGCAGTCTATTTGATTTGCTGTATGCTAAATAAAACAGAATTATACCTTATATTGGTCCTTTTTGAAGGATGAATTATGTTCAGTAACTAATGGATATATTCTCTATTTTTATAGGATCATAACTCTTTTACCCTCAAATTTTCTATTTAATGACTTATGTTTCTGCTCTGTTCGTAAACCAATATTTATGTGCCTGTTCACTTTTCTCGTGTAAGCAGTGAATGCAAATTCTGTCTTCCCCATTCTTTTTTCCTAGCTTATAGAGGTACTTGAGTTTCATCCTTAGGAAGGGGTCCCAACAATATTAAACTTATTTTTAAAATATATATTAAAACATATATGATACTTAGTATATATTTTTTATATAAATTTATTTTAATTACTTATACTTAATTGCTATGCTGTGTATTACTTATACTTATTATAAATATATATTATAACTTAGTTTTAAAATATAAAAATATTTTTAAATGCTTTACTTGTCACAGTCATTTGGCATCACTTGTTGATCATAAATAGAGCAGTCAATTTATCCATCTGAGTGTTGAAATTTTCCTCACGTGTCTTTTTGCGTCCTGGTTCTTTTTGTTTGTTTTGGGGTTTTTTTAAGTTATCACTGATCATGTCAGTGATCTCTGCTTTCCATAGCCTAATAGTCATTATTGAAATTTCAACAGATGTGAGCAGGATTCAGTATCCTGTTTTCACAGATGTTTTTGGACAACAACAGATATACATTATTTTGACTCTTTTCACATTCTTTTTTGAAAGCCTCTGTAGTATCTAAGTAAATGACTGACTCTTTTTAAATACCAGTGCTCTGTGTTTTTTATGTTACTGAAGCTTAATTCTCTAAATAAGCTGTTCTGTGTATGAAATAATTTGTGGAAGTAATTAAAAAAATGCTAAAATTAATTTTCAGATTTTCAAATAGATCTCAGGATTGAGGAGGATAGTTACTGATTTGTAGTATATTTCAAAGCTTGTTTTAGAGAGGAAAGAAATCTGTGTGGGTGCTGATTCATGCTTACTGGATTAGTTTAGTTGTTTAGAACCACTATAGATGACTTCAAAGAGAAAGCACTGTTTCTGTAGTACATAATCAAGTAATGGGATTTTCTGTTTTTTATTCAGAGAGGAACGTTTTAACCATGGTGAGGTAAGATGTTTTTTTTCTGCACTATTTTATTCGTATGGTAGTGTGAATACCCAAAATTGAAATACAGGTTGCAATGGTATGATCCTCATACGTGGTTTATTTGAAGGTTAGTAATTGAGTCTTTTAGTCCCTCCTCTTAAATTGGGTGTGATATGTCACCAGAATAACTGGAATGTTGAACACAAAAATATACTAGGTAATGGTGGAGTGGTGGTGCAAGAGAGGAGTCTTTTGGGCTTTAGCTGTAGCAGAACACAAAGACACAAACCAGGCTGGACCTTCCATTTTCCCCATATAGACTAAGAAGGAGATTGGTTCCTTTTCTGGGGCTTCAATGGCAGATAATGTTAAAATTCAGATTTGAAATAGGACATAATGAGAATAATTCTGCATGTGGTTCTTTTAATAAAAATGTGCAAAAAACATATGAATGGCAGCTTATGTGGTTATTTATTTGAAGTAGGTCAGCAAGGGCAGTGCAAAACTTTCTTAACAGCAGTTTATTTATGGTTTGTGCTATGAGAGAGCTCTCATGCCATTGAAAATACGATAATAAATCAATTAGATAAAAGCTGTGATTGCAGAAATGTGTCTGTAATTTACCACAGCACTTCTGTGTGTTCAATGTCAGGGGTGGTGAGTGTCATCTCATGCTTTTTAATGTTTTCAGAGAATCCTAAAGCAGTCTGCCTATACTGAAGTGAGTCATTTCATACTTGGATACTTAGGTATTAGATTGGAAAGTCTCTTTGCTTCCGTGAAGAGGTTATACAAGAAATTCTAAATATGATACTGCCTGTTTGTTTCAGGATCTTTTGCATAGCTAGCCATTTCTCCAGCTCCTTTTGGGTTTATTGTTAATATGGTTATCCTTCCTGTTGGTCCATACTTGAGCATGCTACACACACTTTAGAAAAAAGATAACAGGAAGTCCTTATCACTATCTGAAATGTGAAGATCTTTAACTTGGACTCTTTTTCAGACAACCTTATTACTTCAGCTATGCTGATAATTAAGATGTATGTTTTAAGACACAAATGAAAAGTATGCAAATACTATGCTTCTCTAGTTTTTTGGTTTTTTGGTGTTTTTTTTCAGCTGGTGTATCATGCATTGCAGCTGGTGGCATACAGTGTCCTAGCAATTCTAATCATGAGACTAAAACTGTTTTTGACACCACATCTATGTGTTATGGCTTCCTTGGTGTGCTCAAAACAGGTAAGGTCTCTTCTTAAACCTGTAGCTGTATCAGTACTTGTAGTATTAACTAGATATTTGTTCTAAAGCAAATTTCTGTGTGTAGTTGCTAAATCTGAATGTATCAGTTAAAACATAAAATAGTTTATATTGCCTGCCAAAAAATATGGTTACAAAAGTTCCATTCTCCCCCACCCCAAATAAAGCAAGTGTCTTGTTTTATGCGACTTGTCTGATTGTATTATTATGAGTTAGTGCTTTTTATTGAGCTTGAGCATAGGGAGACATACACTAGATTTTACTGCATTTACATGTTTCTATGTTATTGAAAGTTTTTATTGACTACTAGTTTTATCCAAACAGTATTTGACTGTTTACAGTTTGTTTTCACAGTTCTTAGGAGCTTATTGTCTTCAATACTTTTTGTCTATTAAATCTTTCTGAAGGTATAGTTTCAAAGTCCTGCATGTTGAAAACATTACAGCCTTAAAAGCCAAAAGTATATACCTGACTCAGATTTAATTTTCCTAGCTTGAAATCACCCATAACATAATCTGTTACTATATTTTCTCCAGATATACAAGGTCTTAAAATTGTCTTTCCATGTTCAGTGTCTGTGTTTTTGAGAAGTGAACTTGATCAAATCTGTATCTAAATAGCTGTTTTAGGAGCTTTGCAGCTGTAGCAAAATAGGGTAAGCAGTCCTTTGTTTGGGTAGCAGACAAGGAAGTAGATTGAAAACTGGCTGAACTTAGCCCAGAGAAAGGTGATCAGTGTTACCAAGTCTTACTGAAGTAACTAGTGGTGTATCCCAGGGGTGGGTACTGGATCCCGTCCTGTTCAGTGTCTTTTTATTTAATTGTCTGGATGATGGGACAGAGTGTACCCTCAGCAAGTTGGTACACCAGAGCAGTGTGCTGCCATGGAGAGAGCCCTCAACAGGATGGAGAAATTGGCTGACAGGAACCCCATGCAGTTCAACAAAGGGACTCACCAAAGTTCTGCACCTGGGAAGGAATAACTGCAGGCACCGGTATGTGCTGGGGGCTGCCCATCTGCAAAGTAGCATTGCAGAAAATGACCTGGTGTTACAGTGGACACCAGTTGAACATGGGCTAGCAGTCTATCCTTTCTGCAAAGAAAGCCAGTGGTATGCTGGGCTGTATTAGTGCTGCGAACAGGTTGAGAGAGGTGATCCTTCCCTTTTACTCAGTAGTGGTGAAATCACAACTAGAGTTCTGGGCTCCCCAGTACAAGAGAGGCATGGATACACTGGAGAGAGTCTAGCAAAGGGCTGTGGGGGTGATTAAGGGACTGGAGCATCTCTGTTAGGAGGAAAGGCTTGAGGGAGCTGGAGCTGTGCAGTCCGGAGACGGGAAGGCTCAGGGGAGAATCTTACCAGTGTGTACAAATACCTGAAGGGGGATGTAAAGAAGTTCTCTTCAGTGGTGGCGTGACAGGACAGGAGGTAATGGGTCTGCACACTGAAACAGAGGAGGTTTCTGCTGTGCATCAGGAAACATCTTGTCACTGTGAATGTGACTGAGCACTGGCAGAAGTTGCCCAGGGAGACTGTGGAGTCTCCATCCTTGGAAATATCAAAAAGCTGTCTTAACACAGTCCTGGGCAGTGGACTGTAGGTGGCCCTGCTTGAGCAGGGAGGCTGGACCACATGACCTCCAGAGGTCCCTTTTTAACCTCAACTGTGCTGTGATTTTGTAGAAAGTGTTACTTAGATCACATGAAGTATCTCCTATTGAAAGAGTGAAAGATTATGATTAACAGTGAGCTGAGATTACTAAGAAGACAAATTGGGAAGATGAGGTAGGAGACTTATGAAAATTTCTATATGGAGAACTCTACCATGAGGATGAGTGGGAGAAAGACTAGTGCTAAAAACTGGTGCGGACATAATACAGAAGCAGGAAAAGAGAAAAATATGTGACTAGGAATGGTGGGGGAAGAAAATTAGCATTTTACTCAGCAGCCTTAGTCATTAGGTTTGCTGTTCTTGAAAACTGAAGAAATAGAAGAGTAAAATTTGAGTTCAGTACTCAAAATCCAGAGTGCCAGAACTGTCTGTACAGTGTTTTTCTTGGCTGCTGTGTGCGTATGTGGTATGATACAAACTAAATGCCGATACATGTTTTTTCCACAATATCTGTGGTTGAAGCCTGTCCTAAAAGTGCATGAGTTGTATGGTCAAGACAGTTTACTATCTACAGAACAATGGACACAGAATTATGCAAAGAAGAGAAAGCTGTCCCTTGTTAAGGCAGCTGAACAAATGATTGTTTCCCAGAAAACAGGATTGCTTCCCTGGATGTTCTTTCAGGGGAGGACAAGCTGCACAGTATCAATCTGCTTAAATGTTCTCATCACTTTCTCGATGCCCATTTTGTTACTTGGCATAGACAGAAGTTCTGAGTGTTTGCCAACGTCAAAGGTATTTGTACAGTGACCATAATAAAATGCTTTAAAAGTGTCAAAAGCTCTTTAAAAGTAACTTTATTCACCTTGTAAGTGAGTATTGGGACTTAATTTTAAATTTAATTTCCTCTACACTTTTGCAGTTCTGTAAAGTTCACAGGTGTTCTTATGATATTTCCCAGCTTTTAGGTAGTTATTGAAGTGTGATGTCCTCTTAGGTGGTCTGCTTGTTTAAATAATAGCAGTTACACTGTGATCACTTTTTTCTAAATAAGCTTTCATGAGGTGTTCCTGAGTAATTTGAAATGAAGTTGCTTTTTACAAGTCACAAAGGCAAAAAGAGAGGAAAGTAGATTTTATTTTATTTTTTAACATGCGGTTTCTAGAGAAAAATTACAAGATAAATGAATGATGTCCAAAGTTAGTTTGCTCTTAATTCTTCTTTTAACTGTATGTTCCTAGAAAAAAAATTTTGGGCTTTTCTACCCTGTTAATACTGAAGTATTTTTTTTTTTAGAATTTTCCAGTGGACAAAGAGTTTAGAACTAAGTTTAGAACTAAAAGTATTACTGTATGATTTTGTGCCACAGAATAAGGCCTCTCAGCATTCTGACATTTGAAGAAAAAAAAATCTGAACTGCCTTTTTCCCCACCCCCCCCAGTATGGAAAGAAATAATCTCTAAAAGATAGGGAAAATACCTTGCAACTGGTAATATCTGAAAGATGAGCTGCTAGGAATGATTTCTGTTACTACATAGCCCCACTTGCTTTTTTCCCCGTATAGTAAGTTAGCCACTACATGGCAAATTAGTAAAAGCTTTTGGCTTGTGATCTTTTTCTTTCTTTGTTTTGAAGCACCTGATTAATGGCACTGCAGTAATTAATCTTGGCTCATTGTGGGTTTTAGTACTGCAGCTAAGGTTGTCAGGCCACTTAATGAGAACTGTTGCTTTTGGTAATCGTGTTTTACATCTTAAAGGATGCCATATGTTATCACTGTGTGAATATTGGAAGAAGTACAGGTTCAGAGTATTTTATCAGTGTTTTATTTTTTTTTTTCTGTTCACATCTGCATTTTGGCCCTTCGGTGGTTCTGGTGCTTCCTACGATTGTAGAGTGAGAGTAAGCTTCTCAGGAGGCTTACAAACACAGATAATAACTATTCTGGGAGTTGCCTCTGTTGGAGCAGATGGCTCCTGTCCAGTGACTTTTCTTGCCCTCTTGCAGCATCATAGAAGCGTAGTTGGCTTGAAAGATAACAGGTCTTGAATGCTAGGGAAGGTAAGGCTTTAGATCACTGCAGTTTGGACAGTTGTTTGGAGCAGAAGGTGATAAATGACCAGCTTCTCCATGTAATAAGGCCTGTGATTATCCTGGCCCTGGCTTGGGCACTGGGAGAAGTACATACCTGTGTTCAAGAGTACCCAACTTCAGGTAAACAATGTAAGTAAAAATAGAATTCCCTTGTGTTGTTAACAGTGAAGGTTCTTTTGCATGTTCAGCGTCTTCCTGAGGTTGGTGCTGATTCATACCTGTAAAAGACAAGCCAGATTTTTTTCCAATCTGACTGATGTGCCCCCTCTTTACGAGGGAGTGGCTGCTAATCTTCCAGTTAATTTGTGACTGCCTTCATTCAGCATGAGAGACACTGGCCCTGTCAGGCTCTTGAGTCGCTATTGATCGGACCACTTCAAAGGCTGCTCTAACTTCAACAAGAAAAGGAATAATAAAACTTTTTTTTTTGTAGTTAGGAAAATATCAAGTGGTTTTTAGTGAGCTGCTTCTGTCCTGCTGGCTGCTGAGCTGACGTAGCATTTTGAGGGTGAAAAGCAGACTGTACGTGCGGTATCGATTCAGAAGAATTGCTGCGATGGAGGGAGATGAGAAGAGGGATGTAGGACTTGTGGCCAAAAAACTTATTAGTACTGGCTACACTTTATATTAAGTTTTAAAAGTTTGCATAAATGATAGGTCAAGGAACAACAACTTGTTTTTACAGATGGAAGAAAAATTTAAGCAAATTTAGCATATGTAATTATCACATGTAATTTAGGTCACAGAATGATAGAATGGTAGGGGTTGGAAGAGATCTCTGGAGATCACTTAGTCCAACCTCCCTGCTAGAGCAGGATCCCCTAGAGCAGATTACACAGGAACATGTCCAGGTGGGTTTTGAATGTCTCCAGGGATGGAGACTCCACAGCCTCCCTGGCCATCTTGTTCCAGTGCTCTGTTACACTCAAAATAAAGAAGTATTTTCTTATATTTAGGTTAAACCTCCTGTGTACCAGTTTGTGACCACTGTCCTTTGTTCTGTTGCTGGACATCGCTGAGAAGTCTGACCCCATACTCCTGGCACCCACCCTTTAGATATTTATAAACATTTATGAGATCCCCCCTCAGCCTCCTTTAAGCTAAGCGAACCCAGCTCTCTTAGCCTTTCTTCATGTGGTAGATGCTTCAGTCCCTTAATGGTTCTGTGCTGGACTCTCTCCAGTAGTTCCTTGTCCTTCTTGAACTGGGGAGCCCAGAACTGCACAAAGCAGAGTGGAGGGGGAGGATAACCTCCCTCAACCTGCTGGCCACGCTCTTTTTAATGCACTCCAGGATGACATTGGCCCTCTTGGCATGCCAAGGCACATAGCTGGCACATCGTCAGCCTGTTGTCACCATGACTTCCAGGTCTTTTTCCCCAGAGCTGTTTTCCAGCATGTCACCACCTAACTTGTACTGGTACCTTAGGTTGTTCTTCCCCAGATCTGAGTACTCTACACTTGACCTTGTCAAGGTCAACACTATGCTTTCTTCTAGCAGACCATGGAAGTTGACCTGCCAGTGGTATGTTAGTATAACTAATTTATTTTGAGGCTACTGAAAGCTGTTAATCAGCTCTCTTTAAAAAAGATATCATTTTACTAGTGAACAATCAGCCCAAGATGGACATTTTTAATGCAAACCAAAAAACAACCAAACAGGCAAAAATACATACTAGAATTATTCTGCACATGGAAAAGGAATTCTGTATGTTGTGTTCTTTCAGCCCATAGCACGAATCTGTCTCCTTTCTGTTACCTTAATGTTGCAGCTTGTGGCACCTGATGGATAAAAAAAATGATAACTGTTTACATCCCTACATTTCATCTTTTGGTTGGGAGGAATTATTCTGTCCTGGGTGGAAATTTTGAAAGCAAAGAGAATGTACAGGTTTTATATTTATGAAACGTGAAGCTTTACTTCTAGTTAACAATAGCTTGAAAAAAAGTAGTTCATACCTTGTCTTACTTAATGTTTAGGTCAGATATGGATGAGATAGTGTTCTTGCTCAAATTAAACTTCAACATTGTAAATTTGGTCCTTTTTTTCTTCTTAACTACCCATTTCCCGTATTTATGAGTATTTGCTTAGAGTCATCAGCAAACTCTCTTTAGGAAAAAAAAAAAGATAGGGACATTTTTTTCAGTTATAGAAAGGGAAGAGTAGAATATAAATCAACATCAGTCTCAAACCCCCAAAGTCTGCTTTTCTGATGTTTTTGGAAGTTTGCAGTACTATCTATAATCCATATACTACAGTGAGAAACTCTTAATGTAAATAGATAAAATACTGTAAAAGTGCAGTTAGTGTTATTACTTGCAGAATTTCACATTTGAACTACAACTTTAAAAGCAACATTAATATAATTTATTTTCTTTTTTCCAAAATTACAAATATAATGCCCTGTATTCTGTAAACATGAATGCTTCTAATGAGATCTTGCTGGAGTTATGTGGAGAAGCAATAGCAGTGATGTTTCATATTTTAATACTTGTTAGGTTCCTTATAGAGAAATAAGAATTTATTGTACTGCATATAAAGTTACAGAATTGTTGTGTAGAAATTAATTGATTCTTGCATTTCAGTTGTTTGGATGGCTCTTCTGTAAAATCCAGCCCAAAACATTGGTCTTTGCCATTTTAGCATTGATGGCAATAGAGGGATCAGCAAACCTTCAAGCTCAGTGGAACATCATGGGAGAATTTAGCAATTTGCCACAGGAGGAACTTTTAGAGTGGATAAAAGTCAGTACTAGACAAGGTAAATTATTTAATAACGTATGATGCTCCTCATTTAATGGGAGATGTAACAAAAGAACTTGGTAGGAATGACTGCAGAGGTATTGCTACTATCTTTGGTTTTGCCTTGGTCTATCCTAAAGCTGTGGTTTAGTCACATGTATTCATCTGTGTAGAAGCTCACTCAAGTGAAAAAAGTACTGAAAGCTTGATTTGTCCAACTCCAGGTTGCCAGTCTAGAAGTTGTTGCCACTGATGTAGTATTTCTACAACAAGAATGTTGTCATAAAGTCCAATTTTTTTATTTACATAACATGGGACCTGTATGTGAATCAGTTGTTGCCACTGATGTAGTATTTCTACAACAAAAATGTTGTTGTCATAAAGTCCAATTTTTTAATTTACATAACATGGGACCTGTATGTGGATCAATGATCATAATTTTGCTAGAAGAGAATTCCAA
>NW_009954409.1:3025-30752 GCF_000747805.2 Chaetura pelagica | reverse complement strand
TACGGCACCGGGTCTGCTGGTGACAGATGGAATACATCTGTCTCAAAGGGGGAGAGGGAAGGCTGGATCTTCTTCAAGAAGAGAGTCTTAGAGGCACAGAGGCGGGCTGTCCCCATGTGTCGTAAAATGAACTGTCAGGGAAGACGACCGGCCTGGCTGAACAGGGAGCTCTTGCAGGGGCTCAGGAAAAAAAAGAGAGTCTACCACCTTTGGAAAAAGGGCAGGCAACTCGAGAAGAGTACAGAGATCTAACTAGGTCATGCAGAGGGAACATCAGAAAGGCAAAAGCACAGCTAGAACTCAACCTGGCCACTGCTGTGAAGGATAACAAAAAAGGTTTTTATAGATACATTAACAACAAAAAGATAGCCAAGGAGAATGTTCACCCTTTATTGGATGCAGGGGGGATCATCACTATCAAGAATAAGGAAAAGGCTGAGGTACTGAATGCCTTCTTTACCTCAGTCTTTAATAGTCAGACCCATCATCCTCAGGGTATTCAATCTCCTGATAAGGATGGAGAGCAGCAGCAACTCCCCATAAGTCAGAAAGAAGCAGTTATCAGCCTGTTATGCCACCTGGACACTCACAAGTCTATGGACCTGGATGGGATTCACCCAAGAGTGCTGAGGGAGCTGTCAGAGGAGCTTGCCAAGCCCCTCTCCAACATCTATCGGCAGTCCTGGTTAACAGGGGAGGTGCCAGATGATTGGAGGCTTGCCAATGTGACACCCATCTACAAAAAAGGCCGAAAGGAGGATCTGGAGAACTACAGGCCTGTCAGCTTGATGGCGGCCTCTATGATGCCGTTGGTTTGCGACACCTCGGTACCAGGAAAGATCATGAAGTGGTTCATCTTGGATATGCTCACACGGCAAGTGCAGGATAATGGTGCCACAAGGGCACACTGCTGTCCCATGGATAGCTTGTTGTCTACCAGGACTCCAAGGTCCTTCTCCACAGAGCTGCTCTCTAGCAGATCATCTCCTAGCCTATACTGGTGCATTTTGTTGTTCCTTCCCAGGTGTACATATTTTCCACTATTTGGGTAAAATCTACATATGACTGTTTGCTAAACCTTTCTTCAGCCTTAGTACTTTATTCATTATATGCTACAGATATTCTGATCTGGTCTCAAGAAAACTCCTCACTGGTACCATTCCTACACAGATGATCATATCTGAGCTAGCCAAAAAAGTAGGCACTTTTCCTTTTGATGTCAAAAAAGACATCGGCATGATGGAAGGGGATGTTTACTGAGTGTATCTTGGTGTGAAAAGGAGTTGAATAGAAGATACTAACTACAAACATATTTAGCCTTGAGCAGTTATTACAAGAAGTAGAACTGATAAAAGAAAGCACAGACTGCTTGAACTTGCCGTGAACTTACCTCAGTAGCATGCTAAAATACCCTCCCTTAAGTTAGAAGAACCTCCTACTCATGAAAGCCCCCTATCCTCTCAGCATGCCTAATAAAAAGTAGAAGCACTACCACTTTGAAGGCAAAGGACTAGTTAGCCAATCATGTATGTAAACAATATCAGTATGCTTAGAGATAAGGTGATTTTACGTTCTTTGGTCTATAAAAGAAATCCTGTGTTACGGGGAAGGTGTGCTAGCTTTGCTAACTATTGCCTAGCACCTCTTTCTGCACAGAACCAGATTAAAACAACTATCTCAATTCTGCGTGTGGATTGGTTTTGCACACCAGGTGAAGAACCCAGATTTGGGACAAGACTTGTAGCAAAGGGGTAGTAGAACAACACAATTGCTTTTGATACCTCTGATAAAGAGGAAAGTAACATGCTGGAACTCTTAATATAGTAAGGGGATATGGAAAAGGAAAATCTCAAGTGGATTGGACCTCAAGGGAGGAACTGGGGAAGAAAAGTCCCTCCCACTGATCAGGTTCCTGACCACCTGAGGAATCTGAACATACATAAGTATGTGAGGCTTGATGAGATGCATCCGAAAGCGGGATCTGTCACCTGGTATGCAAGAAGTTGATCCACACACAGAGTTGAGATATTTGCTTTACTTTCCAGTTCTGCACAGAAAAGGGAGCCAGGTGGTATTCCACAAAGCTAGCTCTCCTTCACTAAACACAGGGGTTACTTTTATACACAGAAATATGTAAAATTACTTTACTTTTTTTCTAACACTTGTATACATGATCGGTTAACTAGTTCTTCACTTCCATTTAGAGTGGCAGGGCTTAAAAATTTCACCACACTTGCTCAAAGGGTAGGGGGATTTTTGTTGGTAGGGGTCTCTCTAGCCTATGGGTGGGTATTTTAGTATGCTAAGAGTATATTAATATGCTAATAGTATGTTAATACAGTATGTCAAATTATTCAGTGTTTTCTGCCTAGCGCTCAAGGATATAACTATTCTTCACACAAAGATAAGTTGTGGGAGTACTCCCTTTCAGTCATCTTGCAGGCCTGTTTCTCAAGGATGGGTTGTTGACTACTGGGGATGTGTATTTCTCTAATTCTCACTGTCTTTGTGGTTTGCAAGTTCTGTTTTTATTTTGCATGTCTCTTTGTTCTCTTTTATGTGATTTTTCCCTACATCAAAAGTCCAGAGGGAATTGGCTGATGTAGTTGCCAAGACACTCTCCGTGATATTTGAAAAGTCATGACAGTCAGGTGAAGTTTCTGGTGATTGGAGAAATGGGAATATCACACTCATTTTTAAAAAGAGTAGAAAGGAGGACCCTGGGAACTACCAGCCTGTCAGCCTTACCTCTGTGCCTGGGAAGATCATGGAACAGATCCTCCTGGAAGCTCTGACAAGGCACATGGAGGACAGGGAGGTGAGTCAGGACAGTCAGCATGGCTTCGCCAATGGCAAGTCTTACCTGACCAACCTAGTGACCTTCTATGATGGAGTGACTACATCAGTGGACAAGGGAACTGATGCCCTCTACCTGGACTTCTGTAAGGCCTTTGACACGGTTCCCCACAATATTCTTCTCTCTAAATTGGAGAGATATGGATTTGATGGGTGGACTATTTGGTGGATGAGGAATTGGTTGGATAGTCCAGAGAGTAGCGGTCAACAGCTCAATATCCAGATGGAGAATGGTGACAAGTGGTGTCCATCAGGGGTCCATATTGGGACCAGTATTGTTTAATATTTTCATCAGTGACATAGACAGTGGGATTGAGTGCATCATCAGCAAGTTTGCAGATGACACCAAGATGAGTGGTGCAGTTGACATGCCCAAGGGACAGGGATGCCATCCAGAGGGCCTTGACATGCTTGAGAAGTGGGCCCATGTGAGCTTCATGAGGTTCAACAAGGCCAAATGCAAGGTCTTGCACCTGGGTTGGGGCAACACCCAATATCAATACAGGCTGGGGGATGAAGAGATTGAGAGCAGCCCTGTAGAGAAGGACTTAGGGGTACTGGTGGATGAAAAATTGGACATGAGCTGGCAATATGTACTCACAGCCCAGAAGGCCAACTGTATCCTGAGCTGCATCAAGTGTGGCCAGCAGGTCGAGGGAGGTGATTCTGCCCCTCTACTCTGCACTGGTGAGATCCCACCTGGAGTCCTGTATCCAGCTCTGGAGTACTCAGCACAGAAAAGACAGGGATCTGTTGGAGCAAGTCCAGAGGACAGCCACAAAAATGATCAGAGGGATGGAACACCCCCCTTATGAAGACAGGCTGAGAGAGTTGGGATTGTTCATCCTGGAGAAGAGAAGGCTCCAGGGACACCATATTGCAGTCTTTCTGTAATTAAAGGGGGCTTATAAGAAAGATGGGGACAGACTTTTTAGTAGGGCCTGTTGCAATAGGACAAGGGGCAATGGTTTTAAACTAAAAGAGGTAGATTTTGACTAGATATAAGGAAGATATTTTTTTTTACAATGAGAGTGGTGAAACACTAGCACAGGTTGCCCAGAGAGGTGGTAGATGCCCCATCCCCAGAAACATTCAAGGTCAGGCTGGATGGGGTTCTGAGCAACCTGATCAAGTGAAAGCTGTCCCTGCTCATCATCTGTCACCAGCAGACCCGGTGCCGTATAAACTTCCCTGTGATCAAAGAACCCCAAATTCCAATGGTTTCACCAGCCTCTGAGCCACGCGTTAATCAGGTGTGTTTTCCTCCCTCTTTCAGTATTTTTCCCTACCACTTGAGGGACTGATGAAACACCACCTGTGCACCTGAGCCTTCAGCCAGTCACCCCAGTGCCTTGAAATCCTTTTTAATTGTCTTTGAACTTCTCTCTGCAACCCTGTCATTGCCAACCTGGATAACCAACAGAGGGTAATAATCAGAGGGCTGTGCCAGACCAGAGAGCTTCTTTTTAACATCTCTAACCCAAGCCCCAGGGAGTCAGCAGACTTCCCTGTGGGATGGGTCAGGTTGACAAATGGGACCCTCTGTTTCCCTCAGAAGGGAGTCACCTAATACAATTACCCTCCTTTTTTTCTTAATTTAAGAAGTCCTAAGGCATGGGGGTGAGTGACTAGCCCTGGGTGACTCACTGGATGGATCTTCATCTTCATCCTCATTCACCTGGCCCTCAAGTTCCAAAGCCCCATACCTATTGTGCATGGGTGACTGGGAAGGTGAAGGGGGCCAGGAGGGGTTTTGCTTGCCTCTCCAAGGAGGCACCTGTCTCCTTTTCCCCCCCTGTCCCTTAGGTCCCCTCCTTCTGCCTGGTGACAGGAGGGGAGGGGATCTTCCACTTCTTGTAGAGCCTGCTGCCTTTGCCTCAGGGCAATTTATTCTCTGATACCTCTTAGCCTTTCTACCTCCTCCCTCAGTTCAACCACCTGCTTGAGCAGATCGTTCATTTGATCACTCTGCACACAGGTGGTGTCTCTGGCTCCTTCCAGTACAAGTGCCAGGCTCAGGCACGCACTGCAGCCGGAGACTTGCACAGCCTCGTGTTTGCGCAGGAGCTTGGTCTGAGTTCCCGCATTCTTTCTTGCAGTTGCTTTTGCCTGTGCTGTGACCATGATCGTCTCTTGAGCTGGGAGGGGACCAATCACTGCTCACTGTGTCCTGCGTGCCCCGTACATGCACCCTCCAAAGATCATTGAGTCCAACCCCCCTGCCAGAGCAGGACCAAAAAAAACTGGGGCAGATGACTCAGAAAGGCATCCAAAAAGGTCTCGAAAGTCTCCAGAGAAGGATACTCCACAATCTCTCTGGGAAGCCTGTTCCAGTGCTCTGTAACCCTCACAATAAACAAGTTCTTCCTCATGTTGAAGGGGAACTTCCTGTGCCCGAGTTTGAATCCATTGCCCCTCATCCTATCACAGGGCACAAGTGAAAAGAGGTTGTCCACAGCACTCTCCTTAGCTGCGAACAGTCCCAAGAAATTCTCGACTGCTGCCGAAGAGAGTGCAGAGTTATGAGGGTCAGGGGAGTTTGAGCCTAGGGGTTGATGGTGATGGATGAATGGAGTCCTCCCTGGATGGTGGCCATGGAAGGAAGAGAAGGGAAGAAGAAGCAGGAAGGAAGTTGTCTTCTGTGATTTCTGACCTTCCTCTGAGGTTGCGTAGATATATGGAATGGAATACCTCTGGCCAATTTTGCTGTCTGTCTAATTCAGCCTCCTACAGGAGAGGTCATAGATCTCTGTGAAGGACCAGGTATTTCCTCACACGAACATGAAATACCCTTTAGGTCAACAGACAAAACTGACTTAAAATGTCTGCTGCACGTGGCACTGAATCCTCTCTGTTGGGGGGGAAGCTGCTGCGGGGGAGGAGCCATGGCCGGAAGCAAGGGTGGGACTAGGTCCCATCTGATTGGCTGAAAAGACCAGAAATACAAAACCGGCCAATCGGGAGAAAAAGAAAACCCCATAAAAGAGGCAGCGTGGCCGCCTCTCACTCTCTCGTTCTCTCCTCGTGTTCGGCACGCTGTTCTGCTCACACTGAAGGCCACCACCGAAGCTGCTCGCTGCCATGTGCTGTCGCTCGCTGCGTGCTGGCCTTTCCCTGCGCCAGCCCGCGGAGGCTGCTGGCTGCCGCTTGCTGAAGCCGCTCGCCGCCGCCGTGTGCCTACCGCTGCGTGCCGCCGCTGCTTCTGCCGCTCCTCGCTTCTCGGCGTGGTCCCAAAGCCGCTCCTGCCGCCGAAGCCACGTGCTACTGCTGCTCGCCGCTTCTGCTGCTCTTCGCTCACCGCTTCCGGGACCGAAGGTCGCTCACCGCCGCCGCGCTTCTGCCGAGCCGCATGCTGCCGCTGAGCCACATGCTGCCGCTGCCACTTCTGAGGTCCCCGGCTGCAGCCCGAGTCCTGGCTCTCGCCTGGTTCCAGTTCGCTCCAGCCAGACCCAGCTCGTCCCATCGTCGCCGCAGCGTGGTGAGACGAATTACTGCCACCCTTCTAAAACCAGTTGCAGGGGAAGGCATAATCCTCTCTTACTTGCACACAAACCGCGACCCTATACGGGACCAGCGTCAGGCATATCCCTCCTCCTCCTTCCCTCATAAATAACTAAGTTGTACCCATATATAAGTATTAAGACATAAGTTCTTGTTATTTGATGCTTTAAAAATATTTCACAGCTCGTATGTGCTTTAATTACCCTTTTTGAACCTCCTGCCCCCAAATTGCTTTGTTTTCCCCACAATAAACCGAGCATTCGTAAATTCTAATTGAGGATTGGCTGCTGTTATTGGAAATATTAGTAAGTACTGAGGAAGTTACTCACTCGAAAATTCAGTGCCGAAGCTCACTGATCCTCTGTGAGAGGCGAGCGCCACGTGCGGACCTCTCAGCAGATCCTGACAAGCTATATACACTCCAAAAAGGAGATATAATAGGTTGTGGATCGCGACAATCTCCCTGTAGTGTCTGAGCTGGCAGAGTAAAGGTATGACCTTGAAGACCCAGCAGTTAGAAAAACATTCCACTGTTTGTTATCATTCCTAGCTGTTACACTCTGCTAGAAGGAAAAAAAAACTTGGTCACAAAAAAACCCCTGTTAATAATATTCACCCCTGTACTGCCTGCAAAGGCAACACAGCTAAGAGTCTAAGTTGATTTCAATTCCTTCTTGTGAGCAGCCCTGCGGAGAAGGACTTGGAGGTACTAGTGAATCAAAAGCCATACATGAGCTGGCAATGTGAGTTTGCAGCCCAGAAAGCCAACCTTATCCTGGGCTGCATCAAAAGAAGGGTGGCCACAGGTCAAGGGAAGTGATTTTGCCCCTCTACTCTGCTCTGGCGAGAACCAATCTGGAGTACTGTGTCCAGCTCTGGAGTCCCCAACACAGGAAAGACATGGACCTGTTGGAGCAGGTCCAGAAGAGGGCCACAAAAATTATCAGAGGGATAGAAGACCTCTTCTATGAGGACAGGCTGAGAGAGCTACAGTTGTTGAGCCTGGAGAAGAGAAGGCTCCATGGAGACCTTATAGCAGACTTTAAATACTTAAAGGGGGATTATAAGAAAGATGGAGACAAACTTTTTAGCAGATCCTGTAGTGATAGGACAAGGGGTAATGGTTTTAAACTGAAAGACATAGATTTAGACTAGATATAAGGAAGACATTTTTTACAATGAGGGTGGTTAAACACTGTCACAGGTTGCCTAGAGAGGTAGTAGATGCCTCATCCCTGGAAACATTCAAAGTCAGGTTGCATGGGGCTCTGAGCAACCTGATCAAGTGAAAGTTGTCCCTACTCATTGCAGAGGGGGGTTGGACTAGATGATGTTTAAAGGTCCCTTTTAACTCAAACTATTCTAGGATTCTATGACCAAATTATTTACTAAATTCCAATGAGCAGCAGTAAAGGGATTAATAGCAGAAAACATACCGTGCCAATGTGGGAATGTAAGGGTTATGCCCCTTACCACAAAAAAAAAATAAATATGTCTCCCATGAAACTATTTCAACATATAAGGACGATTAAATGGACGCCACTCCTGCACAGTGCCTCTGACACCTCAAGACCCAAGACGCTGGCTCCTTGCTGAAGGGGTCTACCCCCCCGCCTGTAGCTGGTCTGTCCTGCCCCAGGACTCAAGATTGGCTGAGCCAGGGCTGGCATGCAGATGAGATAATGCATTGCTGCACCTGAAACTCATCCTAACCTAAGAGAAGTCACCGGACAGCACGCGGGAGGGGGGGGTTTCTGCCTCTGTGAAAAAGGAGATCTGAACTCACCAGTAGCTTAGGGACACGCTATTGTGCTGCGGCCTGCCAGATCTTTGTGGGATCCCAGGGGCGGAATAAAGGCTGAAATCTAACTGTTCTTTTAAGAACAGAGAGCTAAGACCCCTACCTGCAGCCAGGGACAGCCCAGCTGGAGCCGAGAACCGCTACCAGCCGAGCCGGGGCCGCATCTCTGCCTGCAGCCGAGGACAGCGCCGAGCCGAGCCAGGAGCCACCGTCGCAGCAGTAGCCGAGCCGAGGACAGCGCAGCGCCGAGCCCAGCCAGGACCGCTGCCCCGAGGGAGCCGCCGCCCACGAGCTGCGTGCCTGCTGCCCTCCAGCCCAGGAGCGGTCACCTCTGCTACCTTCAACGCGTAAGAACCCCATCCGGGGATCTTCCCTGCTTTTCCCTCTCTCTAGAATTCACTCCCCATACTCACGCACAACGGTGACCCCAACGGGGGGAGAACTGCGACGCGTTCTAAATCACCTCCCTTTACCATAACAATCTTCACCTTATCAATGGCTTGGACTATAGTTATATCTTTGTACATCTCTGTTTTGTTTATAAAATATCAACACGTATAAACCCCTCACTCCGTGTCCTCATTCCCTTTTTGAGCAGAAGTGTGTGCTATCGGGGGGGGGGAGGTTGGCAGGTGTGGGGAACGATCCATCTTCTTCCCCCCCCACATAAGACTAAACAAAGAATGCCTTTCAAGTCAGCAAAGCGAGAGTGACGCCTTTTCACTGATTCACTCAAGGACAGAATGAACAGGCCTCTTGCCCTACCAGATAAGTGCAGAGCAAAGAAGCAGCACAAGGGTTGCAGAAATATAAACAATAGATTAAAAACTGCTCCTAACAGAATATGTACCTGGCCCATGGTGATTGGCTAATTCACTGGGACAAGACCCCGCTGCAGCACCTGAACCTGCCTGAGTGCCACTCCGCTGCGAGGAGAAGCAAAGAGGGGGGCACCGCCTGTGCCCGCTCCCGGGGACCCTGCCTGCCCAGCCTGGACTGAACCGGACCGGAGAAGCCTGCCCAGCCTGCATCTGCCACAAAGCCACGGGGCCAGAGCCCTGCCAGCAGCAGGAAGGGGTCGCCCCGGTTACTGGGACACAGGCCCCCCTGCAGATCTCCAGCCGAGCCTGCCAGCACTTCTAACAACTGCGCTACAGAAGGAAGGAGGGTAAATATACCTATACGTACACACACACACACACACTCTTTAACTTTATTTACTGGGCTCAACTCCTACCCTTTCACTCCATTGATTTACACCTCTCCTTCGGAGTGTGCCTTCATAAACCTTAGTGCCTTTGAATCCCTTTTCCAATATACATACCTAGTTAACCTCTCCTGAACCTTGATCCCTTAGTTTGTATTGTCCCTTAATAAATTGATTAATTGCAAACTAAACATTGGTCTCAGTAACAATTTGTGAGCGTGGTGGGAGGGTACTTTAGTCTACCCTCTTAGAAACGGACCCTCAGCGGCCGTTCCTCTGGGAGAGGTGGACGCTCGGGCTTTTTAAATAAACCTCCCCTCACTGGGGGGGAAGTCGCGAAAACATCCTGACAGCCGGTAGCCCTCTGGTACCGGCTCCCGACAGCAGGTATCAACTAAAACAAGGGGGAGGGGTCAACTGCTCAAACCTCTCCTTGTTGTGTTGTTGAACCTTCACAGGGAAAAAGACCCTTGCTTGAACTCTGAATGCAGATTGAGTTTGTAGATCTGGAAACTGGAAGTTTTACTTATTTTAAAAGGCTTTTCCTTGTAAAATCTATTCATTTGATGCACATTTTACGGAACAACAAAATAATATATGGTAAAAGAGATGTTATGGTTGTATTTCACAGTAAAGTTCAAAGGAAAGTTTTATCTGTCAGATTACATCAAAAATTACAAGGACATCAAAACCAAGCAAAATCTTCTTATTCCTTTAATATTCTTTCTTTTTTTTTTAATGACAAATAATATCTGACTGATTCTATAACATAAGTGTACTGGTTTTGGCTAGGATAGAGTTAATTTTATTCATAGCAGCTTGCATGGTGCTATGTTTTGGATTTCTGACCAAAACAGTGTTGATAACACACTAGTGTTTTAGCTATTGCAGAACAGTATTTACACAGCATCAAGGGGTCTAGGGTAACTGGCTGCCAGACAATTCCACACCACTGAATCACCACTGGGACAACTGCATGCTGATCAGCAGGCAGCGCTTGTTTCGGCGCCATGAACAAAACTGTTTTCACCATCATGAATGGTGAGTCAGCAGTATAGATGTGTCCGGCAGCCACTTGGCAATGGCCAGTTGTCCCTTTCCCAGATCAAGGCTTTCACATCCACCACATTGAGGACAGAGCCAGTAACATATGCCCTGGGACTACAGGAGGATTGCAGGCCAAAAGGAAAGCATTTGACCTTCAAATTATTATCCCTGACAGCATGATCACTTTGAAGGGGACCATCTTAAATGCTTCCATGCGAAACCTTATGGGTCAGGGTTAAAGGGAAGACAGGGGCAGGAGACGTCATAGTGGGGGTCTGCTACAGGCCACCAGATCAGGATGGCCAAGTGGATGAGGCCCTCTACAGGCAGATAGGAGCAGCTTCATGCTCAAAGGCCCTGGTCCTCCTGGGAGATTTCAAACACACCCCCCCCCCCTGGCCCTCATGGGAGATTTCAGCCACCCTGACATCTGATGAAGGGACAACACAGAAAAGCACCAACAATCCAGGAAGTTCCTGAAGTGCATTGATGACAACTTCCTTCTCAAAATGGTAGAGGAACCAACAAGAAAAGGTGCCTTGCTGGACCTTGTTCTCACCAACAGAGATGGGCTGGTTGATGATGTAAGGCTTAATGGGAGACAAGGCTGTAGCAACCATGACATGGTTGAATTCAGGATCCTTAGGGCAGTGAGGAAGGAGTAAAGCAAGCTCACTACCCTCGACTTCAAGAGAGCAGATTTTGGTCTCTTCAAGGATCTGCTTGGTAGGGTACCATGGGACAAAGTCCTGGAGGGAAAGGGAGCCCAGGAAAGCTGGCCCATATTCAAGGATCACTTCCTCCATGCCCAGGAGCTGTGTCCCAACAAAGAGGAAGGCAGACAGGAGAGCTGTGAGGCGTGTATGGATGATCAAGGAGCTTCTGGACACAGTTACATGTAAAAACAAGGTATACAGAGAGTGGAAACAGGGCCAGGTATGCTGGGAGGAGTACAGACAAATTGTCAGAGCAGCAAGGGATCAGGTAAGGAAGGCCAAAGCACAGACAGAGTTGTACCTGGCCAGAGATGCTAAGAATAACAAGAAAGGTTTCTACAGGTGTGTCAGCAATAAGATGAAGACGAGGGAAACTGTGGGCCCACTTTAGAAGGAAACTGGAAACCTGGACATGCAGGACATAGAGAAGGCTGAGGTACTCAATCACTACTTTGCCTCAGTCTTCACCAGCAAAGGCTCTGGTCACACCATCCAAGTTAAAGCAAAGGCACGGACTGTGAAAAGGAAGATCTCCCCACTGTAGGAGAAGAGCAGGTTCATGATCGCCATCTGAAGGACCTGAAGATGCACAAGTCTACGGGACCTGACGGGATTCATCCACGGCTCCTGAAGAAACTGGCCGACAAAGTTGCAAAGCCTCTGTCCATCATATTTGAAAAGTCCTAGCAGTCTGGAGAAATCCCCACTGACTGAAAAAAAGGGAAACATAACTCCCATTTTCATGAAGGGAAAAAAGGAAGACCTGGGAAACTATAGACCAGTCAGTCTCACCACTGTGCCCAAAAAGATAATGGAGCTAATCCTCCTGAAGGCTCTGCTAAGGCATGTGGAAAAACAAAGGGGTGATTGGTGACAGCCAACACTGTTTCACCAAGGGCAAATCCTGCCTGACTAATTTGGTGGCCTTCTACAATGGGGTCACAGCTTCTGTGAACAAAGGAAGAGCAAGTGACATCATCTACCTGGACCTGTGCAAAGCCTTTGACACTGTCCTGCATGACATCCTGGTATTAAAACGAACTGTATGGATTTGGTGGATGGACCATTCATTGGGTAGAGAACTGTCTGGATGATTGCACTCAAAGAGTAGTGATCAATGGCTCGATGTTCAGATGGAGACCTGTGACGAGTGGTGTTCCCCAAGGGTCAGTACTGAGACTGGTGCTATTTAACATCTTTCTCTGTGACATGGACAGTGAAACTGAGTGCACCCTCAGCAAGTTTGCTGATGACATCAAAGTGTGTGGTGAGGCTGACACACTGGAGGAAAGGTGTCACAGTTTCACCCAGGATCGGCAATTAAACCAGCAACAATAATGCTCTCGATCTCCTCCCTCCCACCCTGGTAGAGAAAGGAGAGAGATAATGAAGGAGAGAGACTTTCCGGATTGAAAACTAGACAGCTTTAATTAAATACTAATGATAAAATAAAATATATACAAAATATATACAAAATAAAATATATACAAGTATGTGCAGGAATGTGCAAAACCCTATTGCCTCCCCGCACCCCCAGAAACTCCCATGGCATCTCCTGAACTGTGAGCAGTTCCAAAATGTCCCGGACTACTGCCAGAGACAGCAACAGAGCAGACAGGAGCTGAGGGTAGAGTTATGAGGGTCAGGAATGCACGAGCCTAGGGATCAATGGTGATGGATAGATGGAGTCCTCCCCAGATGCCAGCCATGAATGGAAGAGAAGGGAAGAAGAAGCAGGAAGGAAGCTAACTTCTGTGATCTCTAACCTTACACTGAGCTTACATAGATATATGGAATGGAATACTTTGGCCAGTTTTGCTGTCTGTCTAGTCCACTCCTCACTACAGGAGTGTTGCAGATACAACTCTTCTGCTCCCTTAGCATCTGAGGCCACAGATTCAACAAGCAAAGCAAAGTGACTTTGGTGTCTCAGCAGTAACATAAACATTCCAGCGTTATCAGACCACTAGCCAGAAAACTTGCTGCTAGTTAAAAGAGATCTTACTGAATGGAAAAAAATATCAGTAAAAAGAAAATTGGCTTCATCCTGGCTCAAACCAAGACAGAAGGGATGCCATCCAGAGCAACCTTGACAGGTTCATGCAAATTGCATGAAGTTCATTGCATGAAGTTCAGCTAGGTGAAGTGCAAGGTCCTGCACCTGGGTCAGGGCAATCCCAAGCACAAATACAGGCTGGGTGGAGAATGGATCAAAAACAGTCCAGAAGAGAAGGACTTAGGGGTGATGGTGGATGAGAAGCTCAACATGAACCGGCAATGTGTGCTTGGAGCCCAGAAAGACAACCATGTCCTGGGCTGCATCAAAAGAGTCATGGCCAGCAGGGCCAGGGAGGTGATTCTCCCCCTTTACTCAGTTCTCATGAGACCCTACCTGGAGTACTGTGTCCAATTCTGGCACCCCCAACATAAGAAGGACATGGAGCTCATGAAGAAAGTCCAGAGAAGGGCCACAAAGATGATCCAAGGGCTGGAGCATCTCTTCTACGAGGACAGGCTGAGAGAGTTGGGGCTGTTCAGCCTGGAGAAGAGAAGGCTCTGGGGAGACCTTATAGCAGCCTTCCAGTACTTGAAGGGGGCCTACAGGAAAGCTGGGGAGGGACTTTGGACAAGGGCTTGTAGTGAGAGGACAATAGACAATGGATCAAAACTGGAAGAGGGGAGATTTAGGTTAGACATTAGGAGGAAATTATTTAGTGTGAAGGTGGTGAGACACTGGAACAGGTTGCCCAGGGAAGTTGTGGAAGCCCCATCCCTGGAAGTGTTCAAGGCCAGGTTGGATGGGGCCCCAAGCAACCTGATCTAACAGGAGGTGTCCCTGCCCATGCAGGGGGTTGGAACTAGATGCTGCACTACATTCAGTAAAAAGTCACAGTGCTTATACACATGCCCCATTAAGACCTACTTATCAGTGTCCAAGAGCTCTGTATTTTCATAGAATTATTTGGGTTGGAGGGGACTTTAAAGATCAAATAGTTCCAACCCCCTTGCCATGGGCAGGTATTTTACAATATTCTGTAGTACCTTTCCTCAGAGGATGGCAAAGCAGTTAACAGCATCCTGGGCAAGCATTAATCTAAGTAAAATATTCCAGAAGTTGATTGTTTTTGCAACAAAGAAGCACATTCTTCCCTTCACAACTAACAACAAAATCCAAACAAAAAAATTAACACCCTGCCCAAACAAAACCTCACACACAAAACACCAACAACACACTATCGAAAACACATACTTCACAAATTAGAGAAACCACGGACTATAGTTTGTACCTATTTGCTATTTAGAAAACACCCAAGTGTTGCAGCCTGCAGTAAACCCCATAACCTTCAGGTATTCTGCTTGAACCACTAGATCAATTAACACCTTAATCTTCTCTGTCTCTCTGAGTTTTCCTTCTATTTCACTATCTTCTATCTTTCATGCCTTTGCTCAGTTTCCCTCTTGCTCTAGCTCTCTAACACCCCCTCTCTCACTGTCTGTGTGCCTCTGTCTCCAGCTCTGAATTTTTTCTCACTCCCTGTCTCCCTCTTTCTCTTTCCTTGTCAGTCTGTCTCTCAGTTGTTCAGTCTCTTAGTTTCTCTCTAGTTCTTACTCAGTCTGTGGCACTTGCTCTCTCCTTCCATATCTATCTTTCTCTGGCTCACTCATGCCATCTCACTCTCTCGTTCTCACTATCTTGCTCACTTGTACTCACTCGCTCTTCTGTCTCACGCTCACTAAATGTGTTGTCCACCATCTTGTGCCCACTCCCATGACCTTGCACTTGTTTTCACGTGCTACTGACACCTAGCATTCTTTTTGTCACCTGCTTGCACTTGCTAACAGTCACACTCTCATGCTTGTGACTGTGTAACAGAACCACAGAATCTTAGGGGTTGGAAGGGACCTTGAAAGATCATCTAGTCCACCCCCCCTGCCAGAGCAGGATGACCTAGAGCACATCACACAGGAACATGTCCAGGCGGGTTTTGAATGTCTCCAGTGAAGGAGACTCCACAACCTCTCTGGGCAGCCTGTTCCAGTGCTCTGTCACTCTCACGGTAAAGAAGTTCTTCCTCATGTTGAAGTGGAACTTCTTGTGTTCCAGTTTGTACTCATTGCCTCTAGTCCTATCACTAGACATCACTGTAAAAAGTCTGGCTCTGTCCTCCAGACAGTCGCCCTTAACATATTTGTAAACATTGATGAGGCCGCCCTTCAGTCTCCTCCAAGCTAAAGAGACCCAGCTCCCTCAGCCTTTCCTCATCAGGAAAGGGAGTTCCACTCCCTTCATCATCTTTGTAGCTCTGCCCTGGACTCTTTCAAGCAGTTCCCTGTCCTTCTTGAACTGAGGGGCTCAGAACTGGACACAATATTCCAGATGCGGCCTCACCAAGGCAGAATAGAGGGGGAGGAGAACCTCTCTTGACCTACTAATCACACCCTTTCTAATACACCCCAGGATGCCATTGGCCTTCTTGACTACAAGGGCATATTGCTGGCTCATGGTCATCCTCCTGTCCACCAGGACCCCCAGGTCCCTTTCTCCTACACTGCTCTCCAGCAGGTCAGTCCCCAACCTTTACTGGTACATGGGGTTGCTCTTCCCCAGGTGCAAGACTCTACACTTGTCCTTGTTGAATTTCATCAAGTTTCTCCCTGCCCAATTCTCCAGCCTATCTAAGTCTTGCTGAATGGCAGCACAGCCTTCTGGTGTGTCAGCCACACCTCCCAGTTTTGTGTCATCAGCAAACTTGCTGAGGGCACACTCCGTTCCCTCATCCAGGTTGTTGATGAAAATATTGAACAGTACCGGTCCCAGTACTGACCCCTGAGGGAATCCACTAGTCACACACCTCCAACTAGATTCTGCCCCATTGACCACAACTCTCTGACTTCTTCCTTTCAACCAGTTCCTGATCCACCTCACTACCTGACCATCAAGAGCACACTTCCTCAGTTTATCTACAAGGATGCTGTGGGAGACAGTGTCAAATGCTTTACTGAAATCGAGATAAACCACATCTACCACCCTACTGTCATCTATCCACCTAGTTACTTCCTCATAGAAGGCTATAAGGTTGGTCAAACATGACTTCCCCTTGGTAAAACCATATTGACTGCTCTTAATGACCCCCTCATCCTTGATACACCTAGAGATAGTGCCAAGAACAAGTTGTTCCATCACCTTTCCAGGGATGGAGGTGATGCTGACTGGTCTATAGTTACCTGGGTCCTCCTTCTTGCCCTTCTTGTAGACTGGAGTGACATTTGGTATCTTCCAGTCCTCAGGCACCTCTCCTGTTGCCCATGACTGACTGAAGATGATGGAGAGTGGCCTAGCAATGTCCTCCACCAGTTCCCTCAGCACCCGCAAGTGTATTCCATCCGGACCCATCAATTTATGGATGTCCAGATTGCTTAACTGTTCCCTAACCCAATCCTCATCTACCAAAGCGAACTCGTCCTTCATCCTGACTGTTGCATGTTTGCTCGCTGTCTCACCCTCTCTTACTCAGTCTTGCACTTGCCATTTCACTCGATCTCACTGTCTTGCCCTCACTGACTTACTCTCACAGTCTCATGCTCATTCTGTCTCACAACTGCTGTCTCACTCTTGCCATCTCACATTCCCTCTCTTCCTCTTTTCCTTGCACTCTTTTCCTCCCTCTCTTGCCTGCTGCCTCCTGGTCTCTTGCTCTAGCTGCCTCACTCTTGTTCTTGATATAGTCTTTGCTCCTTTCCTTGCTCTCCAGTACATGTTTGTCTACTTCTCTTTCTCTAGCTTATCTTCTCACATTCATCTCCTCTCTCTCGCTCACGCTCATATCCTTGTTCCTCTCTTGTGCATTCATCTTCTCTCTCTAATCTCCTCCCTCTCTCAATTGTGCTCATCCCGTCACTAGTCTCTTCACACTCTTGCTCACGCTTGTATCCTTGCATTCATCTCCTGGTGCTCATCACCTAATGCTTGCCACCCTATGCCTACTGTCCTTTACTTGCCTCCTCCCACTGTTACTGAATTTACTACATTTTGATTATTTAGAAGGCCTGGTCGGGCCTGACCAAGACAAGGCTTTTAGAAGAAACTGTTTGTATAGGAATCATATTGGGAGGGGGAGTTGGTAATTATGTTTTACTTCAGTAGTCACAGAAACCACATGTACTAGACAAGTGGTACGTACAAGTAGCTAAGGTCTAGTGTTGCAAAAAAACGTAAGATATGCTTAAGCAGTTACTGTGGAAAGAATAATACAATAATAAATCCTGAATCTATCACAGTAGTCAAGGTCACAGTAACCAGTTATGCTGCTTGAATATCCCCTTTCCCAATGCCAACCTGGTTTGAATATCAGGGACTACAATCAATAGGGTGACCAGTGATCTTTGTTAGAAATTAATATGTATGAAGTTATGTAACTTGAAGGGGCTAATCAATGCAAAGGTTAAACTTAATGAATAATTAAGTTATATGCATTTTTATGTTAAATATTTTGGACAATAGAAGTTTAATATACAAAAGCCTATTGATTGTAATGCAATTTAGGATACGCTAGGAAGAGTTATCCCCCGTATCCTCTGCATGTCAATAAAGAAGTGTCTGCTTATCTACATCACATTGGTGTCCATAAGTTATTTTTCCCATATTTGGTGACAACACCCTTCCCTGCGCTCACCTCCTCCCCCTGGTACAACTCCTCATCATGCTCATCTCCTTGCACCCTCGCCCCTTGCTCTTGCTTGGTTCCTTGTCCCCACTCAGCCCTGACTCACCCCCCTGCCCACTCACTTGGCTCCTCGCTCCCACTCACCTCCTTGTCCACTGGCCTGCCTCCTCACCACCACTCACCTCCTCACCCACTTGCCACCTGTCCTGGTTTGAGCCAGGATAGAACCAATTTTCTTTCCAGTGATTTTACTTTTCAGTTAAGTCCCTTTTAAGAACCTGCACTTGCTGAAATTAACAGCATGTTTCTCAGTGTCTGCTTCTAGGACTGATAAAGCTTGATGTTTATAGTTACTGCTGGAGAATGGTATGCAGAACCAAGGTCACTGCTTGGTTCTGAAAAGCATCTTATGCTCTGGAAACAGAAGGGAGGAAAGGGGTCACACCTGTGACCATCCTGTGGGGAGGAGTGGACCAGACAGGTGACCAAAATTGGCCAAAGTATTACATCCCGTATGCGTCATATGTGGTATAAATATGAGGAATCATGAACTCTCTTTGTCCATGGCTGGCACCCTGGAAGGATTCTGTCCATTCATCTGCCTTTGATCCCAATCCATGTGTTCCTGAATCCCTGCGTTCTTGCACCCAGCTTCTGTCTGCCGCTGACTGCAGCAGTCGAGTCCAGGACTTTTCCAGGGCCTGCCCTGCAGCCTCAGTGGTGGCATGAGCCTGAGTGGTGCAATAGGGGGTTTGTAATATTTGTTTATATTTGTATATATTTAATTATTTTCCTTTTCAGCACTACTGTTTCATTAAAGCTGTGTATCATAGAATCATAGAATCTTAGGGGTTGGAAGGGACCTCGAAAGATCATCTAGTCCAACCCCCCCTGCCAGAGCAGGGTCACCTAGAGTACATCACATAGGAACGCATCCAGGTGGGTTTTGAATGTCTCCAGTGAGGGAGACTCCACAACCTCCCTGGGCAGTCTGTTCCAGTGCTCTGTCACTCTTACAGTAAAAAAATTTTTTCGGATATTCACCTTGAACTTCCTATGCTCCAATTTACACCCATTACCCCTTGTCCTATCACTGGTCATCACTGAGAAAAGCCTAACTCCGTCCCCCTGACACTCACCCCTTACATATTTGTAAACATTGATGAGGTCACCCCTCAGTCTCCTTTTCTCCAAGCTAAAGAGACCCAGCTCCCTCAGCCTTTCCTCATAAGGGAGATGTTCCACTCCCTTAATCATCTTAGTAGCTCTGCGCTGGACTCTTTCAAGCACTTCCCTGTCCTTCTTGAACTGAGGGGCCCAGAACTGGACACAATACTCCAGATGCGGCCTCACCAATGCAGAATAGAGGGGAAGGAGAACCTCTCTCGACCGACTAACCACACCCTTTCTAATGCACCTCAGGATGCCATTGGCCTTCTTGGCCACAAGGGCACATTGCTGGCTCACGGTCATCCTCCTGTCTACCAGGACCCCCAGGTCTCTTTCACCATGTGTAGTTTAGTTCCCAAGCCGTTAGTCTCTCTCCCTTATTCCCTCTCTCTTCCCTATAGGGGGAGGGAGAGTGGTTAATAGAGAGCAATCTGTCATTCATTTATTTGCTGGCCCAGCATTAAACAGTGACAGATTTAGTGGTGCCCAACATGCCCCAAGCTCATTAGCTTGAGCCTAGGCTTAAATTCTGACTAATTGTCTGAATAGTTTGAATTCCAACTCTGATGGGAGGATACTCCCAGATGGCTCCCTTAAGAGAGTATCAAGAGGTTTTCTCTTGAAAGTCTCAAAAGGCTGGAAATTGAACAGATCGTGATGTCATATCTGTGGTATGTGGGGTATGTGATATGCTTCTTTGTAGCTGGTATTGGTGTCTCTTTGTGGTTTATCAATGGTAAGCATTGCTCAAGAGCTGTAGTTGTGAGATGGTCCTTAATACTGACATACATTGTGGTACATTTTGCAGTGATGTTTAATGTAGACATAGAAAACTTTGTTGGCAATTGCACTTTCAGTTTACCCACTTCATTTTCTCTCGAGCTGAGTCCACCAGATTTTTATCAAAATAGCTTTATGATATTGGGAGTGTTTCTGAATGTCCTATTGAATATTATGAATGCTCTTGATGTGTTAGGGAGACATAAGACAATTATCTCAACTCTGAGAGTGAGCACACCCATTCATAGGGTGAGAGCTGCTGCTCAGACTCGTAAAGAGAGCACTGCTGCTACGACTCCAACACAGCCATCAAGAACTGCAAATATTGCTGCTACAACTGCAGCTGCTGCTTCCTCCCCCACAGGCACTGCCGCTATTTTGATTCAGGAAGGGAGCCTTGCTACTACTGCTGCAGCTCCTACGGCCACTCTCACTCAGTCCACACCACTACTTAGTCGACCCTGTGACTAGGAGCAAAGCAAAGAAAAAGAGGAAAGGTCCCAGCCCTTATCCCTGTGCCAAAAGCTCCAAAGGTTTTACAAGATCCGGGAGGGGATGATAATGTTAAACGGGACTCAGAATAACCGTGCTTAGTGTGATAATTGGTGGACTGGAAGGCTCCAGGACAGGATGCATCGTTAACCATACAGATAACAATAGGAATTGGAATGTCCCAAGTCAGCTAAGCCAGTACTTGAGTAAATCTTTAAATCACCCCCCTAAGCCAAAACACCCCTTATCGATTTTAGCCCCCGGACAATGTAACTTCATCTTAACCTGGAGTGTATAAATATTCTCTGTGTTGTTACTATGGTGTGCTAGCTTCTTGGCATTAGCCTGGTAGCATCCGATCCTTCACAAGATTGTAATAAACTTGATATCTCGTTTCTGTGTGTGGATTGGACTTTGTATACTGGGTAAGGAATCAATTTTTGGGACAACAATAAGGCCAGTCCTCCTCAAGCAGATAAGGGAGCGGGTTCTTCTAGGGGGAGGGAGGGGGGGGCTACAGCAATCTGTAATTCGTTTAATTTTCGGCCCAGCATTAAACCGTGACACCTCCGCATAAACCCTCACCACCTCGCTTGCCTCCTTATCCCCTGCGTCCTCGCGCCTCTTGCTGCCCACTTGTCCCCTAATCCCTGTTTGCCCCCCTGCCCCCCTCCCCCTCTTGCTCGGCCTCTCATCCTCCCCATCCCTCGCTCTCTTGCTTGCCCTCGCCCTCCCCCTCCCTCCGCCTTCTTGTCCTCCCTTGCCCTCCCGCTCACTCATCCCTTGCTTGTCTTCATGCTCACTCTCCAGCTCTCACTTCCACTCGCTCTCTCTCTTTCTCTTGCCTTCACTTTCTCCCACGCACTCTCCCGTGCTCCTGCTCCCCTTTGCACTTGCACTCGCCCTCACTCGCTACCTCGATCTTTCTCGCCCCCTTGTGCTCCCTGCACGCTCTCGCTCCCCCGCGCTCCCTCCCCTTCACTCCCTCACCCACTCTTGCACTCCCTGGCTTGCGCTGGTTCCCTTCGGCCCGCCTCCCCCCTGCTTGCCCTCTCTGATTTAATTTAAATTAATGCTAAGAAAGGCAGAGAAGGAATGGATTCTACCCTATATTTCTTAACAGCAACATTTCCTTCCTTCACCATTGTCCAGCCATGCAAGAAAAGAAGCCTTAAACAGTATCAGACTACATGACATTTCCAGATTTCCACCTGCTTTTTGGCATATCTTAGAGCAACAGTTTAGGTTCTCCTCACTCTCATCCTCCCCCCTTCTTTTCTCCCTCAAACAATTCAAACATATAAAGTCTCTTTTCAAATACTTCAGGCAGATTTAAGGTCAAGCATAGGAAAATGTCTCTATGACAGTCTAGATGGTAGTTAATTCCTTAATTCGCACTGGGCTTAGTCCAACAGCACTAATTTAAGAAGCTAAAACAAACAAACAAACAAAACCCAAAAAATTAACAATGTATTTAATTATACACAAAACAATTACAATACTCATACTTACAGGCTGAGGCTGTTCTGCAATACAGCAGTTGAAACACAACCAGAACTCACTCATTTTGTACAGTCTGAAGTGCAAACAAATGAAAAGCAGAATTCACTCTCTGCAAAAGTGTCTCCAGGCAGCAAGTTCTTTAAATAGATTTATTTATAATGGTTCCAGTGTGAAAAGTTTCTCTGTTGAGCTTTTCTCCAAAGAAAAGTCAGTCCCAGGATAAATAGGTTGAAGATAATTTATTTTGGAGTTTTATTTTAGAAGACTGGTCCCAGCACCACACAAATGTTACATGTGCTTCTTAGATCCCTAGCGTTACGTGAACCTGAAAAGAAAGAAGTACATTACATCAGAAAGAAAGAAGATACAGAATCTAATACTCACAGTCACCCACGCCAGTGAATTCTTGACAATATTTTTAACTGCATAGGGGAGAGACACTAGCAAACAAGTCACATGCTTATGTCATGGTTTAAGCCCAGCCAGCAACTAAGCACCACACAGCTGCTCACTCACGCTTCCCCCTCCCCCCAGTGGCATGAAGGGGAGAAAAAAAAAGGAGTAAAACCCGTGGGCTGAGATAAGAACATTTTAATGACTGAAATAAAATAAAAATAATAGCAATAATAACACGAATGAAAAGGAAGATAACAAAAAGAGAGAGAAATAAAACCCAAGAAAGACAAGTCATGCACAATGCATTTTTTTTTCTGAACAATGCCAAGCCAGTCCCTGAGCAACGATCAATCCCCCCTGGTTAATTCACAATTGCTGTTTGCAATCCATTTTCTGCACAACCTGTATTTGTGCTTGGGATTGCCTCGACTCATGTGCAGGACCTTGCAGGCCTTGTTGATCTTCATGAGGTTGTTCCGGGCCTACCTCTCAAGCCTATCAAGGTCACTCTGGATGGCATCCCTTCCCTCCAGCATGTTGACCGTACCACACAGCTTGGTGTTGTTGGTGAACTTGCTGATAGTGCACTCAATTCCACTGTCCATGTCACTGACAAAGATATTAAACAGTGCTAGTCCCAATACCGACCCCCAAGGAATGCCACTCATCACTGATCTCCACTTGGACATCAAGCTGTTGACTGCAACTCTTTGAGTGAGACCATCTAGCCAATTCCTTATCTACTGAGTGGTTCATCTGTCAAGTTCATGTCTCTCCAATTTAGAGACAAGAATGCGATGTGGGACAGTGTCAAATGCTTTGCACAAGTCCAGGTAGATGACATTGGTTGCTCTTCCCTTATCCAACAACGCTGTAACCCTGTTTTAGAAAGCCACCAAATTTGTCAGGCACGATTTGTCCTTAGTGAAGCCATGTTGGTTGTCACTGATCACCTCCTTATTTTTCATGTGCCTTAACTATGTCCTGCTTAACCAACTTAATTTCCTTTATGACAAGGTCACCCATCCAGTTGACCAAAGGAAGTCAGTAGATGTGGGGTTTTTTTGTATTTTAGCAAAGCTTTTGATACTGTCTCTCACAGTATCTTATGGGAAAAGATGTCCAGCATACAGCTAGACAAGTCCACAATACCCTAGGTTAACAGTTGGCTCACAAGTCGGGCTCAAAGAGTTTTAGTAAATGGGGTTACATCAGGCTGATGACCAGTCACCTTTGAAATAATATTGACAAGTTGAAGGGAGGGGTTCAAACTAGTTACTGAAGCTGCTTTGAAAGCAATGTTTATCTCACCAGACCAGATGCACTTGCAGAAGCCTTCTTTCTCCCTTCCCCATAGCAAGACAGGCACTTACAGGAACTTTGACAATGCCTTTAATGGACTCTTTTGTACTCTCAGATCCCAAGAAACCAAATTTGCAAGTTGTCCTGGTTTGAGCCAGGATGAAGTCAAATTTCCTTTTACTGATTTTTTTTCCTTCAGTAAGCTCTCTTAACTAGCAGCAAGTGTTCCAGCCAGCAGACTGATAACACTGGAATGTTTATGTTACTGCCGAGATTCAAAGGTCGTTTCTTTGCCCTGCCACCTCAGGCACTACTGGGAGAAGGAGTCGTATCTATGACACACCCCCCCGTAGGAAGCTGGACTCGACGAACAGCAAAATTGACCAATGTATTCCATTCCATATATCTACATAAGCTCAGAGGAAGGCCAAAGGGATCACAGAAGACAACTTCCTTCCTACTTCTTCTTCCCTTCTCTTCCACCCATGGCCGGCATCCAGGGGGGACTCCTTCTGTCCATCACTGTTGACCCCTAGGCTCATGCATTTCCTGACCCTCATAACTCTACTCTCAGCTCCCGTCTGCTTTGCCACTCTCTCTGGCAGCATCTAAGGTGGCAGAGCAGAGAGGGGGAGGTGAGAGCAATGTCAGAGCAGAGATACCAAGGTCTGTGAAGAAGAAGGGGAAGTGTGGGAGAGAATCATGGACCGACACACAGGAATCAATATGATTAGGTGAATGCCAATTTATTTTGCACGCCATCAACCTTTATATGGTCTCTTCCTGTCCATAACTACACTTGTCATTGGTCAATTGTCCTAAAGCTTGCCACAATCTAAACAGTGATTGATTCCTAGCCTTAAGCATGCAGTCAGGACTCTCTGCCTCATTTCCTTCTTCGGCACATCCTGTTGTTTACTTCTCTGCTCACTTTATCAGCTGGTTCCCATAGGAAAGTCCTTGGTCAGGGGGGCCCAGGTGTTTTCAGTAAAGGCTGGATTGCTCACATGTCCATTGCTTGCTAAAAAGCCTTCTACAAATCCCCCTTTTTCTTTTGAGCAATCCAGGCCCAATTCAAGGCCTTGTTGATCACAGAGAATACATGATACAATTATCAATACTACAACAATAACAATCAGTATTACCATTCCCTCTTATACTAATTCCAACGACCACCCAGTTATCCCCAGTGACCACAGCCAGTCCAAGGTCGGATATAGCAGAGAATCCATGACGGTAATCTTCTTCATGGTCCCTTGCAAAGCCTGCAACTACTTATGAACAACAAATTGAATTATTAGATAAGTTCACACAACACATTCTGTTAGAATCTTCACAACTAAGGTTCTGTGCTAGCAATAAAATCAATAGAGGCGTGATTCTGTAAAACAACATGGCTGACAGTATTCATATTAGTTACTAAGGCACTCGATAGTTCAAAAATCTCATTGGCCCTTTGCTACAAAGCATGTTAATTTATGCAATTCTATCAAAGCTTTTGCGGCTGCAGGCTGAAGCAAAACCAAAATAACAGCAAAGCACTCCTTAACATTCCACAAATTTACTGTATTAACACAATTTGATGTTATGTGTTGCAACCCATTTTACCTGTGATGGTGGATATGATTTAATATCGTTTGTGCTAGGGGTTAATGGTGTGAAAAGCATAAGAGGCTCCCTGCAACGTTATTCTGATGCAGAGCCCTCTACAGATGGGTCTTTGGGACGTGGCCCCTTCCACGGTTTTACCCATCTTGCGGGAACCCACCAGAGGCCTTCTCCTGTAAGTAAGCACATATGTCCTCTACCAGTTAGTTTAACTTCGGCTGGACCGTCCCAAAGCCCTGTATTCAAATTCTTATACTGTACCAAAACCTTTTGTTGCTCAGATATGTCAGTTTTTAAGGCAGCACTATGAATTACCATAGGCAGATCTCGCCTCTCTCCCATAAGACGTAGATAGTTTAACACATACACTGCCTTAGCTAACCTTTCAGCAGGGGTACTAGGCTCTCCCCCTTTTTGCTTTATAAGCAAATTCTTCAGTGTTTGTTGAGCCCGCTCAACCATTGCTTGACCTGTCAGTGAATGTGGGATGCCCGTAACATGCCAGATACCCCAAGTAAGACAAAACTGCTGAAACCTGCAAGAAACATAAGCAGATCCGTTATCTGTTTTGATCGTAATTGGAACTACCAATGCAGCAAAGCTCGCATATAGATGTTTTTCAACGTGCTTTCCGGTCTCCCCAGTTTGGGCTGTTGCCCATACAACCATAGAAAATGTATCGATAACAACATGCACGTATTTTAGACGACGACCAAATTCTGAGATACGTGTCACATCCATTTGCCGTATCTGTAAAGGACGCAATCCCTTCGGATTGACCCCAATTCCAATGCCAAATCGTATCTTTTGACAAGCTGGACAAGATTTTACTATCCCTTGAGCATCTGTTAAGGACAAGTGAAGCTGTTGTACCAGCATTTTTGTTGATTGATGAAAAAATGCATGAGAATTTTTTGCCTGTTCAAAGATATTTGCAGAAGGTCCAGTCCATGCAGGGGCTACTAATTGATCAGCCTTATTATTGCCAATAGCTAGCCCTTTGTCCATTAAATGGCTACGAATATGCGTGATAAAGTACGTCTGATGTCTGTTGTTGTGTGTTAACAATGTCTGCAATAAGGACGCAAGCTGTTTATTAGACACTTCACAAAGCATGACTCTTTCAATTCGTGATACAACACCTACAACACAAAGAGTCAGAAACTATGTTTATAGGCTGGGCATCCCAGTGTTGTAACGCCCATATTACAGCTCAGAGCTCCAAAGTTTGTAAGGAATCTGTTATTTTCCCATCTATGATGTAACGATTCCACTTTTTCTGTGAATTCTCCCAGGTAATTACTGCTTTTCGAGACTTTTTACCTGTAAAAACTGTGAGACCATTTACTGGTGTCTCAGAACGATAGGGACGTTCTTCAAATTTCTGATTTTGTAACATTGGTATCAGTCTATGGGCAGGATAGACATTAGTAAGCTGGCCCATAAAGCCTTCACAAGCCACTTGTAATGGTAAAGAGTGTCTAATGAGCCATTCTAAACATTCCTGTACCAAGGGCACAATAATGAACTGCGGATCTCTCCCTGCTATTTCCTGAATTCCAGTGCGACCCTTCATAATCAATTGAGCAATTATTTCAATCTGAATCACAACAGGTTTTTTCGGTGTCATTGGTGTAAATACCCACTCTAAGATATGCAATGGATTGCAATCCTTTGCGATCCATTGCATTATCAGAGCAAGTGGCCATTCTCTGTTTCCTCCTGAATTAATCACCATTAAATTAATAGGATGTTGCAGATTGACTCAAGATGTGTGACATTTCCTACTGATTTGACTTAAGGCACACTGTTGTTCAGGTCCCAGGCTCTGTTTTTCATTGGCCTGTATTGAAGTACCTAGTAACTGAATTAGAGGTTTTAAGTCATCATTTGTGATTCCACATATTTTCCTGACCCACTGAATGTCACCAGCCAGTTTCTGGACATCATTGAGTGTCTTAACATCTGATTTAATGTCAACTTTCTGTGGTTTGATGCTACTACCTGTTATAATCCAACCCAAATACTTCCATGGTGATTGCTGCTGGATTTTTTCTGGGGCTATCTGTAATCCTCTTTGCTTCAATTCAGTTGTTAAAATTTGTAAGATGGTTTCCTTCTGCAATTTGTCTCCTGCAATTAATATATCACCCATATAATGATAAATTATTAATTGCGGGTATCTTTTGCACACTGGCTCCAAGGCCCAGGTGACAAACACCTGGCACATGGTAGGAGAATTTTTCATACCTTGTGGCAATACAACCTAATGATATCTTTTTGCTGGTTCGGCTTTATTGACTGAAGGAACTGAAAAGGCAAACTTTTCTGCGTCATTCTGACACAGTGGAATTGTAAAGAAACAGTCCTTTAGATCAATTACTAATAAGTCCCAATCCTCAGGTAACATAACAGGAGATGGCAAACCAGGCTGTAAGGATCCCATATTTTCCATAACTGCATTGACCGCTCTTAAGTCCTGCAACAACCTCCATTTGTAATTTTTCTTAGGGATCATAAAAATTGAGGTGTTCCAAGGACTATTGGAGTGGACAATATGTCCTGCTTTCAATTGTTCATCCACCAGTTCCTTGATTTTTAGCAGCCTTTCTTGCTTAAGCGGCCACTGATCTATCCATATCGGTTCTTCTGTTTTCCATTTTAATTTTAGGATCGGCTGGCC
>NW_009954409.1:0-980 GCF_000747805.2 Chaetura pelagica | reverse complement strand
GAAACCGCCGCGTTTCCAGGGTCTGCAAACAGCCGCGCCACAGCTACGGTCCCACAGCTGCGCGCCGACCGCCGCCGCTTCCCTTTGGGGGGCAGGGGGGGTGACCTGCGTTTGGAGCCCCGCCTGCAGCCGCTTCGCTCCAGCCAGACCCAGCTCGACCCAGCTCGTCCTATCTTCGCCGCAGCGTGGTGAGATAATTCCGGCTACCCCAGCTTACAGGGGAAAGTATAATCCTGTCTTACCTGCACACAAATCGCGACCCTATACGGGAACTTCGTCGGGCATATCCCTCCCCCTCCTTCCCTCACTTAAATAAGTAAATAAGGTGTGTAACTAAGGTGTATTTCATGTGTTTTAATCACTCCTTTTGAACCTCCTGCCCCAAATTGCTTTGTTTTCCCCACAATAAACCGTGCATTTCGTAAATTCTAATTGGGGATTGGCTGCTGTTATTGGAAATATTAGTAAGCACTGAGCAAGTTATTCACTCGAAAAAGTCAGGGCCAAAGCCCCTGTCTCCTCTGTGTGAGGCGATACCCACGTGTGGATCTCTCAGCAAATCCTGATAAGCTTAATACACTCCAAAATGGAGATATAATAGGTCGCGGATCGCGACAACTATCTACTAAATGCACCACTGTATCTTGTAAGGTAGTATCTAATGCTGTTTCCAGGTCCACTCCGGCACTTCCAGTGGTGGCGGAGTGAATGGTGTCGAGGCATCCCCTTGCTGGGACACCAGCCAGGCCCCCTGAACTTGTCACGCGAGGAGGCTTCGCGCTCGTTCTCCTGTTTCCCTGGTTCTTGCAATCTATTGTGTTATGGCTACTCTTTTGACAATGAACACACCATTTTGACTGTTTTGCAGCTTTGTACTGAACTTTGAGATGTCCACAGTTAAAACATTTTCTGTCCTTACCCCCGTCCATGCGATTTAATAAAGGGGCAATGTAGAGGAGTTTTTAAGGGATAATGGACAT
>NW_009954408.1:1192892-1219880 GCF_000747805.2 Chaetura pelagica | reverse complement strand
TGACCATGGCCGAGAAGGGACGCGGGAGCAAACCCCGGACCAAGCAAGGCGGAAACCCGCCGATAAAGCCCCTTCCCGGGCCGAAGCTGCAGGGTCTGACTTCTCCCCTGCGCTTCCCTGCCGGGTGTTGCTGGTTAGTGCAGAGCAGGCTTGGCTGAGCCTTGGGACGCGAGTCTCGCTCCCCGCTTCCCTCCCAGGAGCTGTGCGACCGAGAAGTACGAAATTCCTTAGGGATGCGTGTGGCAGGGGGGGAAGCTCCGTCTGCCTCTCTGCACACCTGCCCGCCCGCAACAGGCTTTTGTGTCTTTAGAACAAATTATTGCAAGCCAAACAGCTTTCAGGTCCTATCAAACATGATTTTTTTTTCCTCCAGCAATATGATAGTATCTTACAGTCCGGTATGATTCATTCTTCACATAGGAAACCCTCGCTACAGAGCAAATGAAGAGCAGAAAACAGTGCCTGCCCCGGCGAGCTTGCGGCGTGAAGCACGGGACGAGCAGCAGCAGATGGCTGGGGAGCGATGAATGAGTCCCTGCTAGGAGACAGCGAGATCCTATCGGGCAGCATAATAGGCAGTGGGCTCTGTCCACCAGCAGCAGTGACTCATGGAGCCCGTGAGTCATTCCCCAGGCAGCTGGATGTGAATCACTCCCTAGGTGGCCACTGTGTGCACCCTTAGCCCTGCAGGGAGACGTCTTCTCCAGAGCTTGTGCTTTTACTAACTCTCTGTAAGTTGTTACTATCATAAAATAAAGCTCTTCCTTTCTCAGCTGTTTATTTCTGCCTTCATGCTGCCTCCTCCTTGTGCCAGTACAAGCACTTGTGTGGGTATGTATGGGGTTTAATGCTAACTGCTTAGTTTTAATCATGGTTAATAGTTTTTAATTGTGATCAGCTTTAGCTTGCATCGGTTTCCCGAGCCAGTTCACGTCCCAACGACATAAATCCTTGTGTTGGTATGAATAAGAGTTTGTGCTTGGGCATGCACAAGGAATGTGGATGGGGAGTGCAGGACCACTGGTTTCAGTCATGCTGCTGGATTATATTGGCTTCAAGTGCTTATGAAACTGCAGCTGAGAGTCTCTGGACACTGTCCAGCCATATTCCCCATTTATTTTTACTACCAGTCTCCCCATCCTTGTTTCTAGATCCATAATACTAGCTCCTAGTCCTGTCTGCTGTTAGTTTAATGTCAGTTTCTCGTTTTCAGTCAGGAATTTGATCCTACTTTCTGTTTGCAAGAGATGTGTCTGAGATGCTGATCTTTGGCTGCAGTGTGGTCTCACCACGTGTCCTGCACCACGTGCGCATCAGCTCCAGCACTTCCTGACTCTGCTCCTGTCTGGTACCTTCAACTAGTGCTTTCTCTGCCTTTTCCAGTTCAGGACTTCAGTGACTTCTCACCTGCTGCCAGGCACTGCTCTGAGTGAGCCCAACACCACCAGCTGTGACTGTTGTCTCTGGTTTCTCAGGCACACCAATCGCCCGTAAGAGTGTTTCTAAGACACTTCAGAGGACAAGATTTAAAAACATGAAGTAAATTCTTTTTTTTTTGTATTTCTGGGAAGCTTCTCAGCGTAAAGGGTAACCTACAAAACAGTGTGAAACACTTGTTTGAAATTTTAACAAGGGACAATAGAGCCCAGTATCACCAGCTCACATGAGGAGGGAAATTATCTCAATGCTTAGTCAGATAAACAGTGAAAGAATTTGAAAACAAAAGTACTTTGTCTGAAGTGACAGAAAAGTAGCAGGGTGACGTAGCATATGAGAAGCCAGAGAGTATGGGTAGGAGCACCACCTAAAAAGGGGTTTGTATTAATGCTGGGTTGCTGACAGATACACGTGAAACAGGTGGAGAAGAGGAAGGAGGGAGACACTGAAAGCTTTTTTTGAACTTGACTGACAACTAGACATGAACAAAGTATTGTCTGAGAGACAGGCTGATGTTTCAGGAAGGACAGAAGGAGATTGTTGTAGATTAGAGAGAGGTTTCTGTGAGTCATGGCTGGAAAGTTGGTCACTGAATTCATGTTTACAACTGTGATTGCCCAGAGATAAAGGGCAAGACAGGAGCTGAAGGACTAGCAGGTTTGAAAATCCCCACTCAGAGGGGTTGCACTAATTTAACTGGAGCAGTTTTGAAATTGATTTAATAACATTAGTCAAACGTTTCAATCTGGAGGAAGGAAGGCTTGGGAAGACAGGAAAGCTCAGGTGTCATCAGATGATTGTGACTGTTTATGACCTGGTTCCTTTGTAGCAATCTGCTGGTACAACAGGGTCACTGCCCAGGTGTATCACCCCATGTGCAGGAGGAACTGTTGCCACTCTAGCATCTCTGGTTTGCCTTTTTTTCATTCATTTCATGTGTTGGATGTGGAACCAAGTCCGACAGCCAGAGCAGTCCCTGCATGCCAAACCAGAGCTTTGGGGCAGACAGAACTGGGATGCAAGCCTGAGTGGTGCCAGAGCTGCTCCCCGTTTTCATTGCTAAACCAGCTGCAGAACACAGAGCTCCCAGAGTCAGAGTGAAGCAATCTTTGCTCTTACCCCTATTCTTGAATAGGGCAAGTTTGCTGTCAGCAAGTCATCAAGTCCAGAAAGAAAACTGAGAAAGTATGAATGTTTTATTGTACGGAAAGGACAATGATGAATTCTGTATTCTTATCCAGCCTCTTTACACTTTCCCAGTTGCACAAAAGGGCTGTAGAGCTCTTGAAATGTCTCCCCAGGGAGTACTCCTTGTGTAGAGGTTTCCTCACTTGGAACAGCTATTCTGAGCTGCTGCAATGATCCGTAGGGGGCTATGGCAGCAAAGGAACTGAGAGCTGCCAACTTCCACGAGAGGCACTGCCAAGAAAAATTAAGATTCAGATATGGAATAAAGCTGCCTTTACCAGCCCTCCAGCCAACGGGCAGCAAAGAATCCTGCTCACTCCTGGGGAAGGAGAACATTCCTTGTCAATATTGATGGAAGGGTTATGTGCCAGTGATTCTGTGACACCCCAGTGTGTGGCTGTGAGGAGCAGAACCTGCCCTGAGCTGCGAGGAGGAGCCTTCTGCTCTCCTGATGGCTCTGCTGTCCTCCCTTCTTCCGATGGTTGCTACAAAAAGAACAGCGAGTTGCTACGGAGCCAGTGTAGGCACAGAGAATGCTTGACTTGCAAGGCATTTTGTTTCCCTTCTTTTAAAAACAAAAGCCCTCATCTCCAATGCTGCCAGCCTGGCCCTGCTCCTCCGTTCCCATCCTGATTTCCTTGCCCCACTTCCCAGATTCCTGCACAGGGAGAGGACAGCAAATGCATCCAGCCTCACAGGCCAGGGAGTCAACATCATGGGATGGAGTTTCTCAGCACATCTGGGCTGTTCCCCTACGTGCTCAAAATTTTAAATTGTATTATTGTTGCAACAAGCAGCAATTATGTTTCAGTAGCTCCAGCTATTTTCAGCTCTCAAAATAGTGATTGCAAGCACATCAGATGGGTATTTCCTACTGAATAAATCAATTTATTGTCTATAAACAACAAGTATCCATCTACATTAAATGAAGAATGGGCTGCAAAAGCATCAGTGCTGGGATTAACCACCTTTTTGGTGACAGGTATGAAATTTGGTCCTCTCTATTCACCTGCCTGCAGACCCATGAGCTCACATGGTGCTTCCTTGCAGGACTGAGCAGGAAAACATGCTGTCCCTTCAACAGGCTGCACTCAGTTTCTTGACTTCTGCTCTACCTTTGTTCTGAACCCTGGTGCCTTTCCACACACTCCTGCCACTATCTAGACTGTTTTTGTTCCCATGATCAGTCACTGTGCTCCTTACAAAACAAGGCAAAATATTAATTTTAGATTAACTGATGTGCAATTCATCTTTTGCCAAGATTCTTTTCCATCTCTCTCCATTTCACATCCCATAGCCCTACAGTCCTTTCTTCATTGTCTTTTGTTCGTGGGGATGAAGACGCTTTTTTGCTCTTTGCTTTTCATATCACTTGGAAGTCTCACTCAGCTTGACTTTTGGCAATTCTCACTTTGTCCTTCCTTCTCTTGATCCCTCAGATAAAATTTTCTTTGTGCTTAATCCCCTTTGCCAGTTTGTAAATATTTTAGGGCTTGCTTTGTTCTGAAGCACCTCACTAGAACTTTCTCTGCTTTATTGAGACACATCTTTTCTCTTAAAATAATTATAATATGTTCGATATTTGAATTCCTCACCCCTTGACTTCACAACTGAGTTCCCTTGTTGATAAAAACTTGTTCTTTGGAAAAGGAGAATATTGTTTACTTTTGGAGTAGTAGTTCTTAACATTTTTCCCAAATCAATTTTGACCTAATCAAACTGGTTTCTATCTGTTGTAGCCTCTGGTCATTAGTGTCAACTCCTCTTTGTTGGGCAACAACTATCATGTCTGTACACTTTTTCATATGCATTTGATTAATTAATGTAATGTAGTGAATGCAGTAACAAAGGTAATTCACAATGTAAGGTTTTGTCTTTACTCATGAAGATTATTCATAAATGTTTGCTCTTGGAGAACATCCAGAGGAGGCCATGAAGATGCTCCTTGGACTGGAGCAGCTCTGCTCTGGAGACAGGCTGGGAGAGTTGGGGTGTTCAGCCTGGAGAAGAGAAGGCTCCAGGGAGACCTTAGAGCAGCTTCCAGGGCCTGAAGGGGCTCCAGGAAAGCTGGGGAGGGACTTGGGACAAGGGCAGGGAGGGAGAGGACAAGGGGGAAGGGATTAAAACTGGAAGAGGGAGATTGAGGTGAGACATGAGGAGGGAATTGTGGAGTGTGAGGGTGGTGAGAGCCTGGCCCAGGTTGGCCAGGGAAGCTGTGGCTGCCCCATCCCTGGCAGTGTTGAAGGGCAGGTTGGATGGGGCTTGGAGCAGCCTGGGCTGGTGGGAGGTGTCCCTGCCCATGCAGGGGGTGGGACTGGATGATCTTGAAGGTCCCTTCCAACCTTAACTCTTCTATATTTCTAGGAAAACTCACACTTCCTCCCCTCCCACCATCTCCATATGCTCCTGGTCATATTGGTCATCTTAGTCCAATCTATAGGAAGTCAACACACAAACAAAGGGCTCACTCCTGCAAATATTTACATGTTTAACTTTTAAACTAACTCAAAGTCCATAAGGTACACATTTATGAAGTTATTCACGCACAGAAGGATTAGCATACATAACCCAGTGGCAAAGACAGGTTCCCCCTTGCTCCTTTGCAAGGAAGAAAAGGCAATTTACAGTATTATCTATTGTCATCTGTCTTCAGGAAACGGGATAACCAGAAAGACCTTCAGAGAGGTGTTCCAGGGAGGAAAATGAACTGTCTTCTTTTGTTCTTATTTCTGAATTTTTTGTCAAAACAAAGTTTTATTCCACTTATTTTTACAGTAGGAGTTTAGGTTGTATCTGCTCTGCCCTCTCCCCTCCATCTGCCCATCATCACAGAACAAGTGAAACATCACAAAAATAGAAGTAGTTAAATGATTTCATTGCACTGGCATGTACTGTAGTTAAATACTGAATGATCACAGAAGAGAACTTTATCAAAATTTCTGTGTGTCATTTCCTTGATGTAGATTGTTAAGTGTTCATCTCTGAGCCCTCTTCATTACCTTCTGATAGGCAGCTAAACCAAGAAATGTGTAGGAGGCAAAAGGGATTTGTTTCAGAAAAAAAAAAAAGGCAAAAAACCCCCAAAAGCTAATTATTTATACTTTAAGGAAAGAAAAAGTGTTGTCCTTCCAAACACCCAAAGCAGACTGCAAAGAAAACTGTGTTTGAAGGACCCACCATGGGAAGGATGGGATGTCAGCCACACAAAGAATCTTCTTTACACAGAGTTAACAAAGATGCACCCTTTGCTTTTTCTGACCCCACACCCAAGGCCTACAGTCAAAGCTAAAGGGATTCTCATGAAGACAACACTGAAACACTGCAAGCCTTGTTTCCCCCAGGAGTGCAAAACTCAATGCAAAGTTCAGTTTAACATTTTATTCCTTCTGTTTTCATTAAGCCTGTCTTGGAGGTAAAACATGCTCATCCTTTATTGGCTTGAGTGAGGAAAGCCAGGCTGTCTCCTCTTTATGCTTCTGCAGAGACATCTGATTGTGATTGATTTATAATCAACCCTCTGCAGGGGAAATTTAATCACATTTATTACAAAAGTAATGAAAAAATATTTGTATAGCTTGTAACTGCTTACATTGTTTCTAATTGCTTGTTTATATAAAGAAGGGATTTACATTGGTTGTATTGTTATCCGTTTTAATAAGCCTAAACATAAAAAAATCACCAGTTAGGTCCTAATCTAATGAGATTTGTTAAAAAATAATAAGATTCCAGACATTAATAAATTGGGATTTGACCTCTGGGGTATTTGTTAATGTGAACGTTCAAAATTTTAAAACTCTGAAACTGAAGCCAGGAGAAACATGGATAGAAATGCAAACCTGAAAGTCAGACACTGAGAGCAACATGGGTGTGATAAGAGCAAAATGGCTCTTTCTGTGGCTTTCTGCACACTGCTCTGTTTCCTCCGCAGCAGGGGAAAAAAAGCTTTCTCACCACAAAGAGGAGTAGGTAGCAGATTTCATGTATAATTAGCTGGTTTACAGTTGAAATCATTCATTCTGCTTTACGTGACAGCGTCATGTCCGTCCCTTGCAGGAGCTGTTGACAGTGCCACAGCTCAGCTTGTGCCAGCATTTCAAACAGAAAACCTTGAAACAAAGGTCAGGAAGCACTTCTGAAAGGCGCTCTAGGAAAAAGGGTGACAGAGGGCACGTTTCTGGATGACATAAAAAAAGTAACCCAGCTGTTTTGGAGGCTGGAAGGTGAAGGTTTTACCCAGAGTTGTGCCCAAGTGGAGCGGATTGTGACGCCCCACAGGGGGCTGGGGAAAAGCTCTTCATGACTGAATTCCTTGTTTTTTTGCCACGGATCTGTAGTCCTCAGTGAAATTTGTTCATATTTCTTTAGTAGTTTCATACTACCCCTCCCTCTGTGTTTTCAAAACAGTAAGGTCTACATTGCACCACTGTCCCTGCTTGCAGCTCTGCCTCCGTGCACCCGCTGGGCCCGGCATGGCTGAAGACACAGGGAACTTCCATGCACTTGTTTCTGACTGCAAATTCAGAAGCCTCTTGTCATTTGATCAACCTGGGGTTTCCTTCTGTGTGCAATTATAAAGTATATGCTGCTTGGTTATATATATAAAAAAAGAGCCCATGTTAAGCAATAAGGTCAGTTTAATCATAATAATTCGATTATTTTTTTTTAAACTCACTTAAAAAAAACTTATTTATATAAGATAACTTGACTGTACATTAAAAAGCAACCCAAACCACCTCTTCTATTCTCCTACCTACCATCTCTGTAGTCACTTGAATGCATAATTCAGCCAGGGGTTCAAGGCTTTTTTTCATCTGAAGAACTCTTCTGATCCAGACACTCTATATCCAAACCTGCTCCTTGCAGTGACAGGCACCACCAGTGGCAGGAGACAGTGCAGATTCTCTGGACTCACAGTCACCCAACACACCTGGGGTACAAGTGGCTAATGACTTCAGGTTAGTTCTTCAGATTATAAAGCATCATGTCCAAGCATTATTCTAGATTTATTTTCTGTGATTTGGAGCAAGAAGTTTGATTCAGTCAGTCTCTTCAATCTCTATCTTTATAAAGGTTTAGAAGGGAAATGGCAAGATGCAGACAGGTGATCCAAGAGTTTATTTCTCTTTCTTTGTGTTCAGGTCTGTCTATGGCAGGAAAATAAAGTAATTCAGCAGGTCAACACTATGTCATTTGGCATGACTTGTAGAGTGATGAAGTTTTACTGTTTTCTGACTGTAATTGCCTAGCCTAGAACGGGATATATTTCAGTCTGAGAAACCATCCATCTTGAGTTTTACACAGAAAATTCAAAGATAATATTTATACAGACCCTCAGTAAGTTCTGCCCATGTTCTGCCTATTTCCTCAGGCTCAGGTTAACTGCCCCAGCTCTCTGCACCTTTTCCTGCTGGTGTATTTTTCTCTGCTGGGTCTGTGTGCATTTACTTTGTGGACAATTTTAACACCGTATCAACTCTGTGGCAAGAAGATTCGTGAAAAGGCTGATTGATATTTTCCTTTGGTCAAAGAACTCTGAAGAGCTTTCTTGGCTTTCAGAAAACATGTATTTAAGCTCTTTGGAAGGTGTCGTATGTTTCCTTTCTGTTACGAAATGTCTGAAGCAACTAGAGACACCATGAGAGAAATTAATCTCATTTAACTTTTACATACGCGATGTTGATAACCGAGATGTGTCACCCAGGGCTTCCCTGCTGGTCAGTGGGGAAGAACAGGCAGGTTTAGGGCATGAGTCACCCAAACTATTTCAGACAAGGATTCATGACATTTTCCAGGTACACCAAAGGGTCTACTTGTTCTACTGGAAGAGCAGGCATAAGGGTGGCAGTGAAACTGCTCGGCCAGCCTGGGGAGAGGGAGCAGAGAACTGAACTGCCTGTGCAGCAAAAGCTTTATTACACATTTGCAGGAACACTACAAACTATGTTATATTAAATAATAATCTATGGAATAATGTATTTAATTAATATAATGTGCCAAGAAATTGCCAAGAATTTTTGCACGGATGCTGCATGAAATGGCTGCAGAAAAGCATGCCTTTCTGTTTCAGGGGCTGAAAGATTGATGCTCCTTTAATGGGGAGAAAGTATTAATAAGTTTCTTAGAAAAATTTTTAAAGAGAAGCAACAAAGATCCCTGCTGAATGTTGATCTGAGCATGTTTGTCTTCCCTCCTTGCAGCATCAGTGCTGGAATTCGTGTTATCTAGTTTTGGATGTCTGCATCTGAGCTGGTTCTCTAGGCCTGGAGCCAAAGCAGAGTGACAATCCCAGGGTTTGAAGGTGTGTCTACACCCCGAGGTGCCAGCCTGCAGCAGCTGACACTGCAGCATCAGAGCTGCTCAGCCTGACACAGCCCAGCTCCCCAGCAGCCACAGCAAAAGGTGAGAAGGTCTCCCTCTGCTACCTGGCACTGCACTCCCGGGCAGAACTTCTCCAGTCTCAAGATGTTAGGATCAGTTTCCCACAGTTTTCATTTGCACATTCTAAAATACAGATTTTAATTTTTCTTTTCAATGCATACTTTGCAATTTTCAGCATGAGAGCTGTGAAAGATAATGATGTACCTCACATTTCTGGTCTCCATAGCTTTCCTGTGTGTGGAACTTAAGCTACTCCTTCTAATCTGGTGATTAGTGATAGGAGAAGAATGATGACATTTTTGGGAAGATATGAAAATAAGTTCATATAACTGAATAATGGTATGAAGACACCAGGAGGTGAAATGGTGAGTTGCAGACTTTGGGTGAGTAGCAGTGTATGAAGAAATTCTTTGCTGTGAGGGTGGTGAGAGCCGGGCCCAGGTTGCCCAGGGAAGCTGTGGCTGCCACATCCCTGGCAGTGTTGAAGGGCAGGTTGGATGGGGCTTGGAGCAGCCTGGGCTGGTGGGAGGTGTCCCTGCCCATGCAGGGGGTTGGCACTGGATGATCTTTGAGGTGCCTTCCAACCCAAACCAGTCTGTGAGTCTATGATTCTATGAAATTCAGAGTGAAGAAAGCCACATGAATGAAATTCTATGCTGAAGAGGTACTGGCCCTGGCCTTCATCAAAGAGAGACAGGAGAGATAGCCACTCTGAAGGCAGATAAGCAAATAGTTTTCACCCTCTAGAAGGTAGCAACACTTGCCTGCTTACTGGTTAGTGGGGAATCCACTGGGCTGGGAAATCCCCAGTGAAGAGTTGTCCTGCAGGTCTGTAAGATCATCAAGCATCTCCTGCTCTCCTGAGATTGTGAATCAGGGTGGTGCCTGGGGAAAGAGGAATCTGAAGTGGGGTATGACGAGGTTGTGGCAGGGAAATAGGTTGGACACATCCTGAGTCTGCATCCTCTGAATACTAATGGGGTATTTGCCCATGAGGTAAATGTTGGCTGAGCAAGGAAGATGCACAGTACTCAACAGGAAGCTTTTATCTTTGATTCTTTTCTGTTGAAGTGTGCATAGTGAAACTCAGCCTTCACTTCCCAAATACAGAAACAAAAAAGAAGAGAGTCAACATTTGTTTCAGCAAATTCAGGGTGCATTTGGATTGATTACTTGAAATTCACAAGTAACACCTCCTATTCAGCCTGGTCCGAGTGGAACAAGCATGCTGTGGTGACTCTTGCAGACTTCTGGCTCAGGTTCTGTGGGGCCTGCTTTAAGCAATGGGGAAAGCATGGCAGTAGATGGGCAGGTTGAGTAGGCAAACATCAGGCTAGTTACTCTGGGGTTATTTGGTTAAGAGAAACACTAGAGCCCTGTAGAGCTGTGTTGTCAGGAAAGCTGTTGCTGATAATCAGTTTTCCCATTATTGACTTTAGAAACAATAATCAGTTTCAAATGAACTACATTCATCACTGAATTCTCCTCAGTTTGAGGTCAGAGTCCAGAGGCTGAGGGAGGGTTTGGAAGTACCCAGGAGCACAAGAACACACTTTGGAAGCAGAGGGAACATACAGCACTGATACTTCTGGAGGGTCCTCCTCTTGCTGCTGCAAGGTCTTTCAAACCAAAATACTATTGTGGATGCACTCTCTATGGCCAGAACATTCTTGCTGAGGTTCCTTCTCTCTCTGCCCCCACTTCCAGGACTTCATTTCTCCAGGGCCCTCTCTCCTTGCAAGAGCTGCCAGTGGCACACAGTGCCGGACCTGCCAGTGGCAGGAACCGCTTTGCCTGCAAGAAGTCAGGAAGGACAAGTCAAGGGCAGGGCAGGTTGGATTGCCTGGAGTTAGAGACAAAGCACATGGATACAGGGGCAGCTGGGAATGGGGAGGGAGCTGGGAGGCAGAACTGGGGACCCTAAGGACCTAAGGGTGTTGTACAAGGACATGTGCCCAAGCTGTAAATGGAAGTGTTTTTACAGAACCTGCTGCTATTCAGTCAGCACTGTCATCACAGAGCAAATCTGCTCTTGTGCTCAGGAGACTGGGGCTTGGTTGCTCTTAGCATCAGGATATGAGCACTCAGCGTGGGAGTAATGTGCTCTGCAGCTTTGCTTGCTCAGGAGAAAAGCTGGATTTGGGCTGCAGACAACTTTGTGTGAAGTTAATTCTGTGATATCAATATGCTAATGGGAAGCAGACACAAATCAGTGGCTGAGGAGGCAGGTACATGATCAGGATCAACACATCATCCTTCTGTCAGACGGAAGCCTGAGGAGGCACTGCTGAGGTTGCCTTTTCTCAGCTGGCCACTATGGTTTCTGTGCAGGTAGTCACATTTTTGTGGTTTCCTTGGCTGGGCTGCCAAGCTGGTAACAAGGTTGGCAATAGCTGCTGTTCCCAGGAATTACAGCTCTGCAGCCACGGACATTTGAGACATTCCAAGGAGGCATTGGAGCCCAAGGGAAGCCTTGTTGCTTTTGCTCCTCAACTTGTTGTCTAAAGAGATGATGAATAACAGGTGCACCTATCTGCCTTTATGTTTTTCTTGCAGCATATTGTTTTTCAGCTACAGGATTTTTCCTGTGATCTGCCCAGGACTCTGTGTTTGCACTGTGTGTGCTCCTGGTCAGCACTCCCTGTGGAATAAAGAGGCTCTGGAAGGGCATTATCACTTGTTTCACCCATTTTTGCCCTTAAGCTGCTGTGTTTCCCTAGGACCATCTGTCAAAGGAGAAGTTGTTAGATTTGCTCAGCAACAGGAAGGAGAAGGAATCTGGAAATTCCTGAGGCTTCTTACCCTGCAGGAAGGCCTGCCTCCTTCCAGACAGCTTGCTCTGGGTAAGGGCTTGGGTAAGGGATGCTGAATTGCTGGGGATTGCCTGTGAGTCCTAGGAAAAGGGGAACTGATGAAGTATGAGCCCTGGAACAGGGCAGGCAGGGTTGCAGGCAGAGCAGGGGCAGTGGTTATGAGCACCATCCTACCCCAGCAGTGGGGAAAGGCCCAGGAACACACAGTGTGGTTTCTCAGCCACATGGGTGGGGAGATCTAAGGGCAGATCTTCATGGAGTGAAGATAAGAAAAATACGGGAACCTAAAAAAAATGATGTGGAAGGATCAGAAAGGATCCAGGAGGATAAAAAGGCCATTTTCTATGGGTAAAAGATATATTCTGAGAAAATCAGATTATTTTTTTTTCCCCTTTTCTGAAAGCTAGAGAAAAGCAGGCTCCCATTAAAAGCTGTTCCTTCGTTATGCAAAGCCACAGAAGAAAAGGCTGGTCCTTTTAAAAGAAAAAAGTCAAGTTCAAGTATTACCACAAAGGAAAAATAGACCTTTTAGAGGAAAATGCAGTGGAACATCCTAGACCTCCTGATCCCTTTCCTTGCTGTTCTTATCTTGACTTTTTGGGAATCTCTCTCTGATCTGCTGCCTGCCCTGCCCTAACACTCTGCTCTCTGCTTGCTCTTCAGAGGAGGGTCTTTCTGGTCCATTTCAAGTGTTAGTTGTTTGGGGAAATCCTGTTATTCAGGCAACACAAAAGCTGAGTTTTCACATCAGTTTGGCAGTGGAAATACAGATAAATATGAAAAAAGTAACACTCTCATTGTGCTAGAGTATGTACCTTTTCCTTACAGGTTCCAGAGATTAAATAAAAAGCAACTCTGTGTGATGGCATCACTGTGGAGGTCACACAGCAGAGCATGCTCTGCAATCTCCTCTCATATGCTTTTCATGATGATATATTGATTAAAAGCAAATAGATTTATGATCAATAGTCAGTCTGCCTTTAGGTCAAACAAATGGTAGGCCCTTCCAAGACCTGCTGTACCTGAAGAATGAGAGGTACAAAATATTCCTGAGCTTGAACAGACCCTTTGGCTTCTAGAATTACATCCAGCTTTGACAGAAACTGCAGCCATCAATGGGCTCTCATGTAATACAACAGAATGACTTGAGCTGGATTGTTTATTCCCAATCCTACCAAAAGCTCTGGGTGAGCCCAGTTTAGTCAGGTGTTAAATATGATTAACTGCAGTGGCTTTAGGTGGCTTAACATTTTATTTCCAACACCTAGTTTCTTACAGTGCCACAATATGTGAGCCAAGCTGGAGATAATACAGCTGCTGATTTTTTAAAACGACACAAGTCCATCTAATGGAAAACATCAGCATAAAAAAAGCAAGAGTATGTATGATTATTATCATATATCAGATAATAAAAATAATACAAAAGTAGCATTCTTAGTACCAGACTGGAGTGGTTAATTTTGCCCTGTAATTACAGCAGATAACAGGGGGACCACACAAAGTTTGAAACCATCCTAAAGATACACCTACACACAGCTTAGGTGCTACATTGATTCAAATATTAACAGAGACAACCAATTCCTTGTTCTCTGGATTTCATGTTAAATTTCTGGAAGTCCCAGCTGGGTCCCATGCAACCCCTCAGGTCTGTCAGTTGGACAACAGGCTGTCTTCCTGTCAAACCCTACCTACAACAAGCCTCCCAAGGAAAGGCAGAGCTTGTGTACAATGTCACGCTCCGAGCACTGGGTTTGTTTTAGGTCTTTTGGGGCATGTCACTCCTTGTGCTGATCGAACACATGATGTGAGACTTTATACAAAATGATTGCAAGGTATTTATGCCTGTTTGGGACACACCTTGGGCCACCTGCAGAGCGTTTCCCCATGTCTGCACGAAGGCAGGAGCAGGATGGCACCCCCTTGAGGGAATGAGAAGGCTCAGGGTCTGGCTCCCTGGTGCAGCACAGCCACACGTTGCTCCAACTGGACTCAGGACAGTGAGAAATGCTCACCTGGTGCCCTGTGCCAGGAGCTGAGATCATCTGTTTTGAAAAAACCAACACATATGGGATCTACCACTCCCTTATTTTCTGTCAACAAGGGTGATGGTGCAAGGTGGCCTTTGCCAGGCAAGAGAATGCAGTGACAGTGGGAGCTGCTGCTGTTACCCCACTCAGAGCACCAGGTGGTCCAGCTGTTTTGAGCTGCTGGATGGTATGGAGTGATGTTTTGTCAAAACTTTTTCGAAGATGGGATGTATATCAAGTGTCCTTTGTATCTTGGCTTTTAATAGGGAGTGCTAGTTTTTGGCTGTGGGGACAGTTTGTCTTCAGGGCCATTCTCATGTGTTTCTCATTCCTGAGATGTGAAGACATGTACACTTTCCATCCAACTCTCTCTTATGCAAGGTTATTCTAAACAAAAAAACAGGGAAGGGTAGAAGTAATCCCATTAATTCCAGCAGGATTAAATAACTGTTATGGCTATCAGTGTGCAGTCCCAGAATTTGAGTACTGTGTCCAGTTCTGGAGCCCCAAACACAGGAGGGACATGGAGCTCCTGGAGAAAGTCCAGAGGAGGCCACAGAGATGATCCTTGGGCTGGAGCAGCTCTGCTCTGGAGCCAGGCTGGGAGAGTTGGGGTGTTCAGCCTGGAGAAGAGAAGGCTCCAGGGAGACCTTAGAGCACCTTCCAGGGCCTGAAGGGGCTCCAGGAAAGCTGGGGAGGGGCTTGGGACAAGGGCAGGGAGGGAGAGGACAAGAGGGGATGGATGAAAACTGGAGGAGGGGAGATTGAGGTGAGACATGAGGAGGAAATTGTGGAGTGTGAGGGTGGTGAGAGCCTGGCCCAGGTTGCCCAGGGAAGCTGTGGCTGCCCCATCCCTGGCAGTGTTGAAGGGCAGGTTGGATGGGGCTTGGAGCAGCCCGGGCTGGTGGGAGGTGTCCTTGCCCATGCAGGGGGTTGGGACTGGATGGTCTTGAAGGTCCCTTCCAACACAAACTGTTCTGTGATTCTATGATTCTAAAAATTTGCTTCTCCTCTGGGATACCCTTCCACAACATACCATCACTATCAGGATATCAGCTCCTGCCACTTCTTTTTGGTTCCTGTCTGTCAAAATTTTTTATTCCACTAAATTGAACTTTGGCTGGAAAAAGTAGGTAGATTCAGGTCTTAATGCATGATAATTCTTATGTCTCACTTAAGACTTTTCTAATGATGTATCTAAACCATTCAAATAAAGAAATTAAGCTTCTTACCTGCATATGCTTGACTTGCTATTTTTTATATTAGCAGGCTTTCTTTTTCATATTAATTACAGCAAAGCTTCAGAATTACTTAAGCTTCAAATCCTTTGACTAAGATCTGAGTTTGCTATTTTCATGCAGAAATTGTCCCACAGGATAAAATGATTGGATTTGGATTTGTAATAAGATTACAAAGAAGGAACCTCCCACCAGGATCAGAGTGCTGGAGACATTCCAGACCCTCCTGGCTGTGTTCCTGTGGGATCTGCTCTAGGGGATCCTGCTCCAGAGGCCCCTTCCACCCCCCACCACTCTGTGTTCTGTGGGTCTGTCATTCAGTCCCTGCTCTATCAGGCCCTTGGGGGTGACAGCCATGGGATGGAATTACTTGCCTAACATGTGGCCACAGCCACACGGTGCTTGAATCTCACAAGAATTGCTTCTCCAGGGCTGCTCTGCATGTATCCAGCTTTCCAAATCACCCCCCTCAGCAGGACCCTGGGGACTCTGTGATTCAGGTGAACTGAAAGAGAAGAGCAGAGCCCCGGGAGGGTAACTAAGCACGGAGGTGCTGGGTGCTGAGCAGCACCTGGAGGGCACATTGCAGGCAGTAATTTGCCAGGTCTGAAACCGGTCACCTGCACCTCTGCTCTGAAGCAAACCCACCAGCTGGACGTGCAGATCCAAGACTCAGAGCAGCTGAGCAGCCCTGCCACTGCTAAGGCAACCATGCCTGGAGAAACAGAATTATGTTCTGTGATGTATTTATGCATTCAGTAGATATTTGCAGATACTAATGACTTCTGGGTAAGCTCCTCAAGGAAGACGTTTTAAAAATAAGGAGCATCATTTAGAAGCAGGTTGTGTAATGAATACAATTTTGGGACCCAAGGTTTTATTATCAGGAGTTATCCATTTATTCTTCTGTTTTACTTGGTTTCAAGTTGTATCCTTTCAAATGCCATGAAAGGGCATTCAGGAGAGCTGGGGGCTGTTAGCACCCCCAGTGTGGCACGTTCCATGCCTCCCAGCATGGGAACAACACCATAACTTAAATCCCCTGCCTCCCAGCTACGCTGCAGCTTCATTTGGCCCTGCTCACTGATTCAGGAGAGCTGGGGGCTGTTAGCACCCCCCAGTGTGGCACGTTCCATGCCTCTCAGCATGGGAACAACACTATAACTTAAATCCCCTGCCTCCCAGCTACACTGCACCTTCATTTGGCCCTGCTCACTATTCTTTTTTTGGTGCTCCTCTTGCTGCATTACACTAATAAAGGCCTCCTAGAACTACTTAAAATGGCACTATTTTATATTATAATTAGATAAGATTAAATTAAATGGTCTTTTGAGATGATGGATAAAGATAAGAGAAGATACTAATCTTATTTTGTGCTTATGTATTGTCTCAGGGTAAACACAACTGCCTGCTGTAGATTATGATCAAATAGCACGTTGTATTAGAGATAAATCTATAGGAATATCACATTAGGGACAAAAGCCCTTTCAGAATGCTATTAATATGTTTGCACAAGGAGGTAACCAGGTTAGCAGTACTGATGTGCAAATCAATATAACTAGTACACAAGGCTGTACAGTCGAGTTTCAGCTCAGTTTAGCTCTGTTTATACTGGCTTAGTGTAACAACACTTTACAGCAGGGCAGCAGACCCCTGCTTCCCTCCCAACCCAGATGCAACAGATGAAGATACAACATCTCATTGCTTGTCACCATCCAGCAGTAGGTTACTGTGCTCACATCTGTTGTGTAGATGCTCTTTGGCTCCCCTTGGACACTCCACTGGAGGTTGCTCAACAGCTTTGCTGGCACCATGGGACCCATCAGTGAGAGCAGGCTGGCAGGACTGTGGGTGGGAATGGCCTTTTGCAAAAGGTCAGTGACAAAGAGCTGGGAAATAGTAACAACTCTGAACAGAGCAACTTGTTTGCAAACTTAACTTGTGCTTATGGTTGAAATGTAGAGTCAGAAAACACAGAGATAAAAATAGTTTTAAGTCACAGAACCATAGAGTGGTGGGGTTGGCAGGGGGCTCTGGAGATCACCCAGTCCAACCCCTGCCAGAGCAGGATCCCCTAGAGCAGATCCCACAGGAACACAGCCAGGTGGGGCTGGAATGTCTGCAGGGATGGAGACTCCACAGCCTCCCTGGGCAGCCTGGCCCAGGGCTCTGGGACCCTCACACTCAAGAAGGGTTTCCTCATCTCCACCTTCAACCTCCTGGGCTCCAGTTTGTGCCCATTGCCCCTTGTCCTGTCCCTGGACACCCCTGAGCAGAGTCTGGCCCATCCTCCTGACACCCCCTGCAGATATTGAGCAGCACTGAGCAGATCCCCCCTCAGCCTCCTTTTCTCCAGCTGAACAGCCCCAGCTCTCCCAGCCTTTCCTCACAGGCAGATGCTCCAGCCCCTGCAGCATCTCAGTAGCGCTATAATATAAGTCAATTTAAGAGAAACCACACAAAAACTGAACTTGTTGGTAACACTTAAGTCCATACAGCTTCTGCATATAAGAAGGATTTCCTGAAGAGGATTTTATGGGTTTTGGCCTGCTGAAAGCTCTGCAGTGCTCATGGCACAACACTTTGATCTGCTTTTTGTGCATGACAAGATTGAGCTGGGCAATCAAATTCCCCATATTCTGGGGCCTTCCCTCATCTTTTATCCTTATTTTCAATGTTGTTTCTCATGTAGGAGTGCAGAACTTCTCCATTAGTTTTTTCTTTGTGGAAGTGCATCATGCTCCCTGCTGCCTGACCAGTATCACCTCTGGTCTCTGCATATTGGTTACTCACCAGCACTTGACCAAATTTACTCCTCTATTTGAAGTTCATCCAGAACTGGTATAACCACCAGATTGCTTTAAGGCATGAAGTTCTCCTTAAACATCTTTTTGACAGGCATTCTACCATTCCAGTGACCTGACATGCTTTCAATGAAAACTGAATTACTGACAGCCAGAAATCCATTCATTTGTAATGTCACTGAGTTCAGCTCATGGCTTTGTCTTCTTTCCATCGAGGTCATATCAAGGTGAATTTGATGTCTGGCTTTTTTGTTTTCCCTTCACTTGTATGTGCTCTGGGAGGGATAAGGATCACATGTGGTATCAATATTTAAGTGATACCAAGGAAAAGAGATTACACACAAAAGAAAGCATGCCATTTTATCAGACTTTAGAACAGGTATCATGTTACCTGCCTTGTGCTCAAACCATTGGGTTTTGTATCTGAATTCAGTCTAGGATGTTGGAAATGTGAAAAAAGAATGTACTTAATAAAGGCAGATAATACACTCACACATACAAAGCATATGATTCTCATATGTGGATGTTCAAGTAGAAGATCTTTCATATGCAGAAAGTCCTAAAGGCAGTGAAAATCCTTCATTCAGTAGGATTGTATAGTATGGACCTAAGAATAATCTTTTATTTGTTTATTTATTTTAATTTACCAATAGCCTCTCCCTATTTTCTGACAAGAAATCACAATTTTATATGTTTAGGAAATTATGCTTAACTGCTGGAGCAGAGACGTGTAAAAAAGACTCATGTTCTGGCTCCTGAAATGTGATCCTGGTCTCTCCTAATTTCTGTATTAATCCAAATACATCAAAATAACTGTCTGGTTTCTGCTGTGATGCCACTAATTGGCTTTGAAGATTTTACTGAATGTTGTAAATGGTATGGAAACTCCTGAGACCAACATTTTGCATATTGCTCAGATGTTGTATCCTCAAACCTTGTATATAAACTCCTGGGAATTGTATCTATTATATCCTCAAAGGGGCTTTCTCAGTGATTCAGAGCCTCCAGACACAGAGCTTGGGTGACGTGCTGTTTGCCTACCCATTTTATCTAATAACTACTAACTTTTGCACCTGTGAGTACATTTTAGTTACATCTGACTCAGAAACAGCCAACTTCAGGCTACGAAATCCCTGCAAGTTTCATGGAATGTAACAGCTCAGTAAAGGAAAGACTGCTTCCTTCAAGTGATGCCCCTGACTGAAATGCTGTTGCCCAAGCTCAAAGGTTATGGATTGTGTCCAGTTTGCTGGTAGCCAGCACTGGCCTTGCTCAAAACCCCAGCCCGTTGGTTCTCACCCAGCTGGGAGGCAGGAGGAAGGAGCTGTGGACAGGGTGGAAGGGAAGCTTGATGATGGGCAGGGAGCCCAAACTGTGGACACAGGGAAAGGATGAAGAATGGGATGCAGATCAAAGAAGCCAGGGCTTCATCTCTGCCACTTCTTAACAACACGACTTGATCTCTGCCTGGGAATGCCTTGAGTCATGCCAAGCAACACACCACAGGTTAGCAGACTGATTAAGCTCAGCACCCAAAACAGATTCTTGGTGTAACCAGCACAACAGTCACAATTTAAACATATATTATTTTATCTTCTTTTCTTTAAGCATCCTGTTGACTGCATGCGGTGTTCAGGATTTCACTACTGAGAACAATCTGGTAATCTGATGCCAGTTTACTGCTCTTGTTTCTGTCACCATTGCTGCCACAATGATTTCTGTTCCAAGCCTGCCTGCCCTCTGTAACAAGTGTGCTGAAGTTCCAGCTCCTCGTGGTTTGTCTCACAGCAAAGAATCCCTTACAAGTGCTGGACTTGGTAGGTCCTATGAAGAAAGTTTTGTTTGCACTAGCAATTATAATTTTGTAATAATAAAGTAATAACAATAAAATCATGGTCAATACTCAAGAGTATGCAGAGTTACCAGTTAGATTTGAGATAGCTCTTTTAAGGATGTTGAAATATTATTGTTCCTACTTTATGGACACAGGAACTGAAACACATATGATGTAGTTTTTCCAATGGTAACAATGAGGTTTGGAACAGACTCTGGGGTAAGCAGCTTCATTAAGTTACTATTCAAGCACTATTTGATTTTATTAAAGAGTATATGAACTCCATTCCCTAAAATGTAAGTCTCCTTATTCTGAGGTAACAAACAAACAAACAAATCCTTTCCATGTTTTTATTTGCTTTCAGACAGTCCCGAGAAGCTCCTACACCTGTAGAATCCAAATTCTTACAATTCCTTAGAAGTCAGAGGGTCAGTGGAGGAGCCTGTTTTGCCATGAATTTACCCACTGGTAAGAAAACTTCAGTCAGAGGAAGATTTTGGTTTGGCTGTCATGACACCAGGCTGTGGCTGTGCAAAGTCACACACAACAGTTTCAGATTGAGGAAGATGAGAGATGAAAGCTCAAGTTCATGTGATATCTCACTTGAGAGGGTGAACTCTAAAATGACATGACAGGCTGTTAGTAAGGATTCTGCTGGAGAGTAGATCTGGGCCCAAGGGGGCAGGGTCATTTTTCTGCCAGTGGCTTCAGGCTATAGAATCATAGAATGGTTCAGGTTGGAAAGGACCTTAAAGCTCCTCAGGTTCCAAAGTCCCTGCTATGAGCAGGGACACCTCCCACCAGCCCAGGTTGCTCCAAGCCCCATCCAACCTGCCCTTGAACACCTCCAGGGAGGGGGCAGCCACAGATTCCCTGGGCAACCTGGGCCAGTGCCTTCCTGCTCTCATGGGGAAGAATTTTTTCCTGATGTCTCACATAAATCTCCCCTCCTCCAGTTTAAAATCATTACCCCTTGTCCTGTCACTGCCCTGTCTGGTGAAAAGTCTCTTCCCATCTCTCCTGCAGGCTCCCTTAAGGTATAAGGTTCTTTGCCTTTTCTGACAGCTGGACATCCAGAACATGCAGGAGCTTCCGTGCTTGCACTGCCTGCTCTCTGTCCCAGGGAGCAGCTCTTGCAGAGGGACACACAAGCTTCACACAGTTTGGGAGCTCTGGGTTGCCTACGCCTACATTAGAGGTTGAAAGAAGCACATTTTGTTTGGTTGGTTTGCACACCAGGAACTGCTACCAGCAGTTTGTTAATCCTTCTGAGATCCACATTGCCTTCTTGCTGACACCAGCAGATGGGAAAGAGAAAATTACCTCTGACTTCTTCCACCCAGTCCTAACAACAGGGATTTGGTGGTTTCAAGCAAGATGAGAAGATGAGAGCCATGGCAAAGCCATCAGCCTCGCAGGGTGCATCCCACTGCCTTCTCACTTGTCCTCAGAGCTTTCCTGTGGGTACTGGACCCCAGCCAGCAGCTGAACACCCACCCAGCTGCTCACTTACTCCCACCAAAGCAGGACAGTGGAGACAGTGGAAAGGGCAAAAGTGACAAAACCACGCGAGGTAAGATAAAGAGAGTTTCACGAGTCAAGGGAAGAAAAACACAGAAAGAAAAGGCAACAAGGGCCTCACTCACCACCTCTCACGAGCAGACTGGTGCCCAGCCAGTCTGCAAGCAATGGCAACTTTGCAAAACCTCCTCTCCTCCAGCTTTCTGGCTGAGCACGATGTCCCATGGCCTGCAGTATCTCTCTGGTCAGCTCGTGTCAGCCTACTCACTGTGGGGGCAGAGTGAGAAACAGAGGAGGGCTTCATGCTGTGCAAGCCCTGCTCACCAGTGGCTACAACACTGGTGTGTTGTCAGGACTGGTTTGGTCACAAGTCTGAAAAACAGCACCACATGGGCTGCTCTGAAGAAAGTTAACCCCATCCCAACCAGACACAAGACACTATCAGAGACTACAAGGGACCACCGAGGGCACTTTATCCTTCAAGAAAACATTAATGTGACAGTTGAAAGCACTTCAGCTTAGGTACAATAATTTAATGCTAGTGATTGTTTATAGATGCATCATCCCCCTGTTCCTGCATCTTCTGTGAGGCCCAAGTCAGTCACCATCTCCTTGAGACTTTATCCAGCTAGAAGCACTGTAGGGGTTTAGGGGTTTGATAATGAAATTTTTGAGGTCTAATGGCAGGGGTTTAAAAGGTGCTTTTGCTTCAACAGTTGATGATTAGTCTTTTCTGTATATGACATTAACAACTGGTGTTTGTCTCAGGATATATATTTTTTTCTAATTTGTAGTGACAAGATCATAGCCTGGAGTATAAAAATAGTTTGGTCAGTTATTTTTTTCAGGCTGACTGAAATCTGGCTGATTGCAAACTCTTTACTGGTTGATGGACATAACTAGTACAGGTAACTGATGGGTTCAGTCATACTTTAATACCAAAGTTTTCCTGAAGATGGGGAAATGCTGTGCCTTGCATTGTGGTTAGAAAACCTGGTACCCAAAGGAGTAAAACCATGCAGGACAATGGAAGTCCTGGTTTCTGCTCTCATTAGACCATCTGGCTTTCTTTTAGAAGTCAGAGTTGCTCAACTTCCTCAGCCTAGTGAGCCAGCAGCCAATGCTGTCATTTCCTATTTGGCTGTAAATATAGTTCTGGAATCTAGATAATTTAGGATTTTGCCACTGAGGCATGGATGGAGCTAGGAAATAATAAAATTAGACTGGAAATAAGAAAAGCAGAACTTATCAAGGCTCTCAGTATAAGAGTTCTTCTTTGAATTTCCTAAGTCTAATTCCACTGTAGTTTCACAAAGCTCAAAATCATTTACAGGCAGGAGGGATCGAGCTTTTGGATTGTGCATTTCTTTTGTTACTGCATCTTCTCAGCTTTTAGCAAACTGTGTTGTAGTGAAATCCTGACCTGTTTCCTCTGGACAATGGTATGTAATGGAAAGGAGGCAAGTGATGAGTGATGCTCCTCAGAGGTCAGTACTGGGACCAGTGCACAAAAAATGAAAACACAAAATCCTGCCTCTGTCTTAGCAAGTCTGCACGATTCACATTTCTGGAAGCTGGGAAGGCACACAGGAGGGGTTACTGCTATCTGCCTGCCCTTTTCTTATGCCCTTTTCATCATGTGCTAGATGGGCCTCTGGTCTCATCGAGTACAGCCATTCTTAGGATCCTATGAGCAGAGGCTGAATACATCTGGATTTGTTACTTGGGAAAATAAATTATTTGGTCCAGGCAGGGGACAGAGTAAATTGATCCAAAAGACACAGTAAATTCTGTGTTGTTTGTGGCTATTAGTACCATAGAATCATGGAACGGTTTGGGTTGGAAGGGACCTTCAAGACCATCCAGTCCCAACCCCCCTGCATGGGCAGGGACACCTCCCACCAGCCCAGGCTGCTCCAAGCCCCATACAACCTGCCCTTCAACACTGCCAGGGATGGGGCAGCCACAGCTTCCCTGGGCAGCCTGGGCCAGGCTCTCACCACCCTCACAGCACAGAACTTCCTCCTAACAAAGAACTGTGGCATGTGGTGCAAAGCAGAGTGCTTTCACTTTTACTTTGCTGTCTCCCACTGTTTGTAGTCACTGAGTTCCCTTGGTTTTGTCAGGGAATGGTTCACTCTCACCAGTCTGTGAAGAGAAGGCAGGGAGTAGCTTTTGTGATTTTGGGAGGTTTTTCTTCTTCTCAGGAAAAAACCACAGTGAAAAGCAGTCCAGGCTATTTTGAGACCAGGTTCTTGGACTGTACTCAAGAAAAGCAGCACAAGGTTTCTATATTAATACTATTTGGATTACAGCACTATAAAGATGAATTAATAAAAATAAAAGCAGAGCTAGCCAAATAATGGTATCATGAGAGCAGAAGGCAAGGCTCCCTCCCATCTTCCATTCTTAGCAGGCTGTCTAGATTTACTGTGAAATCTTGAAAGAGCCCCTTAATTATGTACAGTATTTTCTAAACCTATAAAATAAGGTTAATACCTTTATTACATGTTTTTAGAAGTTAATTGCCATAAAGAGACTCAACAATTCAGTTTTACTGGGAATGATAACTTATTAACTTAGAGCCAGTTGAAGACTTTCTAATCCACCCCTATCAGAAACCTTCTGACATGTTGACCCACTCACTAATATGTCTAATAATCCCAAGTATATTTCTACATGTTTTGGAATAGGACTATTAGTTTTTCTCTGCTTGTGTGGAGATGATGATACAGGTCATGTGGGACCTCTTTTCATTCTGAATTTTCTCTACTCTTATTCCTTAGACTTCTGAGATGCAACCTCCCACTCTTCAGTGAAGCAACATCAGCTTAAATGTGGCTGACAGAAGTAAACACTGTTTGTATATGTTTATTAACATTCCCCTGAAGATCTACAGGAAAAATGATGTCTTGATCCCTAAGAATCCAAAATTTCATGCTGGACTAACAAGTAAAGGCTCACAAAGAGAGTAAGTTGAGAAAACGTGCAACTACTTCTAGATGTGGTCTACAAGAAAAAAAAACCCAACACATATTTTTTTGGTCTCACTAATACATGAGAAGAAAAATGTAAGAGTTTGCCTATAACAGAAAATACAATTTACTAACCCAGGAAATGAACTTAAGACAAGTTGGAAAGAAAATAAAGCAGAGCATTTATTTTACATGCAAGGCACTCTGCAAAGAAGAAAAATGGTCTGTGTGCATCACCTTCATGAGGCTGAAGTGGTAAAGACCAAATTCTTCCTTTTTATGTTAGAAAGTCATATCTTATGTGTCTTGGAGAATTGCTGAGAGAACTGGTGAGAATATTCCATTCCCCAGCTTTCAATCTTGCTTGAGACACCTTTCCTTTTCCTCAGGCTGGGCACTACCTGACTGCAGTGACCTGAGACTTGGGACAAATGGTGATTCTTCCCCTTCAGTCAGGCTGTCAGGCTGGCAAAAACCCTGCTTGCCATCTGCAAGCCTGCAAGCTTCTAGTTTCCATTCTGTTTGGTGGGGAAACTCAGATTTCCTCTATCAGCACCATTAACACATGATAGGGCATGACATATTAAAATGTTACAGTAATTTCTTTTCTGACTAGAAGTGAATAATACAATGAATAAAATGCTTTAAAAAACCATCAATGCTCTTACATGTGTATTACCAGTATCACAAGCATTCTGCTGACATGGAAGAGCAATGGGAATGTCCCAGTACTGTCCTGCCTCTTTCTCTGGCCCATTTGCCTCTGCCAAAGATCCATCTCTGCCCTGTACACATCTCCTCTGCTGGGAACCACCTGGAGAGCAGATGCCAGGGAGCTGTTCTCCAGCAAGCCTGGCACTGCGTGTCCGCATCAACAATTTTCTCCACCTTGATCAACCTGAGGTGGAATCCTGCGACAGGCATCAACCTCAAGGAGAGATGAATGTGCCAATTTCCAGCTTTTAACCATGAATTGGTAAAACTTTTGCCTCTGAGCTGGCCTACACTTGGAGCTGCTTAGTTGATTCTCGGTTTGTTTTTTTTATTTTAGTGGCTTTTATGTGGCTAGTGTAAGGATTCAGAAACTAGGAGCAGGGCTGTCATGAGAGAAGGAACCAGGGCACAGACCACATTCTGCCTTTTCTGTAACCTGCTCTGTGCCAGCCCAGCTTTCACTGGGGAGGGGAGGTCACCAGGGGGGGTTGAGATGATGGCTTGTCTAGTCCTGCAAAATAAAGGCTGTGTAGGGGTGAGATTGCTGTCTATAAATACTTTTGGCAGGGGATACACAGGGTAGAGTGGGAAAGGCTACTTCAGGACAGCATTTCACAGGAAGAAAAAGATCAGTGTGGACTGATCACAGGAAAATGTAGCTCTGAAATGTCCAGAGGACTTCAGCTGTCAGAGAGGTTTCGTGCAGCCTCCCAGGAGCAGCAGCAAGGGCCAAAAGGTTTCCTGGCAAAGCATAATTTATGGAAGAAAGAATAAAATGGCTGTTTGCAATATGAGGGTGCTGGGTACAGTAGAGGGCAGAGGGGAACTGAGCTGCATTGGCTTACAAATGCCAGCTTGGCTGAGCTTCTGTAGCACAGGGTGCCATTAGCCCCCTCTCACTGGTGCTGCAGACACACCATGAATTAGAGTAAAAACCAGTCCTGTCATTACCTAGTGGCATTGAAAAAGCAGACAACAAAAGCCATAGTGATGAAAATGGGCAATAAAAGCTATTTTTTAGGTCAAAGATGGCAATGGAGACTACTCATACAGCTCATTATTACCAACAGCAAGGTATTCTAGTGACCTTAAGATTGGATAGGGTAGCATGTGTCTGCAGCTACATGCTGGTCTCCGTGTCCCTTTCTTCTCAGTGTTTGCTTTATTTACTAGGTGACCAAAGATGTCAATGCTTTGCAAAATTTAAATGGTTTGCTCTGGTTTTAGCAAACGTCTTTCATGTTGACTCTGAAAGATCATGGGTCCTCACTTTCCTGTGTTTAGGAAATTTGGCAGCTCATGCTCAGGGACTGGGCCTGGTTCAGAAAGATCATTATCTGCAACTGTGGAGAAAAGCACTTGTATTTCTCTGGAAAGTATTACTTTGGTAAAGGAGTGGTGAAGTTCCTTGAGAATTTTGGTTGTTAGCTACCTGGCACAAGGGAAATTCTGAAGCATCTGTTGCCTTCTGGAAAAAAAATAATCACTTCAAAATGGTTACACTCCTTCTGCACTGCTTGAGTAACAAACCCCTGGTTAGGACCTCATGCCTCAGCTATGCACTGGTAACCATACCCAGCACCCTACCTTACAGAGCAGCTGACCCTCCCTTTGCTCTGTCAGCAGTGACAGCTTCTCATCAGCTTGTCCACCCCTCCCAGCCAGCCTGCTCGTGGAAAAACGTCTCATGTCGGTAACTCCTGCGGGCTGGGCAGCCGGGATGCACCGAGGTGGTTTCTCTCTAGGGACACCCTCCCTCTTAACTCTTCCCTTCTCTAACTTCATTCTGCTTCAGTCTTTGCTGCTGCAAACTCAGGCTGAGCACACGAGGTGGGGTTGGATTAGATGATCTTCCGAGGTCCCTTCCAACCCCTGGGACTCTGTGATTATTTGCTTGTCTCACAGGTTATAAAACCTTGGCGTTTGCTTAGCTCCGCCGGGCGCTCCCACGAGGCAAATCCTCCCGCCCGCCCCGGGATGCTCGGTACGAAGCACGAGTCCACCGAGCAGCCCCGGCTGCCCTCAGCCCCCTTCCCGCTGCCAGCGAGGCACCGCGCAC
>NW_009954408.1:1186129-1188920 GCF_000747805.2 Chaetura pelagica | reverse complement strand
GGGTGCTCCGTGTGCGGGTGTGTGTGTGTGTGTGTGTGCCCTGTGCCCAGGTGTGTGTGTGTGTGTGTGTGCCCTGTGCCCGGGTGTGTGTGTGTGTGTGTGTGTGCCCTGTGCCCGGGTGTGTGTGTGTGTGTGTGTGTGTGCCCTGTGCCCGGGTGCCTCCCAGGTGCCGTTCTCGCAGCGCTGGGGCTCAGAGAGCAGCAGGGAACAGTACCCGCAGCGTGGGATGGCCTGGCTGTTGTGCAGCCCTCGAAGAGCAGCAGTTCCTGAGGCCTGGCTGAGGCTCTGGTGCAGGTGCAGGTTCTAGATTCAACCCTTTGCTTTCAGAAGAGCCGTGAAGCACCTTTTCACTGTGGCAGGTGAATCGGGCACCAGCACGGGCTGCAGCGACAGAGGGTCCTGACCGTGCTGTTCAACTCCATCAGGTGCCACCTGCACGTCAGAGCTGATACCTTCCTGACAGAAAGCCAAAGAGCCCTCCTTTAGAGGCAGCTGAAACCTTGAGAAAAAGAGAAGAAGAAGAAATGGCCATTTTTTAAATTAAAGTCCTGGAAGTGGTTAGTGGAATGATGCTGCTTTAGGTTAAGAGAGAAGTCCAGGGATTTTTCTGTAGGAGTAAATTGCATTCATGTGTGTCTTCAAAATTTAAACTCTTGAGTTAAGAGGATGTTGTGTCAAAGTGATTAATAACTGAAAGGTGGCCCAGTAGTTCAGGTGGGGGATTAAATGCTGGGAAATAAGCTCAGGTTCTAACTGGCTTGCTCTACAACCTTGAGAATGCTAGGGCAGAGCCAACTTGGACAGGAAATGTTAAAGCCTGCCACTTAGCTCTTCTGATATTTGTGGATTTACTAGCTGGGTTTCCTTTTTATTTTTTTTTAAATTGTGTTATTTTATGTATAAATATGAGGTACACAGGAGGAAGTGCCAGTAAAAGCACCCAAAATGCTGTTTAAATGTTTCTTGCTGTCCTTTGGTACAGCAATCCTAAAATTACTGCTTCTAAGAAGAGCATAGAAGAGTTTATCATTTTATGAAAAAAAACCCAACAAACCAAACAAAAGTCTGTTTCTAACTTACCTGCTTCATTTCCATTATTGGCAATGGAAAGCTGTTGCAAGAATTACATTGATGCTACAAAGAACCATGAAGGACCATGTATTCACAACCCTACAATAATCATGGTATTGTAAATGCAAATGGCGCGAGAGAGTCCAGCGCAGAGCTACGAAGATGATTAAGGGAGTGGAACATCTCCCTTATGAGGAAAGGCTGAGGGAGCTGGGTCTCTTTAGCTTGGAGAAAAGGAGACTGAGGGGTGACCTCATCAATGTTTACAAATATGTAAGGGGTGAGTGTCAGGGGGACGGAGTTAGGCTTTTCTCAGTGATGACCAGTGATAGGACAAGGGGTAATGGGTGTAAATTGGAGCATAGGAAGTTCAAGGTGAATATCCGAAAAAATTTTTTTACTGTAAGAGTGACAGAGCACTGGAACAGACTGCCCAGGGAGGTTGTGGAGTCTCCCTCACTGGAGACATTCAAAACCCACCTGGATGAGTTCCTGTGTGATGTACTCTAGGTGACCCTGCTCTGGCAGGGGGGTTGGACTAGATGATCTCTCGAGGTCCCTTCCAGCCCCTAAGATTCTATGATTCTATGATTCTATGAAAGCTGTTGCAAGAATTACATTGATGCTACAAAGAACCATGAAGGACCATGTATTCACAACCCCTACAATAATCATGGTATTGTAAATGCAAATGGGTCATAAAGCAAAAGTAAACAAGATAAAAAAGATAGCTGGGAATAATCAAAGGGAGACCCTGAGCTGTAAGAAAACAAACTGGTAAAAGGAAGAGCTGAGTTTCAGTAGGGAGTGAGATAGATTGAAATGCAATATGGAGACAGGCTGGGAGAGTTGGGGTGTTCAGCCTGGAGAAGAGAAGGCTCCAGGGAGACCTTAGAGCAGCTTCCAGGGCCTGAAGGGGCTCCAGGAAAGCTGGGGAGGGGCTTGGGACAAGGGCAGGGAGGGAGAGGACAAGGGGGGATGGATGAAAACTGGAGGAGGGGAGATTGAGGTGAGACATGAGGAGGGAATTGTGGAGTGTGAGGGTGGTGAGAGCCTGGCCCAGGTTGCCCAGGGAAGCTGTGGCTGCCCCATCCCTGGCAGTGTTGAAGGGCAGGGTGGATGGGGCTCTGAGCAACCTGGGCTGGTGGGAGGTGTCCCTGCCCATGCAGGGGGTTGGGACTGGATGGGCTTGAAGGTCCTTTCCAACCCAGACCAATGACACAGCACAAACGCAACTGTACTGTGTATACTCAGAGGTTAGCTATGTCATGAATCATAGACTAGGTGGAAGGGACCTTCAAGCCTGGAAACTGGGTTATTCTCCCTTTTTTTTTTTTTTCTGTTTTGTTTCTTTTCTGTGGCATTGGTGAGTTCACTCTCCATTGCTTTTTTGTAACTTTAGGACCTTGGTGAAAGTGATATGTGAAGAAGTTAGAAAAAAAATAAGTAAACAACTGAAATAATGAAGATAAGGTGATTTCCTTATGAAAATGTCCAGCTAAAAATATCCCTGCAGGGCAGGGGATATCTAGCATTAGTTCTTAAATTTAAGGCATCCTTAGTGACTGAGGGAATCTTTTTCCAGTGCTGGCAACAAACCCAGCAGTGATGCATATTTATAGTGTATTGATCACTGAGGGATTTTGAGCCTAGTGTAAAGGAATTTTTCTTTGGCTGATGGTATAGACTGCCTCAGTATTGCAAATCTGCAAGGCATTCC
>NW_009954408.1:1159673-1186114 GCF_000747805.2 Chaetura pelagica | reverse complement strand
GCTGGCTACTTGCTTCTTATAGTCAACTTGCAGTCTTGGGAGGCTGAAGGCAATAAGAACCTTGTAGCCTTGCAGAAATTCGACTGAGAGCCTGTCACTTCATGTTTCAAAAACTTGGCACATAAACTTTATGAAATAGTAAAATGTGTTTATATGGAGCTTGGCAAGCTCTTCCATAAAGTGCCTGTAAAAAAAAGTGGTTGCATTGCTTAGATCTCCGTGAATGGCTTGAGCATAAAAGCAGTTTTTCAGCAAAGTAACAACTTAGTTTGGCTTTTTTTCTGCCTAGAGTAGAATATCATCTGGACATGTTTCTAGTGAGCTGATTGATTCCTGTGAAAGGTGAAAGATTTTTTTTTAAAATAGGCAGAGTTGAACACTTTGACATTTGCATGCAGTGCTTGAGCATTTTTAAAAGATGTTGAGCACTGGCAGGTTCCATTTAGTAGTCCCTTTGTGCTCTGATGAGCTCTAGCAGTATTACCTGCATTGTGCACGTAGCTAAATAAGGCACCTGGGTTTACCAAGCTTTCATTATAGCCCTTCTGGGTGACAAAGATATTAAAGTAGGGGGTCTCTGTATAAGCTGTCAAGTGGTTTATTTCACTGTACACAAAAACTGATCCAGTGGCTTTGAGGGGGGAAATAGTGATATACGCCTCATGATTGCAGTCCGGTTGCCAGTGGTGGTTTTAGCTCTTTATGGAGCTGCAACATCTGGTACTGCCTCAAAATGTCACGTTGATTTTTGCTGACATTTCTTTTTGCACACTTGTTCATGTTGTCCAGTAAAGCAAAGAATGCAATTTCCCCAGTCATGGTTAGGAAAGTGTGATTTAGTTTTGTGTCTTACTTCTCCTCATCAAGTTCCTTGCTGCTGCTTTTTGTCACAGTTTAAGCCACAATGTTGTGCTTAGTTGTTTCACTTCATGTATCTTCTTATCACATGGGGGGAAATTTTCCGGGTAAAGTGAGGGTTGGGAATTCTCTTTGTTGTGTATGCCTGAATTATTTCACTTTTTTCCTTGGGAAAGTTCAGTTTATCAGTCCAGGCCACTACAAAGTGTTGCTTCACCAGGATGTCAGCTCACCTACAGGAGGATGTTTGGACAGGTCAGCAAGCCAAGAAAATGCTGTTGGTTAGTCAGGAGCAGGCAAGGAGTGGTGGGATGGAAAATAGGCCACTCTGTTCTTTGGTCTGTAGCAGCTGTAGATGTAGCACTTGTAAAAGCTGAAATCTTTGTGTGACTAAAATCTTACTAGTATTGCTGCTTCTGCTTACCTTTAAACAAAGAAATGAGCTGGCTGCTTTCCCTGATGTGATGGCTGTGTTTTTGTTGTTTGACTCACTACTTGGTTTTGGGCAACAGAGGGTATTAAAATTACAAACACCTTTTTTCCTTCAAGTAGTTATGTAGGGAATATCTTTAATCTCTGTATTTCAAAATACCTATTGAAAAGTAGGTATGTGCTTTTAAATCTTGCTACAGAGCAAACGACAGAGATCACATCTAGATTTATGTACTAATATAGTAATAGACTATTTTTTTAAAAAAACAGGAATGTCACTATTTGTAACTCCTCAGATTATTTGTTGTTAATCTATCTGTAACTTTCAAACAAGAGAATTGCTATAAAACAGGCTTCCCCTTAGCTGCTGAATATGGGATTCCCTTTTGGAAATTAGGCACCAGTGATGCAAGTCCAAAAATGCCACCATAAAGAAGAGGCATTGAAAGGGGCAACAATGAAATCTTCTCTCTCTCTCAGCCTCATTTTTGAGTACTGTAAGCTTGTAACTAAAGAGGAGTCTTGTTTTCCTCCTTGGGCTGAAATCAGTGTCCAGAAGCATTAATGAAGGTTCTTAATGTGGATCTGAAGTGCTCACAGCACCCAAGTCCACATGGGAGTTGGGTGAAAGATGGGGCATGGGAAGAGAAAGGAAGGGGATGCACAAAGCCAAGCCAAGTGTGTAATCTGATGTGGGAATGCTGGCTGTGGTCCTGGCCGTGTAACCTTCTGTTTGTTTTAGGTTTTTTATCTGATGAATCTTATTGGTTTGAAGTAGAAGTGGAAGAATATTGATTGAGAGAGAAACAGTGGTGTGCTGTGAGGCATGTTGGAAAAACAGGCATCCTCCTGGGGCAACTTGCTGTGGTTGGAGCTGCTGCTTATACCGTTACGTTGTTCAGAGGCTGCACCTGCTCACGCTCACAACTGAGATTGTGGTGGTAGAAGACTTTAAAGCCTGGAAAAGGCAACAGTAATCTGCTTATTCTTTTAAATCAGTATTTGTGTCACAATAATTCGTGTATTGTTTCCCCCACATTGTTATTCTGCAGAACTTATATGACTGAAGTTGTAAAGCACGAGCGTGTTGGGAAATGAAACTTGTGCTCAAGTTGAGCTAAATGCTACAAATGAACAGTGTTGGTGGTAAAATCAGGGGGGAATGGGTACGTGTGCCCTGCAGTTCCGTGTACTGGTAAGAGAGGCAACCCAGTGATGTGGCAAGGATTATACTCTCTTGAATGTGAAATTGGAGTGTTATGTACCAATGCAAGTAGGTACTTGTCAGATATTTTTAAGTCTATAATAATTTAAGTATTTACATCTCATTATTTCCTCTATTTGATGTGGTCTTGAATGTAAGTAATTTGAGTTTCAGCTGTATTTGCTGTTTACTAATGTGATCCTGTGACAGGCTAAATCACAGGAATATTGACCCAGGTCAGAACACAGTGTATTTGATTCTGAACAATTACCTTTCTCTGCAGCAAAATCTCTACCAATGATGGTATCTGAAAAGCTGTGTTTTGCTCCTCACTTTTTAATTCTTTTTTTCTTGATGAATATTGATTTTCTTGGTGATATTGAGGGAAGTAGAATGGCTGAAGGTTCACGATTTGCTCTCATCTCTCAGTAGCTAAGTAGATCAAAAGAGAGATTTACTTGCAAATCCTGAGAGTATTTCTTAGCACCAAGTGCTCCTAATGGGTATGAGAAAGAGCAGCAGAGCTAAACCAAACCTGCCTAACTAGTTGCCTGCAATGCATCCTAATGAAAACTTCTGGTGCAGGAAGAGATTGTTAGTCTTTCCTAACTGTGCTGGTGCAACTGCTTCGCTTCCTGCTGAGATGGGTGGTTGCAAGTGGTGAGCGGTAATTTTTAGTGCTTTCCACATGCTCTTGCCTATGGTCTCTCCCGTGGCTATTTTGTCCTTTCTCCTGTTTCTCTCCTAAAGCCAAGTGCAGAAATGTGGAGCCCAGAGCCTTTCAGAAAGCAAACAGCAAGTAGCTGGTGCTGTGTTTGGTGCCAGGGCAAGCACAAAGCTGTGGTGGTGGTGGCAGCTTGAGGAGAAAAGGAGAGCACAGGTAATGAGACATAGCAGAGGTTGTGTTTGTTTGAGAGAGAAAGAGGTGAAGATTTTTGCCAGGCTTGCAGAGGAAAACGTGTGTGTAGATTAGCCCCTAATAAGCTGTGTGGGAAATCCTCTCAAGTTTTAGTGGTGTGTTGTTTTTTTTTCTTTAAAGAGAGGAAGAGGAAAAGAAGTTTCCTGTTACAGAGTGAGGGGCTTAAGAGTTTTCCAATAATCCTGCAGGAAAAGGAATTAAGAGCTTGAGGGGGAAGAAGAGATTCCTTTCAGCCCTCCAGTTGGTAAGAGGGTGTAGAACAAGGTAGGACAGGGGCTAGGTCAGAAGCAAAATACTCCTCATGTGAACTACTTGATACAGAAATTTACTGTATCAGTGTATTTCTGGGTCATCCAGTAGAATCTGTTACATTGTAGGTAGAAGTGTTGTAAAGTCTGTTACATAAATTTACTTCCAAGATGAGTATTTTCACATCATGTATGATTAACAAAAAGCAAAACAACAAAAAAACCCAAGCCCCAGTAATTGCCATGATTCAGAACACTACAGATCTGTTTGCACAAGTAACCAGAATTTCTGTGGAATGTTCTAACCACGTTTCAGTAGAGACTTGTTAGTAACATTAAAATTTCCCATATTTTTTGAAAATACCTACTGAAGGGGTGTGTTTGTCACTTCTCTGGCCTTCAAGACCATCCAGTCCCAACCCCCTGCATGGGCAGGGACACCTCCCACCAGCCCAGGCTGCTCCAAGCCCCATCCAACCTGCCCTTCAACACTGCCAGGGATGGGGCAGCCACAGCTTCCCTGGGCAACCTGGGCCAGGCTCTCACCACCCTCACACTCCACAATTCCCTCCTCATGTCTCACCTCAATCTCCTCTCCTCCAGTTTTCATCCAGCCCCCTTGTCCTCTCCCTCCCTGCCCTTGTCCCAAGCCCCTCCCCAGCTTTCCTGGAGCCCCTTCAGGCCCTGGAAGGTGCTCTAAGGTCTCCCTGGAGCCTTCTCTTCTCCAGGCTGAACCCCCCAACTCTCCCAGCCTGTCTCCAGAGCAGAGCTGCTCCAGCCCTTGGATCATCTTGGTGGCCCTTCTCTTGACTCTCTCCAGCAGCTGCATGTCCTTCCTGTGCTGGGGGCTCCAGAGCTGGACTCACTTCTCCAGGTGGGGTCTCAGCAGGGCAGAGGGGACAATCCCCTCCCTGCCCCTGCTGCCCATGCTGCTGGTGATGCAGCCCTGGACGGGGTTGGTTTCTGTGCTCCAGCACATGGTGCTGGTTCATGTTGAGCTTCTAACTGCCAAGTTCTATGTTGTGAACTAAGCTCCTATTTGCATGTGCTTGCTGCTGCTGGACTTAAGAATTCAAGAGATATGGTGCATGAGTAGGGCTGAAGGAGGGATGGTTAGTGCAAGTGTTTGACAGCCCTTTTACCTTCCACTTCCAAAGACAAGTCATTTGTTGAGCTCCTTTGCTGGCACTTGAGAATAGGCTGCAACTTTTATTCTCTTTTACTGATACAAAGTATTGGAGCTTTAAAAAGATTTATTTGTTTCAATAGCAGTGTTTGTTATTGACCAATTCAGTGTTCTTTTGCCTGAAGGAATGCTGAAGCTGGTCCAGGACAACTGCTTTTGGAATAAATTGGTTCACTCAGCATAAGACTTTGGGAAATTAAGAACAGTTGCTACTTATATAGCAAATACAAAACTGTATACAAAACTTGACTGTTTTGGCTTGACTTATGGATGTCCTGTATCTAAATAATTTAGGTTTATAAAAGGTCTCTCAGCTCTGAGGACTTGCTTTATGTGGATCACTTTACAGTAACTTAGATGACTGACAGATAAAAATGCTTGTTGTGATGATATTGGAAACCTCAGCTCTCTCAACAGATTCAAGAAGGAAGTACAGAAACCTTCTAAAATTAGTTGTTGCTAGCAAAATCCTGTGAGAGTCTAAGTCAACTGACACTTAGCTCCTGTATCTGAATGTCTTATTAATATTTTCTTAGACTTTTATGTGGGAGGATAATTCTTTCATTTACCAGTGGGATTTTTTTGAGAATTTATTAAATATTAGTGCATCTAATAAGACTGTCTAAAAGAGAAGGAATGTTGTAGAGACAGTGTTAACTGGCCTGTGTAAAATTGATGTCTATAACTGTGGGTTGGTTGTTTTGGTTGGTGTGTTTTGGTTTTTTTTTTGTTTTGTTGTTTGTTTGGGTTTTTGTTTTGTTTTTTTTTTATTTTTTTTTCCTAAGTTTTGTTGAAAAGCAGAACTGACTTTTCTGTTTGTGAGAAAGTTTGGAGGAGCTGAGATGGCTGGAATAGTGGATCTTTGAAGGGCATTATTCATATTTGTCTCTGTCTTTCCTGGGATTAGCAGCTTTTAAATAAGTATTTTCAGCTGGGGCTACTGCATAAGTACTTGTTTCTCACTTAGTTTTCATCTGTTTTCTACGAAGTTCATGATTCTGAAATATTCTTGGGTCATTCCTCTCGTAGATGAAAACACCCTGAGCTCAGGCTTCCCAGTCCCTCCCTGTGCATGTTGGGAGGGTTGTGTGACTCCCTTAAGGATAAAGGTTCTGGTCTAAAGAAGAGCACAGATACAAACTGGGGACAGTTTCAGGCAGTTTTGATTTCAACTTGTCTTCCCATAAACTGGGCCTCATGTGTGGTATGATTTTTTTGGTGTGTTGTTCATTCCCTGCTGAGCTAAGTAGAAGAGGGTATTGATTTCTTTTTACAGTCAAGTGAGAATAAATTATAGGCAATTGACATGGAGGCAGAAGCTGGATCTGTTTTAATGGAAGCTCCATCCAGAGGCATGTTTTGCTGTTTTGAAGCAGTATCTCTGGTTTCCTCATGCATTAATTGCAGGAAGAAGAAATTCTTTTTATCTGGCCAGAAGTTTTTCTGCTTCTTCTGTCCCTTCTTCCTTTCCCTGCCTGTTCTGGAGCACTTGGAAGAATTCACAGAGCTAATACAGGAATTCTGTTCTGACTGGGATTGTCCTTGATTCTCCCACCTCTTTGGTATGTGGGGTTCCAGTTCCTGATGAGATCTGATGATACAAAGACCACTCAAGCATGACATTCTAGCAGCATGACATTAACTGTTTGATTCTGAAGTAAGAGTCTTTAGAGAGATGCTTCATATATTATGGCTCATGAATTCTGCAGATTCCAAGGTGTTCAGAGAACATTCTCACCCCTATTAATACTCCCATGGATTACCATGGAATTCATGGTAATTTATCACTTTGCTAATTGAAAAATGCCACCTCCATTTCTTTGGTTTGTTATTGTTGGTGCAGCTGAGGGTGGGTTTCAGCCTGTGTCTTCAAATGTGTCTGTTCCTGTAGAAGTTGTTGCTGTGTTCTCAAGGGTATTGCAGACTCCAAAGTTAGCTTGCTGTTCATCCCTTTTGGTCAGAACCAGTAATTGTACAGGATAACCAGTTATTCCTTTACCCAGTTCTGTCACGCTCCAAATGAGAAACAGAGGTAGACAAATTACCCAATTTAATTTGACCTTCAGTTCAGAACAACCAAAAAGACCATTGCAAGTTGAATGCTATTTATTCTATCTTTAGCATGAGCTCAGTGGTGGGGAAAAAAAAAAAAAAGTAATTTTAAAACTTTATCCAAATTATGCTCCTAAGCTTCAGCAAGAGCACAAGAGAAGCCTGTTCTTACTATGGGATGTGGAGTTTTAACGTGCAGAGGAAGAAGATGTGACTTGGCTTCCCTAGGAACAGAAATGATGCCTCCTGACAGAGACCTTGCTCCTTGCTGGGAAGCAGCAAGCCTCTCTTAGTGGCTGGAGTAAAGACATCTGGACTTTGTGAAATCCTAATTGTCTGATACTGAAGTGAGGGGAAACACATAGATGCTTTTTTAGCAATAATGATTTTTTTTTCCATTTCAGACTGAATGGGATTGGTCCCCAGAGTGACTTTGTAGAATTTCATTCTGGTCCTTACACCTTCTTGTGAAGGTTTTTTTTTCCACTTAGCAACTTCCCAAATGTAGTACATGTGCTCTGTTGTGCAAAATATATCTCTGATAACTCTGGGCTTTTCTGGATGCTTGAGAGGAAGCATTTGATTGTGTAATGAGCTAGAAAAGGAAAACTAAATAGCTGCAGACTTTGGGTTAATATTTTTTTATTCTGCTATAGGTCAATCTAAGGCATTATGGTGGTTTAGAAAAATAATCTGCACTGAGTGTTTCAGAGAGAGGTTCTCACCAAAGAGACCCATAAGAAATATGGGATTCCTAATATTTGGTGTTTCATTAGTAATTTCACACCTATCAAAATTGTAGGTTTTGTCCAGGTTTAGCACTGCAGAGAAAGAGACATGATGCACATTAAACTGGACTGTGTAGTTAAGTATGTTTTTACTCTGGGGCTTTAGGATCTATCTATATAAAATTACCAAAAGCCAGCTAGCCAACATTCTTGATGTTTTGAGTTAGTCACAAACATTCTTCTCACAAGTGATCTGATGAAACAAAAGGCAGATTCTCTTTTTGGGAGAGTCTACAGGACGCTGTGCCTGTGACCTTGGTAAATAATTAACTGAAATAAAAGCTTGGTTCCTCTTTATTTCAGAGATTATTATTTCCCCCCTCCTTTCTGCTGCTGTTCCTTATTTTGGAGGTAACAAATCCTCCCACGCATTATCCTTTCTGGAAAGGAGATATTTCCTAAATCTCTTCATTTTCTGTCTTCAGTCCTGTCTGTAAAGAAAAAAGATCAGATACAGCTCCGTCCTCTGCTTTAATATAGCCTGTGCTGGAGGAAATTACTTGGAGCAGCAGAAACATTTTACAGCTTTCAAGGTTCAGAGTGAACACTTCAGTTGTTAACCTTTATAAACAGGCTGTCAAGTCCTCTCATGCCGATTTGTTACAGAATAAACCTCCTCCTAGGAAATTGACAGTTCTTAGTCACTCAAGATGTTTTGGAGTCAGTCTCATTTTATCAGTGGCAACAACCCTGTGGCTGGTTGAGGTCTCTGAATCTTTATTGCCACATTTGGAGTGAGGGTGACGGAAGTAACAGAAGTTGTGCTCTCTTTCCTTACAAAGTTTAGTTATAGTGTAAAGGCTGTATTTTAATAAGGTTGGTAAGATTTCCTGTTATTTTCTCTGTTATTACAGAGAAGTTAAATATCTGTCTGTGGTTGTGACTGTGAAATAGTCTGAACCTGTTGTGACAGTTAGAAGTCACCTACGCTGCAAAGGTTTGAGCTTAATTTTCTGAATTAGAATCTACTGGAAAAAAAGGAAGAGGCCCTGGTGAGGTTGTGTGTGGTGCTGGAATGGTTCCACCCTCCTCGTGTTGATATTGAGACAGCTCTGCTCCTCACTCCCAGCCCAATGAAATTGTGTCTGGGTAAAGGAATTTTCTGTAACACAGTGCTCAGATTCACTGTTTTGTCATCTTATCCATAAAAAACTCATCACCTACAGTGGGTAAAGATTATTGTTACTTTTTTTGATAGATACTTTGCATCTTTTGTGAGCCTCTGTGGAGGAGGCATAGGATACACAGGTGTGTGATGTCAAGTAGCTTATGATCACTTTAAGAACTTGCCTTATTCTTAAACAAGGACATTTCCTCATTTCCTTCTGACTTCATAGACTGATTTACAGAGGAATAAACAAGCAGAAGGGAAACCATATCAACAGCAGCTTTTAGAGGTACACCTGGGGATATTCTATAGATAACAGAGCAAAATCTGGGTATGGTTCAATTTCTAGTAGGGCACTATGATAATGCTGAGTGTTCATAAACTGATGCTAGTGATGCTTTAATATAATCTCTTTTATATGGTTGGAACAATCCTGATTTTCCAGCAGTGTAAGTTCTCTGTAACTGTTCTCCTGTGTATTTTTCATAATGTGTGTAGTGAAAGTCAGATATTTTTTAAAAAAGGCTCTGTTGTAATAATTTTTTTAATATTTGAGTATCTCTGCCAACATATAAGTGTTTACAGTAGACTTAATTTTAGAATGCTTATTTCAACAAAGTGTTTTGTTTTTTTTTTTTTTTTAAATCAAACAACCAAAAAAAAATTGAGACCTGAGTTAGCCTTCTTTTGGGCATGCATTTATGCAAATATCTGCCATTGATAAGTCTATGCAATTATCAGAAAGTGGAGTAGGAAACTGTGCTTAGTGTTCAGGAATTTGGTATTGTTGCATTTTGAGAACAGCAACATCTGAAGTGACACAAGCTTCTGCCTTTTATTTCTGCTGTGTTCACAGCTTCCAGAAGGGCTTAGTGAATGGACTTCAAGTCTTGAAGGTGGCAGAAGATGAAATAGTGCCTTCTGGTGTTACTGGATGTGAACACTGAGGTAGCTGGCAGAGTCTGGGATGTTTGGAGGGAGATCATCTAGAAGAGTTTAGTGGGCATTGTCAGGCAGTGACACCATGGAGCTGTGTAGCATTCAGGCCTCTTCTTGAAAATTGAGATTATAAGGACTTTGTGAGACAAAAGATTAAAAAATACAGTGTGAAATGTAGCATATTGTTTCCATTCTGACAAGCCTTTTCCTTGTGTTTACCTCAGTCAGCCTGGGAGAGTCTTTTTTGCTATCCAGCTCTTTTTGTGTTGCATAGTAAGGGCTGTCCTGTTTGGTGTAGGTTTGGTGCCTTGATCTCACTCCCCAGATTTACTTTGGGATGTTGTTCCAGACAAGATGCAAGCTCAATTTGAAATGTTGTGTAGTCATTGCCTGCTGGGAAGCTTGGCTTCCCACCCTGCCGTGAAGAGGAAGGTCTAAGGCCACATTTGAGTGGATGGGGTGAGAAAAGTGTCTGCTGTTGTGTGTGAAAAGTCCTTTCCTGTGCCCTGCATATACATACATCCACACAATACGTGTGCTCTGCTGTTTGCAGCACTGAGAAGGTTCCCACCAAACCCCTGAGGGATGTGGCAGCACACAGGCCAGCTACACAGTCCACAGACATGACTGCAGTGGTAACCTTGTCACTGCAGTGGAGTAAGTTAAAAGTCTACTGGTTTAATCTATTCTTTTCATAGCCTAAACCAGCCAGATGCAACTTGGGTATCCATGTCTGAGACTGGGCTGTAGCTGCTCATGAAGGTGCCCTTTTGAAGGACTGATGTGGCCATAGATTGCCTTTAAATTTCTGCCTACTGTCCCTACTGTTTCACATTTGGAGTTTCTCGTGTAGCTCTCAAAATGAACGAGTGTGTATGCATTGAAATTCAGCATGTGCCCTGTTCTCTAGGAAAAAATTAAGATTTGCCTGTAGGTTCCCAGCTTTTGTCATTTGTGGCTGGTTGCCACAAGAAGAGCAGCTGGCTGAGCTGCTGGCTGGTTAAGGCTTCATATGGTTTGAGGAAAACAATACAATTACTTCCCTAGTCTGTTGAAGAACATGTACCTTAGTGACACCATGTGTGGATTTTTTGGATCTTGTCATTTTTTCTGACCTAGTGGCTCTTTCTAGATGCATAAATCCTCTGATGGGTGTAGTGGCTTTGCTGCCATGTTGCAGATACCATGGAAGGTTTTTCAGTTACCTTCTAGGTGCACTTGAGTGTCGTGGTTTTGCCATGTCTTAGTTGGGGGGAAAAGCTGGGAAATCTTGTTGGTCATCTCCTCCTGAGTGATTAATTTTGTGCTTTTAATTAACCAAAGTGATTAGAGTGTAACAGAATATCTGTATGGGTTTTGTGTTTGGGGCAGTACTGTGTTTGAAGACCACTGAACTCCATCGTGTTCCCAGGCTTTGTCCTGCAAAGTCACAAATGTTTAAATCCCATTAGTGCTGGGGCTTAATTCTGAGGGTTAATTGTTGTTGTTTTCTGCTATATTTTTCTAGCTCAGCCTTCAAATGTTTTTATGATGAACTTCATTTGCTTAGGCAAATGTGCACTGCAATTATGACTTATTGTGCACTTAAGAAAGGTATTATTAGTATAGACTCTAATGTGAATATCTGTATTAACTGATGTGGTAGTCACAGTTGTAGCTTCATTGTGACTGTAGTTTTTCAAGCCACATCCTTGATGTGGGTAATCACTTCTGAAGCTGGGATGTCTGTTAAATTACCTGTGAATTCAAGAGGGCCCATCATTAAAAGCATAAATTTTTTGATAAGAATAAAACAGTAGTTTGAACCATGTGGTGTTTTCAAATCCTTCTGTTTTTATTATGGGCTTGGGCAAGTTGTTTCTAGTTTTCCATTGGCTTGTTTGTAGGGTATTTTCTCACGTGATGTAATTATACTTCAGAGTTTTCCCAATATTTTAGACTGCTTAAGTCTTTTGAAATGTTTAAATTATTCTCAGCCATCTGAACTGCACCCTTCAAACATGAATTTGGTACTTTTGTTCTTTCCAAAGCATTTTAAAAATGGAAGCTGAAAGTGTTTCCCAGAAGAAGGAGTAATCCTATTTTCATTTTCTGCATCAAATACTGTAATTGGTCATAAACCAGCTGGGTAAAATCTTTTGGAGAAAGAGGACAGAATTTTTCTTCGCACTGTACAAGTTAAAATGTTAACATCAATGGGCATTTATTATCAAGGGAGAAAAGCTTAACCTCAAAGACTAAGTTGCAGCCTTTTACTGGTACAGATTTTAGTGAAGGAGAGATGTTCTCACTTATTGCTGGTAGGTGTGAGGACCCTATGGCAGCCTGACATACAGAGCCAGGGAGTCTCATTTCAGCAGTGTCATTTTGGTAAAAAGTTAATCCCTCTTAAAATACCATGAACCGTAATATTTCTGGAACTAGAAACAGTGAGGATTTTAGTCTTTACCCCTAGTTCTGGATGAGGGAACTTGAAGCATGGAGAAGAAGCCTAGTCATGGTGTTACGTGGTGTCTGTTCTGTCACGCAAATTCTTCTGCATCAATTTTGAAAAGCTTGAATAAAAATGGTTAAGTTGCAGCTTCTTAAGGAATAGAGTTTCCTTTCAGTTCTGTTTTGCTAGGTTTTTTGCTCAGATCCAGTGAGCCACCTTTAGCCTGAGCTGGCTGGATGAAAGGTTGGGGTTTGGTTTTTATACTTAATCAGCGCTTGCTCTGTTCTCTAGTGAGAAACGTGCTCACGTAGCACCTGTCAGGAAAGGATTTCTGAAAACTTCCCTGCTGTAGAATTCTGTACAACTTCTTGAAACATGTTCAAGGTTCACTAGAGTTTTTCTGTATTGTCAACATGAAGTAGAAATACTTCCCCTTGCTTCAAGTGTTTATTAAGAGCATAGATCTTTAGGGAGTTGAACAGTATACTTACCTATCACACACACCATTAGAGGTTATTTATTGAGTTCTTACAAGTGGGGAAATAGCTAATAAAGTACCTTTTTTTTTTCTTTCCCTTTTTGTGCCATTTTATTGAGTAAGTAGAATCGTTTATTTTATCAGATTGCATTGGCTGACTTGGTATGGAAGTTAAAAATGTATTTCTTTATCAAATTATCTTGAGATTACTAGTAAGTGGGAAATATTACTAGTTAAAGTGCAAGTTGGTGGAGACCTTTTGGGAAGTGCTTTAAGCAGCTCTTATGTTTGCTTAATAAGAACAGTTAATATTGGAAAAGGATTCATGTAGGCTTAGATTTCTGCCAAAGCAAGTAAATGATATTTATGTATTTAAAGGAGGCTGTGTTTATTACTCTGAAGCTGTTGGTAAAGGAGCATTTTGTGAGATTGACAATATGGTATCTTTGGAGTTTTTTATCCTTGAATACCCGTTTATTTTAGGTTAAGGATTTGATTATCCCCATTTTTGCTCAATATTCACAAAACACAGTGTCCTCTAAGGGTACTGTGTGCGGCTCAGTAAAATGCTTTTTTCCCCCGTGCTCTAATATCTTAAGTTGTTGGGTTGTTTATTTCTTTTAAAATACCTTTCATTGATTCTTGTTTGTACCTTCAAGTCCTAGGTAGAGTGGCTGACAGTGGGGTTAGGCAGTGCTGCTGCAGGCAGCAGGTGCCAAACCTCCTGTCTGCTCTGTGCAGTGACCTTCAGCCTGCCAAGGTCTGAGCCAACGTGTGGCCAAGGACACCCACCCCATCCTGGGTCAGGAATGGTGTGTCCAGCAGGAGCAGGGAGGTGCTGGTGCCCTGTCCTGGCCCTGGTGGGGCTGCAGCTCCAGCACTGGGGGCAGCTCTGGGCCCCTCCCTGCAGGAAGGACATGGAGGGGCTGGGGCAGGTCCAGAGGAGACACCGAGCTGGGGAAGGGGCTGGAGAGCAAGTCCTGTGAGGAGAGGCTGGGGGAGCTGGGGGGGTTTGGTCTGGAGAAGAGGAGGCTGAGGGGAGACCTCATTGCCCTCTGCAGCTCCTGGAAGGTGCAGGGAGGTGGGAGTTGGGCTCTGCTCCCAAGTAAGTATTGACAGGACCAGAGGAAATGGCCTCAAGTTGTGCCAGGGGAGGTTTAGATTGGAGATCAGGAAGAATTTCTATACTGGAGTAGTGGTTGGGCACTGGAACAACCTGCCAAGGGTAGTGATGGAGTCACCATCCCTGGACGTGTTCAGAAGCCTTGTAGATTTTAATACTTCAGGACATGCTCTGGGGACTGAGGCTGTGGGGTTTATTTTGTGTTGACAGTTGGACTTGGATAATTTTTGTGGTCTTCCTCTGGGCTCTCTCCAACAGCTCCATGTTCTTCCTGTGCTGGGGGCTCCAGAACTGGACTCTTCTCCAGGTGGGGTCTCAGCAGAGCAGAGGGGACAATCTCCTCCCTGGCCCTGCTGCCCACACTGCTGGTGACACAGCCCAGAATGTGATTGTATCATGAGGGCTTTGAGCAACTACTTAATTTTCTTGTTCTGTTGGTCTTCCCCCTAAATCACCTCAAACTGTGATTATTTAAAAGAGTCACACTGTTTGGGCTGAACATTTTCATGTTCTCTGGCTTTGTGCCTTAGAGAACACAGATTCATGTGCTGGGTAGGGGTGTGTCAGTAGCCAGTGCTTGCTATAAATTTAGCTTAAAATAACAGTATTTTAGAAGTAAATGTGAATTGACAGTGGCTCATAAAGTGAAGTAAGAACCTTGCAGTTTCTAGGTATTTCTAGGAGAGTTTCTTAGCCATGGGATACAACTGTGCAGCTGTGTCATGGTAGGAGACAGTATCCAGGAGTTTCAGGAGAAGTGTCCTTCAGAATTCTCTGCAGGTATATTTGCAGTTACCTGTGTGTTTTCAGAGAGAAATGGATATAGGTTAACAAAATTGCTGTACGTGAGAGTTTTTGTTTGGAATCTTTCACATCTGTGTTAAAAGGAAACTTGCTTTTAGTATCTAAGTGTAACTTATGCATAAAACTAGGTTGACTTTTCAGCTTCTTGTTCCAGACCAAATTAAATAAATCATTATACTTGTATTGATTGGTGTAATATAAGCAGGCACTAAAACTCTTCCTCTCTCTTTTCTTTTTATGTACAGCAAAGATGAAAAGGAATATGCACTGAAGCAAATTGAAGGTACAGGGATATCCATGTCGGCCTGTAGAGAGATTGCAGTAAGTGTACAGAAATGAAAGTATTTTTACTGATATTATTATTCAACAGGTATTTTTTTTGCTCAGAATTACGTAATATAAATATTATCTAAAATTTTTCTTTCAAATAGGCAAGCATTGGAAGTTATTTAAACATGAACTTATCTTTAGTTGTTTTCTAAATAATTAATTTTTATGTTTTTTAGTGGAAAGAGGTGTTCTTGGAATGCCACTTTCTAGTATAATTTTGTTTTGTCTGCTTTTACATGTTGAGAAGGAAATACATGTGAACGTTTTAATGATGCTTTTAAAGAGATGTTTTTAAAATGACTTGGAGGAGAAAGATTCTGAAAGATTACAACTGCCATTACAAGCCTGGTTGCCAAGAATGTATTTTATTTTGGTCTAAAGGTTGCTTACTCTTCTTTAGTACCCGAGAACAGTTTGTTCTCCTCACACCTTATTTGTTTTACTGAGTACAGAGACATTTCATAGCAAAATAAAGAACAGCTTTAATTGCATTTTTATTACATGTGTTTCAGGAGAAAAAAATGGATTCAGAAATTGCACACTTGAGCACAGTAGTGCCCATCATTCCCTCAGTTGGTAAAAAATAGGTCTTTGTGTATGAAGGTAGAATTTGATCTTTAAAAAATGGTCATTACTGTCAAAGTGCTGGATAGTGAGTAAAAAGTGCACTTGCTTGATTAAATGTTTACTGTGTTTTAATGCTGTCACAGTGCTGAAGGCTGTTGGAGTGTGAGCAAGGTGTGCCTAAATCTTGTTATAATCTCGTAGTGTTGCACTGAAATGCAGCATTCAGGTGTGCAGTGCAGTGTGAGGCCTGGAAACCACCATGGAGTTCAGAACTGAAAAACCCCTGTATTGTGTTTTTGGTGGTGCCCACAGTAATGAAAAGACCTAGCAGATGAACCACAGAGTGGTGGGGTTGGCAGGGAGCTCTGGAGATCACCCAGTCCAACCCCTGCCAGAGCAGGATCCCCTAGAGCAGATCCCACAGGAACACAGCCAGGTGGGGCTGGAATGTCTGCAGGGATGGAGACTCCACAGCCTCCCTGGGCAGCCTGGCCCAGGGCTCTGGGACCCTCACAGGCAAGAAGGGGTTCCTCATCTCCAGCTTCAACCTCCTGGGCTCCAGTTTGTGCCCATTGCCCCTTGTCCTGTCCCTGGACACCCCTGAGCACAGTCTGGCCCATCCTCCTGACACCCCCTGCAGATATTGAGCAGCACTGAGCAGATCCCCCCTCAGCCTCCTTTTCTCCAGCTGAACAGCCCCAGCTCTCCCAGCCTTTCCTCACAGGCAGATGCTCCAGCCCCTGCAGCATCTCAGTGCCCTGTGCTGGGCTCTCCCGAGGAGTTCTTGTCCTTCTGGAACTGGACACTTACTCTCTTTTTAAAGTGTTTGTCACTGTAAGGTCAGGGTCACTCATGGGTTTGAGAGGTGGCTGCAGTGCTGGCAGTCACTTTACACAGAATTCACCCACTGATCTTTTTGCTAATATTTCTGCCTTGGGGGAAGTAAGAAATGCTCTTTTAACAGCAGTACTGGGTTATATTCCTGTTCCTATGAAGTCGTTTTTGAGAGCATTGAAGTTCTGTTGTTGGTATTTGTTTCCTTGATTTTTGTCCTTCCTACTACCTGGAGATGTAGTACTGCTATGGAGATGAGGTGTGGGATAGTCCAAAGCAGAGTTCCCTCTTGTCATGATAGTGCTGTGATATGGACCTGGTCTTGTCATACCTGGACACAGCTTTGTGAGGAAGTAGAGAGTGTCAAATTCTTTTTTTTCTCGGCTGGTGCAGCACCATTTCAGTCCAGTTTTGTATTGGGTGTGTGTTTGGGGTGTTTTGTTTTTATTTTTTTAAAAACTTTTGTTAATTGATGAAGCTTTGTGCAAATCTCAGGGCAGCCTGGGAAATTTCACAGCTCCTGTCTAAGTTGCTTGAATCCTCTCAGTGGTTCTTCCTGTAGTTCTTCCTTGAATGCTTTTTTACTCTTCTCCAGACACTCCTGTAAAACTCTTGAACCTGAGATAATGGAGCAAATCACTGTTTGCCTCAGTGACATTTCAGTATGGTTAAATATTAGAAATGTGAAAAAGGTAAAGCTGAACCAGCTGAAGAAGAAATGTGAACTTTTTGTCATGCAGAAACAAGCAGAAGCAAGTTCATTTTCCATAAAGAGAAGCAGACCTGTAAGTGATATGTTAATAGTTAATCTTGTGTTTAAAGGCTTAGATAGGTAACAAAAGAGGGTAATGTTTACTGATTAAATAAATAAATATCACCCTGGAAAGAGGCCATATTAAAATTTCATGAGTAATTCTTTTGACATTTGAAGTCCCTCCTGCAACCGCTACTCCCTGACACCAAAAAAGACCCCAACCCCCATATTCTGTGTAAGCTGAGCAAATGAAACAAGCAGTAGTGCACGTGGTTCTGTGTGTTCCAAATATCTGAATAGTTCTGAAACCTGGAGACACTTGACAGGGTGCTCAAGAAATACATGATGTTTTATGAAGCCACTATTGGGACCACTATTGGGACGAGCTTTTCCTGGAAGAAGGCTTAGATCAGTGAAAACATCATCTAGGCAGTGGTTCCTGGGCAAGCAATGTGTCCTGTTCAACTCTAGGCACTGGAAGGTGCTCTAAGGTCTCCCTGGAGCCTTCTCTTCTCCAGGCTGAACACCCCAACTCTCCCAGCCTGACTCCAGAGCAGAGCTGCTCCAGCCCAAGGATAATTTCTGTGGCTTGCAGACAAAGGTGACTACAACTGAAGGTTTCATGTGAACCAGTGACTTGAGTTAGGTCCTTGGAGGCTCTTCTGTCAATTCCTGGTTCTTTCCAGCTTTTCTCTCCACCCCCAACACCAAGAACTTCCCCTCTTCCAAGGATAAGGAACCAGCTCTAACCATCTTCTCTGTAAATTGTGATCTTAATTCTGGACTTAATCTGCTTTTTCTGTATCAGGGTCTTTGTTTTTAAATAACTCTATTTTTTTTTTTTCTATGGGGAAAAAATTAGACTGGGCTGTTACAGATTATTTAAATGGGAGAAGTTAGAGCCACAAACCAGCAGCATTTTTCTTCTAGCTTTTCTTAAGAGTCCCCTGAGTTGCTGCAGTTTTGCCCTATGTGAATGCTGGGTCTGGAAGGGGTGACCATTTCAGTTGCCACATCCTGTGCCTGTGTGTGCTGGTTGTTAGTAAAACTGCTGGAGGCTGCTCCTTCTGGGAGACCTTGACATGATGCCAGTACACTGTGGGACACCAGTGGGAGCATTAGTTGGCCTTTGTGTTCATACTTTTATTTATGGGTACAGGCTAAAATCATTCAGACTTCAGTGTTAAATGAGTTACTGAAAGCTCCTTCGAACAATTTAGTTTGCACAAATCATTCTCAGGCCTTTTGCCTGTTGATGCAATACATATTACAAAGTGCTAGGGGGTACAAATATTTTGGCAGGCTCAGTTTCTGAGGTTGGGCAGTGTTTTAGAAGCCTTACAGGTTAAACAATAGGTTTTTGTAACCTTTTGTCAGCTCTCTTGAGCAAGGCTCTGCCTCACTGTATTTATGTTCTTCTTTTCTGCCTCCCTGCTGCCCCTGCCTTCCTTTGCCATGTGGGCAGCTCTTCTGGGGCAGCTTTGCACTATTTACTGTTAGGCAGAAAAATAGGTTTCTAACCTTGGTCCTTGGCTTTGTTTAAGGCGAGGTTAAGTAAAACAAGGCTTCCAAAAAGTCTGTGTCCCTGAGTATGTTTGCTGTAGGAGATTCCTTTGGAATGTCAGAAGTCCTTTTCCCTTGCCAAGATAACACAAATGTGTGGAATGTTTGGCAGTGTAAAATCTCATAAATTTTCTGCTACCTAATGAGAAAAGATGGTTAGATTTGTTTGTGGAAACTTTGAAACTCCGCTCCCTCCTTCAGTAGCTGGAGGTAGTGAAGTAAGTAGAAGTTTAAAAAAAAAACATAAAAGGATTTTTATGAGAGAGTTGAGGCATGTGTTGGCTAGAAGTGTCTGTGCATTGTGATTTTATAAGTATGAATCAGCTGAAAGGAGGTTTTTGGTTTAGCTACATGACAACTCATGTTTTGCATGCCACAGGAAGAATAAGAGCTCTCTGTGGTACATGGCCTGATCTTGTATAATCTGTGTGATTTAAGTGCTTTTTGTGTAAGGGAGTGCTTAAATTCCTTCTTTGGTTATTCTGCAAAAGGGTTTTAGGCATATTTTTTGTCTTTTTTTGTTTTGTTTTGTTGTATCTGAAAGAACAATTACCTTCATGAAATAAGAAAGGTAGCAAATCTGTGGAATAAGAAGATATTTTTTGTTTTAATCAGTTGACTCTTTTCGTATTGGACCCTGTAATGTTTATGAAAATAAGTTTTGCAGCTTGAAGTGTAAACTTTTTGTCAAGTAATTGTACTGAAAGTAGAGCATCACCTGAAGCAGCTCTGTTGTCTGATTACAGCTCCTTCTTCAGCAATTCAGGGCCATGAAGATGATCCAAGGGCTGGAGCAGCTCTGCCCTGGAGACAGGCTGGGAGAGTTGGGGTGTTCAGCCTGGAAAAGAGAAGGCTCCAGGGAGACCTTAGAGCAGCTTCCAGGGCCTGAAGGGGCTCCAGGAAAGCTGGGGAGGGGCTTGGGACAAGGGCAGGGAGGGAGAGGACAAGGGGGAAGGGATGAAAACTGGAGGAGAGGAGATTGAGGTGAGACATGAGGAGGGAATTGTGGAGTGTGAGGGTGGTGAGAGCCTGGCCCAGGTTGCCCAGGGAAGCTGTGGCTGCCCCATCCCTGGGGGTGTTGAAGGGCAGGTTGGATGGGGCTTGGAGCAGCCTGGTCTGGTGGGAGGTGTCCCTGCCCATGCAGGGGGTTGGAATTGGATGATTTTGAAGGTCCTTTCCAACTTTCAACCATTCCATGATTCTAATTTCACAACAGTGAAGTGCATGCAGAGGAGGAAGGAAAGGGAAACTGCTGCTCTCAACACACCAATCACTTCCTAAATACAAAATTGGTAACTTTTTTTGTTCTTATAGAGGTTGCTTTCCTTTTCTTGAAGTTCTTTCTTTGCTCAAAGCATGAGAGTAACATCCACAAGTCCGTGTATGGCAAATATGTTAAAAAGAAGAAACATAAAGGTTTTACCCCTAATTCAGTGTGAGCTGACGAAGCTTCTCTCTGGATTTGGTTCTTGACATCAGTTAGGATATAACCCAAATTCCCAGTGCTGCTGAATAGGTAAGATGGGTGTTCAGTGCTGATCAGGCTCAGTTGTTTCCACTTGGAATTTGCTGTTTGCTTCACATCCTGAATATTGTCTGAACATGCAAATGCAAAACCAACTGATAGTGCCTTCAACAGAATTGAACCAAAAAAGGGGAGCTGAGCCCCATCAGGTGAAGCTGTTGGCAGCAATGCACAGAGAGCAAAGAGCTGCTTTGTCGCACAGATGAAGAAGACAGTTGCAGATAATGCAGGAAACACATTTTAAAAATACTTATTTCCCAAACTTAAATACTCCCTGCAAGACTGTGAGTGTGTACACACATACAAACATGTTTTTTAATGTTTTAAAGCTTCAGTTGGAATGTTTTGTAAATTTTGGGTTCTTTTCCTGAGTTTGTGTCATAAACCTCTTTATTTTTCCACTTCTGTTTCTCATTCTTTCTCACTACATGCTTTCCTGATGATCCTCCATTTGTACCTCCCCTGTAGTCCTGTAAAATTAGCTTATACATGTTTTCAGTTTATTCTTTGTGGAGTTGTAAAAGTGTGAGTGGTGTATTGACTTTGCACAGCGCCACAACGTGCCTTTCCCTAACACTACATGCAACTGTTTTTGATGTCTCAGACTGAGGGGCCATGGTATGGGTTTTCAGATGATGTATTCTTCTTAAGTTGGGACTTTTGTCTTCAGATATTGTTACTAAATTGCCCACTTCATTCAGCAATGGGTTCACATTTTTTTTTTTGTTTAGCCTTTCACAACTAATGTAGTATCAGAAGCTCTTGTTACCCTTAACATTCCTTGCAAGTGTCAAGTAAAGGTGAGCTTTGGCTTTCTTGATGCCATCCCTATGTGCCTGGGCAGTGTTTCTGAACTCCTCCTGTGTAGCCTGTTCCCTGTTTGCTCTCCTCTGTGAACTGCCCTTCTTGCACTGGAGCACTGACAAGCTGCTGCCCTGATACTGGTATTTTTGAGTAGACCTGTCAGCTTTTCTGAGCAGCTTTGCTCTCCTGAGCTGTGTCCTATGGCCACCTACCAGTTCCTCAAATAAGCTGAAGTCTGTTCTGCTGAAGCTCCAGGTCTGTGCTCTGCTACTTGCCTTCATTCAGAATCTTGAGCTGTACTAGCTGATGGTTGCTACAGCCAGAGCTGCCTTTGCTTGTCACATCTCCAACAGTTCTGCATTGGCTGAGAACAGCTGTGTGCGACCATTTTTGGCCTATCCAGGATGTGAATCAGGAAGTTGTCCCTGATATGATAAAAAAAATTACCTGGGTTGCTTGTGTCCTGCTGTGTTGCCCCTCAGTGGATGTCAGGGAGGTTAAAGTCTCTTGTAAGAACCATAGCTTGTTGTTCAGAGACTTTTTTGGAGTTGTAGTGAAGACTTCACCTGATTCCCAGTCCTTATCGGGTCGTTCTGTAGTGAACTCCCAACACAATGTCATCCCTATACTGGTCTCTTAATCCTGACCAGCAAGCTGTCTGAGGCTTCTCTGTGCCAGCTGAGTCTGTGAGGAAGAAATAAAATGTTTAGTAGTGGCTCTACTGGATAAATTAACAGAGATATCTGCATTAAAAGTGGAACATCAGTGGAAAAATCTTTAAGGCTTGATCAAATGTTAATAGAAAAAGTTGCTCTTCCCAATACATCATTTGGCATTAGTTCCAGCCCTGTGTGAGGCTGAGGGGACAGTGTTTTACTCTGTAGGTTTTTGTGTGCAAGCTGTAGTCAGCTTTGTTAGTGAAGGCAAAATCCCACCATACCTTCTTCTGCAACTTTATTCACTTCATTTCATTTCATTATGTTAAAAGTTCTAGCCTGCTGTTTGTGTTCTTGTGAACCTGTTTCTGTGGTGAGCTTGAAAATAGCTCTGTTTAAATCCAGCTTCCATTGTATCTTACTGAGATTGTTCTTGCCTGTATGATGACCTGATACATGATCATATGGGGGTTTCGAGACACAGGGAGACTTTCCTGTTTCCAAGCTGTAGTTAACAGTACAATAGTCACTGAATGGATAGCTTGGATGTCTTTAATTCTGGGATGCATCTTGTCCACAGGCTCACAGTGTGAGATTATTACTGTGTAGATTTTGATAAGATCTACATTTATCTTGCTATTTATATCTACATTATCCTGTTATTGATAAGATCTATGTTTTATTGATCTTATAATAATAATCATAAGCTGCATTTTGGTAAGAAAGGTGTCAGCACCATGGTTTTATCCTCTGCTCCATTTGGCCTTTTGCCTTATAGAAGGAGCATCATGCTCCTCCTTCCTACCTCCTTAACAGTGTCAGGATGCTTCCTGAAACCTGCCTGCTGCCTGCATGTGGTGCACATACTGAATGGTGGGGATGTGTGTATGCTCAGTGTGCTTGACCTTGAGCTTTTCCATATGCAGCCACCTGAGGATACTGGATTTAGGGTAGTTCTGACAGGCTGTACTACTGGAAAAATTAATCAATTTTTTGAATATGTGAGCAGTGTATTGAGAGAAGCTATCAGGCTATTTTTGATGATAGACAGTTATGGCATATGAGATCTGCTGCCAGTTCTTGAAGACATTTGAGGAAGCCTCTGCCTTTTCTTTCTGTGCTGATGACCACATCCCACCCCATCCCATGGCGCCTGCAGAGTTTGTTTCTCAACTCTCATTGTCTTTCCATATTTTCTCTTGCTTATTAGACTACTTCAGTTTCTTTTTTACCTCAGTTGCCTTCTCTGCTATTTTCCTTGGTTTTTTCCCCCTTTATCTCCAGATGCCTTTAATATTTACAAGTGATACAGTTTTCTGTCCACCAGCTTTGTCTTGAATCCATTTTAGTTTGACTTATCTAAGTTTCTACTTTAAATAAGCTTCTTATTACTATGATTAATGATCTCCCTCTGACCAGACCCCAAGGGTTGTTCAGTATCCCCATCAACCTTATTATCTTTGCACTTCAGACTAATAATTTTTCCTTCTTTTTTTGACATGTTATTTTTGTTAGGTGTTAGTGATTTTGCTCTTGCCTTGGTTTTATCCCTAGTCTGTTTTTTTTATTCTGAAGATGGGTGATACTTGCAGCTTAACATTGTATCTCTAAGTATTTATTATTCTTGTGGCCTAAAAAATATTCTGCCATTACTGAATTGTCTTTTGTACTGTTCCAAATCTGAAATTACTGAACAGGCTTGAAGCCTTGTAGTCTAAATATGGATTTCTACTGTGATTTTATGTTTTAATGATTTTCAGCTATTTCCATTATCCAAGTTTTCAGTCTGAGGCCAGATGGGCTGTTTAATTTTTCCTTCTTCTGGGCATCTCAGATCCCCAGACCATTTTAAAGGTCTTATTCAGTACTTCCAGAACTCAGGGTTGGGTAAGTTTGTTGTCTTTTTTTTATTTCAACACAGATAGGCCTGAAAAACAAATCTATATTCCTATCCCACAGGGATTATTTTAAATGTTATCTTTCCTCTGTGAAACACTGCTGTATGAGGTGCTGTTATGGGAGCCTTCCTTTAAACCATCCTGCTTCTGTTTTCTCAAATGAAGTGGCCTTGAAGTCCCCTCTAAAAATTCAGAATCTCCAGAACAAATAAGAACCCACACTTTCCTTCTGTGGTTAAACTGAATTCTCCTGGGTTCTCTTGTGCCATCTACTTGCTTATCAGATGTTCACGTGATTATCTGTGTGTCGTTCTGCACACTAGTGGAAATACAACTTGTCAGAGCATTCCTGTAAAAGCACAGGTCGTGTTTGCATTAGAAAAATGCATAAAAGCTATGAGGGGCTTTCCTGCTGGAGTTTCCCCACAGCAGGCACAGACACAGCACATACATTTCAGGATAGATTGTGCTGCTCCTCCTTTCCCAGCCAAGAAGAAGGGAAGAAGGTGAAGGAGGAGGGAAAGTTAGTTTAGGGTGTTGTCAGAAGGGAGATTAAATGAGATTAATTGAGAGTGATTGTTGAGAGGTGGTGATTGTTTTGCAGGTTGTTCTGCCCCAGTGAACACCTTTCTGAGTGCTCCATCTTTAGGTTTCACACAGCATTTGAGCTGCTGTGTCCATTGGTCCTCCAGCACATACACACAGAGGGGAAAAAAAAGAATCCACCTAACTAAAGAGTGCAGAGGAATCTGGCACCTGGTGGTCTTCTTTGTTGTTAATATTCCATCAATATTTATCAAATTGTGGTGAGTTTGCTGAGGCAACAAAAGGCTGCTGCCAAAGGTTGATCTGCTGCTACTCTCCTTAATTTGTTGGGGGGACACTAGTGAAGGTCACTGTGGGCTGGGTCTGGGGGCACACTCCAGTAATCCAGGGGCATGGCAGGGAGGTGACTGTTTCTGCACCACATTCAAGAGGACTGAGCTGAGTTTTCTGCATTATGCAGGACGTGCTCTCAGACCCTCCTCACCTGCAGCCTTTTCAGCTGGGCAGGCAGGCTGGTGGAAACTGGCTGGATACAAAGCTTCAAAATGACTGTTGCTTGGCCAAGGGACAGTAAGACAGCTGTTACTTTTAGTGCATGGGAAGGTGGACCTGAGTTTGTGTGATGTGATAAATATGGGCTTAATGTTAAGAAGTCATTTGGTTGCATTAATGGTGATAGAGGAGCAATGAGGAGAATGAACATGAAGTGTGACTTAGGCTGTTATTGCCCTTCTGTAGTGTGTGATGCTCAGAAGGGTTCTGTTGTCTAGGTAACAGGGTCTGTACTTCATTTCTTAAGAAAGATGGAACAGATGTTCTTGCAAGAAGCAACCAATTATCACCAGTGAGAATACTGGCAGTATTTAAACTAATTGCTCTGTTGTTGCATACAGTCCAATTCATATGCTATGAATAGTAAAGAGAATTTAAAGGAAGGAGTCTTCCTTGCATAGCTTTTCCTGAATGAGGTTTTTAAAAAAATATTTGCAGTTTATAAAATAGCCCTCACCAGTGTGTCTTTGCACACTTCCATTTATCACTGTATTTTCTTCAATATCATTCAGTCTTTTTATTTGGTATTTGTGACCTCTCTCGTGATTGTTGAGTCCCATTGCTCCATCATGTCTATGTCATGTCACATGAATATATTCTGTTCACTTAAAATACCTAAAAATCTGAAGGCGATGGGGTAGAAGAGTGCTCAAAATGGGAGAGGATGAGGGGCTTTTCCAAGTCATGTGGAGCTGCTCTCAGGTTATTTTTGTGCATGTGTGGCAAAACGCAGGCACAGCGACCTGAAGAGAGACTGTGCCATAAACCCTGGGCCAAAAGGGAAGTGATATAGACACATATATCCATGAACCCCCCCTGTGTGCTCCTCAGGTGGGGACACAGCTGATGTGTGGTGGGATAAGCAGGTGGTGACAGTGGCAAGAAGGAGAGGAGAGCTGAAGGGGACAATGTGTAACAAGGAGTGCCTTGTTTTTAGGAAAGGATGTGCTGAAGCAACTTCATGGATGAATTAAAGTCTTTATTTTGCTTGTGGATATAGATTTGTCTTCCTGGGAGATTACTGGAGTCTTTACAGCATAGGATATGCTCCTGTCTTTTCTAAGAGATGTGGGGGGCAGTGTGTATGTAAATATGTTTTTCTACCCTTGGGTTAAAATTTGATGTTGGATACTAAGTAAGAGGAGGGGGTATTGGGACCAGATTGTCAGGCACTGTTTGTGGGTCCTCAGGAAAGCTAGGCCATACCATTATGCATTTTAACAAAACATCTGGCCACTTGCCTGAGCTTTTCCATGCTTCTTGCCAAATATAAAAGGTCTATTCTATGTTGTTTTAGGTAGGGCATTGCAAAAACATGTTTTCTGTCTTGCAAATAATAGGATAAAGGAAGAATCCTTGACCTACTCTCTTTTTATCGGCTCTAATAAAGAACGTGCTGTTTTGATTTTTATCTAACTGGAAAATATCCTAATGAGTGGAAATAAAGTGCATGTTGCACTTCTTGGATTATTTGGCTGAGTTATCCTATTGTATTGTAGTGACATGTTGATTGGGACAAAATGTCTTATTACATTCAGTTATTTCAATAACCATTGTAAAACATTTGCGGTCTGAGCAGGACAAAAATATTTGTGGGATTTTAAAGTCCTTTTTATCAGGCTACTTGCATGTAACTTGTAATTTTCTGCTTGTTGTCCTTCCTCTGACTGTGGCTCCTGGCTTTCTCTGAACTCTTCTACATTCATCCTCTATAATTTAATGCAGCTAGTGGGGTAGCTGTGTGTATCAGCTGCTTGATCTGCATGCACAGATCAAGATTTCTGATTCTAATTCTGAATTCTATGGTTCTAAGATTTATTGTGTATCACCCTGGGGTCT
>NW_009954408.1:1132257-1159601 GCF_000747805.2 Chaetura pelagica | reverse complement strand
GAATGCAAAAGGTATCTTAACAATAAAATGTGCTACTTGTAGTTATATCAGACAAGAAAGGTTAACAATTAAAATGTTGACCACTTACTTATTACCAAGTTTTACAGTAGACCTAGAACATTAATTAACAATTTTAAAGGATTCTATGATCTTAAAGTTTAATGATGAAAATTACTTCATGTTAAGTTTTCCAATAAAGACGGTAAAGGGTTTAATATCTCTCACCCTTGCCCAGCCCCAGCTGGGTGTCCCTGGCTGGGTCTAGATCCTCCAGGATCAATCCCTCTGGTGTCCCCTCTGCAGAGAAGGTCCAGCAGCCTCCTGGGAAGTGTCAGGGGGTCTCCTGATCAAAGGTGGGACCAGGCTTTGAGAGAACAAAGCGGACTGACTGCTGTCATTGAACCATTTACCTGCACCTCCAACATCTCTCATTGAAGAATAAAAGGAAAACAATAAAAACCCACAAAGGCCCTTCTCTCACCAAGAAAACTCTTTTGCTTATCTGTTCATTCTCACTTTATCTCCATTTCAGGCCTAGTTGTGGCTGGCCTGGGCTCTGTGTTCTTCAACACCAGGAGAGCAGCTGGTGTTATGAACATCAATTTGGCCTGTTTGTACCTTTCAAGGTGGTTACCAGCTCAGAGCTTGTGGGCCTTTCCCATGGGAATCTTTCCACTCCAGGCCTGGGCCTGTAAAACTGAGAGACAAAAGCAGTTGAATTAAGAGGGAAACTGAGGCAGGTGTGTTGGGAGATGGAGCATCCTGCTACACTTGCATTTGCCTCTTCCTCAAGGGTGAGACTACTTAAATGTTTGTATTCACTTTCAGAGCTGCTCTTTTGTTGTCCTTTTTAACCACTGCTGTCTCTGATTCCTCTTCTAACCCTTTTCTTTATGATGAAGTTCCTTCTTTGTATGGTGCCTTTCTATTCTGTTACTTAGACTTCCTGATGATACCTATTTTATAAGTATTAGTGACTTCTCTTGCTCCTGCTTGCTTTTCTTCTGTTCATACACTGTTGGTACTCACCTTCCCCTGTTCTTTCACAATGTCTGTCAGCAGCAATTTTTACTATTTTTGCTGCTTCTTTTGTATGGTAGAGTGCATATAATAAAATCCTACCAGCAGCTTCTGGAGATTTTTCACCTGCTTTCATGAGTTTTCAGTTTTTACAGTTGAATTATATCATGTATCTCCAGTCCCTGGTTCTTTTCACCTCCCTTGACGTGCTCTTGGAGGCCTCCTCAGTTTTTTCCTTCCCTTTTCATACAAAACTGACTGATTTTATTCCTGAAGGTCACACTGAAAGGATAAAAAGAATTTGACAGGTACTATTTTTTCCCATTTTCTGTTCCTGGAAATTGAAGCTTCTTCCTTTTTTCTGTCGTTGTTCCATCCCTTATTCCTTGTTTTCTCCTCTTCTTCCCAGGCTCCTGCTCACAGCACAGACATTATCCTGCTGTCTGAAGTAACTTTACTTTCATGGGAGCTAATGCTTAAAAGAGAAGAATAGGAAGGCCATTTTGCCAGAGGGTTGGAGGGCCTCTGGACTTTGTGCCAAGGTTAGAAGGGGTGTTTGCTGTGTTGGACACTTACCTGTGCATGTCCCCTCTTGACATTTCAATCACAGAGTGTTGGGGGTTGGCAGGGAGCTCTGGAGATCACCCAGTCCAACCCCTGCCAGAGCAAGATCCCTTAGAGTAGATCCCACATGAACACAGCCAGGTGGGGCTGGAATGTCTGCAGGGATGGAGACTCCACAGCCTCCCTGGACAGCCTGTCCCAGGGCTCTGTCACTCTCACAGCAAAGAAGTTCTTCCTGAGATTCACATGGAACCTCCTGTGCTCCAGTTTGTACCCACTGCCCCTTGTCCTGTCCCTGGACATCACTGCACAAAGCCTGGCTCTGCCCTCCTGACACTGCCCTGAACAGATTTGTGCCCATGGATGAGGTGGCCCCTCAGTCTCCTCTTCTCCAAGCCCAACAGACCCAGCTCCCTCAGCCTTTCCTCAGCAGGGAGATGTTCCCCTCCCTCCAGCATCTCTGTGGCTCTGCCCTGGGCTCTTCCCAGCAGTTCCCTGTCCTTCTGGAACCGAGGGGCCCAGAACTGGACACAATACTCCAGATGTGGCCTCACCAATGCAGAATAGAGGGGGAGGAGAACCTCTCTTGCCCTACTAACCACCCCCTTTCTAACACACCCCAGGATGCCATTGGCCTTCTTGGCCACAAAGGCACATTGCTGCTCATGCTCATCCTCCTGTCCACCAGGACTCCCAGGTCCCTTTCTCCTACCGTGCTCTCCAGCAGCTCAGCCCCCATCCTGTACTGGTACGTGGGGTTGTTCTTCCCCAGATGCAAGTTTATCTACGAGGATGCTGTGGGAGATGGTGTCAAGTGCTTTACTGAAATCAAGATAAACCACATCTGCTGCTCGACCATCATGAGTCCAGCTGGTCATGTCCTCCCAAAAGGCTGTCAGGCTGGTTAGACATGACTTCTGCTTGGTAAAGGGGAAGTATTATATTCAATATTTGCCCTTTGCTTTCCCCTCCACTGGTCATTTTTGCCTCACTCTTGTTTTTCCTAGCTGGTCCATTCATTTTTATAGCCTTTGTCCTATTTCCCACTCCTTGCCTTTCCAACACTGTTTTTTCCCTCTTCAGGTTTTTCCTAGTGTCCCATTTCTTTTTCCTCCTCTTTCCTTCTGTGTCCATAGCTGGTCACATTGCTCACATTCCTCCTCTGACTACTGTTCTGTCCTTTTCCCTTGCTCATGTCTTTTCTCTAGCATCTTTCCCCAGGTTCTCCCATGTCTCCTTACTTCAGATTCCAGCTCTGCCATTCTTCTCATTCCCACTATTGCTGAGCAGAGCAGCTGACCTTCTTCCCACCTCTCCTCTTTCTGGAGTGAGCTTCATGTCCCATGCCCCAGAAGAAGTCAGCCTTCTCCTCAGGGACTGAATTAAGCAGGAGAAAAACAGGAGAACTTTCTCCTTTGTTTTAGTGCCAGAGCTGTCTCTGTGCATCATTTAACAGCTCCAAAGGTCTTTTAAGTCCATTTCTACAGAGTATAGGCAAGTAACAGTTTTTTCCCCAAGGGAAAGTGAAGCATCAGATGATGGCTTGATGATACAAAATTGCTTAGCCTGCCTGTGTTTCTTTGCTAACCTGTGCAGAAGTGCAAAATACCTCATAAAACTGAGCAAGTTGTGTGATAAAATTGTTTGTGTCTATCAGCGTTGAATTTTTAATGTGGTGGAAATGGGAGCGAAACAAACTCAGCTATTGACAGGCAGTGATGGCTTCTGGAATGCTCAGTGCTCTGGGTTGAGGGTAGAATCTGTGAATCTTCATCACTGTTCTACTGGAAACAGCTCCAAGTTCAGGAGCAGTCAAAAAGGCAAATTCAAAGTAACTAGAATAGCTATAAAAGGGAATTACTGAAGTCAAGACCTGAGAGCAAACCAGTCTCAGTCAACCTCAAAAATCCCTGGTGTGTTTGGGTGTTGAGTGTCTCTCTACCATCCTGGCTGATCCCTTTGTGCCCCGGATTAGCACTAGAAAGGGTAAAGAGAGGGGGAGTCAAGAAAGTTGGTGATGGAAAACTGCTTCTGTGGGAATCAACACAAAATAGAGTGGGAATCTGGGTTGAAAGTGGGGGAAGCTGAAGGAAGACACGAGAGGTTTAAAATCACAGACTTGTGTGGAAAAGCTAATTAGGGAATTGTTATTCAGTGTTTATCAGAACAGAAGGACTAGGGCAGCTGAAGGAAGAGAACCAGTCTTTCCCCAGTACCACTTGATTTAGAAACACAGCTCCCTGTCTTGTAGAGAGCAGGGATGGGGCTGAGTTGGAGAGGAGGAATGTGACTGGAGACTAATAGAGCAAATGCACAAAATCAGTGAAGGTTTAAACAGGTTCTCAAGTCTCTAGTCTGATGGCTTTCCTGCAGCCCACTGGCTGTGCCATGAAAGGCTGGTCCTGTCTGTGCCCTGCTCCATCTGTTCTTTCCTTGATATTTGCCTCAGCTGCATCAGGGGCAGGGCAGGGAGCAGCCTTGGAATGAGTCTAGAGTCTTAATCAAGTACAGCAGCTCACTCTGCTTTGAGTAGGAACACGGGTCTTACTTGTTTTGTCCTCAGTGGTGCTTGTGGAAATTGCTAAAATGGGTTAGTGTGAACAATCAGATGGTGACTAGTGCCCAGACTGGAGAACCTCAGCCCAAACAATTAGTTTGGCAGAGTTAGGAGCAACAAGCATGCAGGAGGCTTTCTGTAGTGTCTGCTTAGTCATGGGTGGTGGAGTAATTGTGTCAGAAGCTTTCTGAACATCTGCAAGATGTATTTCTTTCTCTCCAGGCGGTCTGAAGTTGTTACTCCAGAAGGAAGATGCACATCAATGAGCTCTGCCATTTTGACTGGGATTACAAAAACGTTATTTGCTGCCACTAATTGCATGCTTAATGAGGTGCAGCAGATCTGGCAGAGGTCTGATGCAGGTCTGGAAGAGTGACTTCCAATCACTTGTTTCTGCATAATATCTGGGACAGTATCTGCACTCAGGGAAGAAAACCTAACATAAGTGTTCATGGTGTGTTGTTTTCAAGGCCACGTGGCTTTTGCTGCCTTTGGCAAAGACTCAGATTTTCTTGCTGTAAAAGGTACTTTAGAGAAAGGTTCTATTCAGTGGAAGGTGAAATGCAGAACACCACCTGCCTAACCTCTTGTGGTGGTAAACATTAACCAGTTACTAGTTGCTTCATGTTATTACCTATGGTTGTTTCAAGACCCCTCTTCACAAAAGTGATGTTTTTCTGTGTCCCTGTGTGTTGCCCTAAGAGCACGTTTACTGTAACTTATCTATTTTATCTCTTTGCCCACCAAATTTTGTCACATTAAGCCACCTTATGAGCCTTCCAGAGCCCTGTTGGGGGAAATACTGGTTTTGCTGCATTTGTTGCCTCTTTGAAGGATTTTTCATATTTAATAGGAGAAGGAGGAAACAGCAGGCTCTAGATGACCCACTGGCTTTTCTCTCCAGTTGCAGTCTGATCCTGAGAGCATGAGAGGAATCTTATGGTAGGTGTTTAATGACTTGGGAGGCTGCCAGTGAGTATCTTGTATTAGCTTGCTTCACACATGAGCTCTGCCTAGTGTGTGGCTAAAAAGATTGCAGAAAATGTGGGTAAAAAGTGAAAACCTGTGAGCTAAAGCAGAACAAATGTGATGGGTAATTGTGTTAATAAACGCTAAGAATGTTCTAGCCTCGTGCTTCCAGAGTGAGATGCTGAATTTGTTGTAAATAACTGTCAACAGATTAATTCTCTAATTCATGAGTAAAAGCTTTGAAGGAGTAATATTCTTAAATGAAGCTTATCCTGAGTGTGCAATCAACCTGACTGTAAAACTTTGTGCAAGACCTTTGCTATTTTAAACAGGCCCAAGTTAATGAAAGGAAGTTAAGAACCCAAAGATGCTCATGCTCTCCCCTCCAGTCTCACTTGGAGCGTGGAATTAGGCTCCATTTATACTTGCAAATACAGGCTTATTTATTAACTTGTTCAACTACAGGGAAGACATTGAAGCAGATCAGTTGAAGTACATCAAACTTTATTGGATGCTGTAGTTCAGAACTAAAGCAGCTTTAACTTGATTCCCATAAGGAGCAGAGGTTTAATGTGCTTAAATCAAATCAGAGGTATAAATTCAAAACATGTTAATTTTCCATTTAAAGAAGACTTGAACTATAACTTACATGTGAACTCCTGCCTCCCAGACTGAAGTAGAGTGACTACATATGAAGAACAATTAGTTTGGTGTTTTGTTTTTCTCCTCTCTTAAACTGCACAGAGGTAGTTTTTTCTTTTAATCCTGAAGTGCTAAAGTACACACAATTTACATCACGTAGTACTATCCCTGAAAACTTAGTGGCATTTTTTTCAGGATAGAATTTCAATCACTGCCCAATCCTTTGCACAGGTTAGAAATCTATTACCTCTTGAAAGATGCATCACTATGGTGCCATAATTAATTATGGTGTGCTTGGAAAAACATGCTTTTTGGCCAATCCTTTGCTAAAACACTATTCCTCTTCCTCTGTTCATATAACATTTGTCTTTCTGAAGTCTTTTTGAGAGGAAAACCTACTTTGAAAAATGATGACTGATCAAAATTGATGTCCAGAGATACTAGTAACCCTTCTCCAAGGGCTCTGGAAAACCTCACTTGCCATCCCTTTTTCTTCTCTCTGAGATACAGTGCAAGAGCAAGGTGGAAACTGGTTGCCAGGAAATCAGAACAGTGCAGAAGTGTTAAAAGAAGCACTGCAAGAGAAGACTAGTTGCGGTTGAAAGACGCACAGTCTGCATTGTGGAGCTTTGTGGAATTATATGGTGCTACCTCTGAATTCTAATCGTGTATGTCCTTCCCACCCCGTTGTAAAAACTGTTTGAAAACATAGAATTCAATTGAGGTGCAGAAATTCAGCAATAATTCAGATGTATTTTATAGAAAAGAGATAAAAATAACCAATATACTTACTACGTGCACAGGAGCTAAATTGATGTTGTATGATCTCAACGTTGGCCTTCCCTTATATAGTTGTATTAAAAATCAACTTTTTTTTTAAAGGGAATTTTACAGTAGTTCTTTCTATTTAACACTCTATGCCATGGTAACTATTGGTACACTAAGAAATGGAAAGAATCCTTATACTGGTATTTCTGCCTATGTTTTTCAAGAAAAATGCTAAAGTTACTCAATGTTCCTTTGCTGAGAACCTCAAGAATTAAAAATGCAGGAATCCTGGTTTCTATTCCTTTATTTTAGCTAAAATGTGATACTTATGAAAAGTCTTTTGCCAAGCTTTTGTTTCAGAATAATAATGTTATTTAGCAATGCCAGACCATTTTCAGCTCCTGAAAAGAAAATATTTATAGAATAAATACTTTCTTAATCTTTGTCATTAGGAGGAGGGTGGGGCAGGTTTTTGTCCTCTTCCTGTCCTGGCATTTGGCAATTTACCAGCTAGATTCTGTTCTATGTCTTTTTACTTATTTTTTTCAAGACATACTTTCTTTTGAGAGATTTTGGAGCCCTCATAGTTGGGGAGCTGTGTGCTTTAGAGGGATGGAAGCAGGAAGAAAGGAGAAAGTGGACGGGCCTGTAGGACAGATTTTTGGGGGTGTTTCAATAGGAAGGTCTGATTGGGATAAAACTGGTGGGAACTGGGTGCTTGTCTAGGAGAACTAGAGCAAAGAGGAGAGTGTCTTTGGACTCAGGCTTTAAAATATTTTAGCTTGCTAATTTGAATTTGGAGGGAGCCTTGGAAACTGAGGCATATTCCTAGCAGTTCATGTAAGAATGGCAGTTGGGAATTTTGGGAGCCTTGTCCCAGGACAGGGCTTGGCCAGGCCAGTTTACAGGGAATAAATATGTCCTCCCTGAAGCAGAGCTTAAGCTGCCACTGAACCTTTTACCTTAGGTTCTTTGGACAGTTTCTTTTTCTTGTTTGTATGCATTTATCCATATCCATTTTTATGTTGCCTACATCTCTGAGACTTCTTTTACACATGCCAGCCAGGGGCAGCTGGAGGGACTGATAAGCAAACCCTCCATCCCTGCTCAGTTTGAAGCTAGGGAAAGACTTTATTTTTGTTTGGTTTTACCTCAGTTGTGCAGTAACTCTGTAAGTGGAATTTCTCCAACTAGAAAACAGAAACCAAACTGGAAAATTCTAACCTTGAAAATCAATTAGATCACTAAACAAAGCTGGATTTTGAGTAGTTTTTTAATGTGGTTTGCTGTTTCAGTTTGCCTCTTGCTGCTTCTTCCTGGTAACTTTGAGACCTGTAGCACAGTTAGCAAAGGATTGTTCTTACAAGTTTAATGACATTAAATAGCTGCCTGCTTTTAGTTTTTATGTTGAGAGGCTCATATATACCTCCCTGAGGGAGAAGCTGCAGAATGAGCTCAATATGATAATAGGCATCAGAGGGTCTATGTGGAAAGCTTAATATTAAGAACATGGAGGAGAGGATCTAGTCTTGATTAATAACATCAAAATAAGTTGTAATTTTTAAAGAGTTTCTGAAGGAGTAAAATGATGATCTTTATGTTCCTTTGAAAAACCCCAGCTTCAATTTAAAACCAGCTTCAGTGACCCCAGAGGCTTTGAATATATTAATCACACAGCTGTAAAATCCTGCACCATGCAAGTGCTTTTATGAGCAATCAGGCTCATGCTTTGGTCTCTCCTGTGACTCCCTGTGATCTGCATTTCTGCCTGTTCAGGGTTTTTGTCCTAACCTTGAAAATGGTTACATGCATTATATAGTGCATTTCCATCAAAGAAACTAGTAAGGTTGTTCCAGATCAGTTTAACTATGTAGATCAAAAGACAGGAGTAAACTACCTGAAACACAGGAATACCTCATAGATGGGATTGGCCTCAGAATGAATTTCTGAAGGTGATTATTGGTTTTGTCATTGATGACACAAAAATACAGGTATAGTGTGAGGTTTACCAGTGTAAGTGGTGAGAGCAGTGTTTGTTTTCTCTAATTTTCCTTTAGGTTTCCCGCACAGTGAGATGAAAGTGTCCATCCTCACCCTGCATTTGTAGGTGGTAGCTGGCAAGCATTATTCATCCTGTGGGGAAAAAGTATTTCTGTGCAGGAGTTATTTCTTTGGAGAATGTACTTTCTGACAAGTTTTAAATGTGCTAAATGCCTTCATAATTCATCATGTTGTTTACATTAGTAACAGCATAACTGCTCCTTCTGTCTTACACAAGCTGTCTCTTGCTCTGGGGGGGGGAAAGGCAGGACTTTCTGTACCTCAGAAGAGCAGGAGGTTTCCTAGCTGCTCGTCTACTTCAGTAAAAGTTACTTGCATTATGTTGGTGATAGACAATTTGTAGCCTAAGTTCAAAGACTTCAAAGCAAATTACTGCAGGGGCTGGCTGGCAATCAGTACATGATCTTCTTCATCTGCTGGAGATGATAAGTGAAACCTCAGCAAACCCACCTTTCATGAAGGCTTGGGTAAAAGCTCATGCTATATAGACATTGCATCTCTGAATCTAGTGGCTGTTATATGAAAATCATCAAGTAATTTTTTTTTCCCAATAATGATCAAGCTACAAATGAGAGAGCCAGTTTTCCCTGCTATTGAAAAGCTATTCCTGAACATTCCTGTTCACAAGATGCCACCTTGCAGGGTAAATTTATCTCTTATCTGTTGAATCTGTTTGTTCTTGAACCACGATAGTCATTTAGCATAATTATGTCTTTCATCTTTGGTGCTCAGGCCTTTGTGTTTTAGTGGATATCAATCTTCTTTCCTTTCAGTATTTGATCAGGTGCAGTAATTGAGCAAGCTTTTTCTTCCCTGTTGAGAGACAGATTGCTTGCTCCTTTGGTCACCTCTTTCAGGTTGAGTTCATCCTTGTGTGTGTGGAGGGTGAGGTGTTTGAGCATAGGTGAAGTAAACTGCACATGGTGTTTTAAAAATATACCACAGAAGCCTTTTATATATTGATATAAGTACATCCTTTTCTCTGCTGTAAATACCTCGACTAGTGTATCTAATATCAGATTTACCCTCTTCATTTTCTTTGTTGTTTTATAGCAATCAGCTCTTTTTGTCATTTGCACCTGATGACTTTTCAGTACGTAGTAGAAATTCCTGGTTATTTTCTAAGTGCACGAGTTCAGGTTTTGTGCAGTTAATGTCACATTGCTGTTACCCTTTGTTTCCTCAGTCACAGAATAAAGTATCATAAAAAGTGATGTGTTCTCACACTCATCTTCTTCATGGGGAGTGCTACTTCATTTAATCAGATCATTTCATTCACATTCATGATTTTGATGCTAAGATGGTTTTTATTAATAATTGCAATGCCTATTATTTGGTAACTCTCCAAATAGTTAGCATGCAGAACTAGTTTACTTTGACATGTTTTTCCATCATCAGCTGCCTTTTGAGGTAGTTTCTTGATCACCTCAAACTTCTTTGAGTGGTTGTCTTTCCCATCTGATGAGGTACTTGATGCTTTTAGAAAGCTGAAATTTAAGTACAGATCTTCTGGTTGTGTAGGAAATCAGGACAGTTGGTTTTCAACACATTTTTCTCTATATTAATTGTTTCAGAATGTTTTTTTGCAAGCTTTGGATTAATAGATCTCCAAATGCCTTGTCTCATTTTCCTATCCCCTTTATAAGTCTATGTGCTGTATTTGCTAATCATCTGATGCCACCTATGAGCTCTGCTTGTATCTGACTTACAGACAATTCTGTGTATAGTGTGTAGCTGCCTGGAATCCTACAACCTGTTTCATACTGTTTGGACCACAAATTGCAGCAGTTTAATATTTGAGACTGTGGAATCCGCTAAGAACTGTGATGAGCAAAGATGTTTGTACAATTCTCTTGACCAGAAGAATAATTAAAAATCTGTTTGCAAGAAAAGCATTGTACAGGACAGTCAAAGTTGCACAGATGTTGACAATTCAGAGTGATGTCCTCCTTGAGGACTTTCTGCCTCAGCTGCTCTGTATCTTGTTAACAAGAAAGAAATATACTGCAACTCAGCTGGGAGACAGGTTTTTATTGGCATTTACTGCAAGTTGGGTGTGATGGAACTTAAATTTTAAGGAACAGTAAGCTAAAGTACAATTAAAATACAATGCTGTGTTCACTTAGTAATAAATTCTAGCAGTTGCAGATACATTTTATGTTCAGGTTATTGTCTTGTAATAAAATGTTGTCAGGGACACAGGAATCTTTTAGTTACTAGGGCAATATATTGACCTCTTCTTTCTATCTTTAGACTTGAATTAACCAAGTCTCCAAACTGATTTGCTTCTGCACAAGGCCTAAGAAAAACAGTGTTGCTATTGTGTGTGATTTATTTGTTTTGTATGGTTATAGGTTGTACAGCAATCTGTGGTGCAGAAAGCTGTAGGTGATTTACCATCTCCCTGGAGCTGTCTGTGGGATTCTAGGCGTGGCTAAAATGGATGTTTGTGAGATGTGTTTGTGGTGATGAATGGACATAGAACCGTTTCAGAAACCAGTGCAAGTTAGACCCATGTGCAGCTAATAAAGGGAGTAGTGGAAGGGCAAAACTGGAAGGTGAGAGATTAGACAAAGCTAAAGTTTAACCTAAATATAGTCTTACTACATGCTCTCTTTGTGCTTCCTCCCTTCTGCATCTCTGTATCTCCTATTTGGATAATATATTTTAAAATTAGTTCTTCTGCTCCCTTATTCAAAGAATTTGAAGTCAGGTTTGTTGTCAGCCTGCACCCCCAGCCCTTCATAGCAGAAGCTGGCAGAAAAGCAGAAATAGCAAATCTAACATGAGATCAATTAGGTCTTTGCTTTCAAGAGGAGGGGTAGCTGAAGAACTAGGTCCTACCCTGGTGACCTTTCAAGTTTTGAAGCCATTTAGACAACAATAATGACAGTACAGTTAGGTGGTTGGTGTAGAAGTTAAATATTGACAAAATTCTAGTTAAACATGAAAGTCATTAGTGTAGTTAGTTGGTACCAATGTGATGCAAGTAGCTTTAAATACGTCTCCATGTTTCCACGTCATTGGCTTCACGTGTTTGCTTTAATGTAAATACTGTTTCTGGAGTCTCAGATTTCTTATTAGCTAACCTTGTCTTTGAAACACACTTGTCTCAAATTTGCTGCCTCTTGATTTCTGTGGCTGTGAGTTTGGTTCTGCCCTGCATTCCTTTCTGATCATCTTTCCAATGCTTTTTTGAATGACTCCCCTCATCTCCACTCGTTACCTACCTGTGAGCAGCACCAGCTCCATCCCTCTGAACACCCTCTTAGTTGGTGTCCAGCACCATTCCAAGCCCAGTGTAGCAAAAGCAGAGCTCCCATTCTTAGAATCATAGAGTCAAGCTGGTTGGAAGGGACCTTGAAGATCATCAAGTCCAACCGTAACCTAAATCCCCCTACCACTACCTGATCTACCTGTTCAGTGCTTAAATCATGTCCCTAAGCACTATATCTTTATTTCTTTTAAACCCCTCCAGGGATGGTGACTCCACCACCTCCCTGGGCAGCCTCTTTTCCCAGTGCACTGAAACTCAAGGACTTTTCCTGTCCTGGCTCCCACCACTGGAGGACCAGCTGCTGTGACACCCATAGTCTGGATGGCCAAAATGTAACAGAGCCTTTAAATCCCTTCTTGTTTGGATGTACCTCACTTCTTTCCACTTGCAGCTTTCTACTTCACATGTAGTTTCTTACTAGACTGCTCTGTTAGGGTGGTGGCTCAGTAGAAGAAGAAAAGAGTATAAAAGTCCATTTTTTTCTAAAACTACAAAAGCTCTTCCAGAATTACTGCTTGTGATCAGTGCTGAAGTATTTGATGAAAATAGATGCAGAAGAGTCACATAAAATTTGAGTTGCCTTCCTCCTTAATTAACAAACGTGTTCATCTGTTGGAGTACAGAACCAATAACAGAAAAGCTTATTCAAATGTTCTTCATAATAACTTACCAGTATTTTCTGATATACATTGTTAGGTGGAACATTTTGACAAGTTTTCAGTCTGGTTTTTAATGCTGGTCAGTGTCTAAATAGCTACATAATGAGTTTAAGCCAGGGAATCAGGTCCATAAATGTTCTGTATAAATTATGAATATGCTCTTAAATATAACATTTGGAGATTATGTGTTTTGGTGAGCATTTGTGTCTCTGAAATGTTTTGCTGTGCAACTATTCCTCTTGAGATTAAAAAAAAATATTGATGAGGCTGCTGTAGTCCCTGTCACTAAGATACCAGGCACGCGGCAGCATCTTCTAGATTGCAACTTTAAAAATAACCTTATTGCATTTAACATGTTTATTTGCAATATGGTTATAAGCGTTGCTGGCTTTCCTGAGCAGAGCTGACTTGAGATGCAGGCGGGGACAGAAGAATGTGTCTGTAACCTGTATAAACAGACTTGTTTGCCATCTCTGGCTGCAACGATAACCAGCCATCCTGCAGCTGAAAAATACAGCCTCAGAATGTTTTGCAGAGCCTTTTGGTCTTAGAGTACTCTTCTCTTCAGCTTCAGGTCAGATACAGACATAACTGGTATGTTAGAAGCTCAACCCGTGTCATATAAAACAGCTCTAAAGTTTCCCTCCTCATGCCAGTTTACCAAGCATTCAAACCACACCAGTTCTTCTCCTACTCTAGGGGATCCTGCTCTGACAGGGGTGTTGGACTACGTGAGCATTCAAGGTCCCTTCCAACCCTTAACATTCTGTGGTTCTCTGTGATTCTGTGATGTTCTTACGTTTGGGGTTGGTTGGTTGGTTGGTTGTTTTTTTTCAAAAATCAGTGTTTAAGATCATACCAGTAACAGTTGGAGTCTGTCCTGTGAAAAGTGCAGGGTTTGGATAAGGATACTTGTTGTGTCATCCAAGATGAATCAAAAGAAGAGAACAATGAATTGGAAGCAACTTACTAGTAGATGAGTGTATGTTGTTGTTTTAGCTAATAAATGTACCACTTTCTGTAATATGAAAGTATCACTTTTTGTGACCTGTATGAAAAGGAGAGCTCTCAGGTTTCATTTATTAGTCAGGCTGTTCTGATAGCTGGTAACCACTGTGATCTACAGTTTCTCTGAGTGGACTGGTGTGAGTAGAGGTGTTTGAGAGATGCAGAATATACACATTCCTGCCCTGTTCCAACCTCCTTTCTCCAGGCTGAACAACCCCAGCTCCCTCAGCTGCTCTTTATACGACTTGTTCTCCAGAGCTTTCACCAGCTTCATTGCTCTCCTCTGAACATATTACAGGCTCTCAATGTCCTTGTCATGAGGGACCTAGAACTGAACACAGTGCTTGAGCTTTGGCCTCACCAGTGCCATTAAAAGGGGACAATCACTTCCCTGCTCCTGCTGCCCACACTGCTCCTGATGCAGGTCAGGATGGTGTTGGCATTCTTGGCCATATAAGCAGTTTTCTGTTAATGCACACTGCATTAGGCATGCTCTCTGTTCTTATCATAGAACCATTGAATCATTCAGGTTGGAAGGGACCCTCAAGATCATCCAGTCCCAACCCCCTGCATGGGCAGGGACACCTCCCACCAGCCCAGGCTGCTCCAAGCCCCATCCAACCTGCCCTTCAACACTGCCAGGGATGGGGCAGCCACAGCTTCCCTGGGCAACCTGGGCCAGGCTCTCACCACCCTCACACTCCACAATTCCCTCCTCATGTCTCACCTCAATCTCCCCTCCTCCAGTTTTCATCCATTCCCCCTTGTCCTCTCCCTCCCTGCCCTTGTCCCAAGCCCCTCCCCAGCTTTCCTGGAGCCCCTTCAGGCCCTGGAAGGTGCTCTAAGGTCTCCCTGGAGCCTTCTCTTCTCCAGGCTGAACACCCCAACTCTCCCAGCCTGTCTCCAGAGCAGAGCTGCTCCAGCCCAAGGATCATCTCTGTGGCCTTCTCTGGACTCTCTCCAGGAGCTCCATGTCCTTCTCATGTTGAGGGTTCTCTTATGCTCTACATAACATTTCAGTTAACTTTTAATGATATGCCAGCATTTGCTATGGAACTATATTCTCTGTGGCTGTTTCTTTTACTGTGAAGTTACTTACTTTAAGAGGAATATTATTACTTAATTTTTTTTTTTTTTTTTTAACACTTTGGCATTATTTTGCATCACTGTTGCTGCCAACTGTATATTTAAGAAAAATCTAATCAAATCAACATTAATTAAAAAGTAAAATTAATTAAAAAGTAAAGTAATTAAAAAAATATATGCCTACTGTCATGGGGTTTTTTCTCCCCCTAGTTTAAAAATTATCCTAAAATGAAAAGAAGTCTTAAAAAAGGCAAAAAAAAAAAAAAAAAAAAAGCATCACACCAAATCCTGACAGGAAGATATTACTCAAGATAGGGTATAGAGCAGCATCTCTTGGTGCATATCAGAGAGACAATTTTAATCTCTGGGGGTTTGTTAGTTTATAATTCTGCGTGTTGTTACTATTTGTTAAGCGACAAAATGGCTTTTACTGCATCTCATAAATGGTACCTGGACATGACTATTGATCAGTTCATTAGGGAGGAATTTTCCTTCTTTTATAGCTAAAAATGCTTGGTGTTAAGGAGAGGAAGAAACAGAAAAAAACCAAAACACTGCCTCCATGGTAGAAAAAGCATTTAAATTATTTCCTTTGCTGGAAAACTGGAGTAAGCTTGAGTAGCTGTAATATTCTTTAGAAGATTTCTGGTCTTGACCAATACCTGTATAGCCAAAGGATAATATCTTTAAAAATTACTCCTCTTTTCCCTAAAATAAATATCTGAAGTCTTTTTCTCTAAGGCAAAAAAAAAAGGGAAGATTCATTTCTCTCAAATGTGTCTTGGAACCTCCTGCATTTACTGTTTTGCCATTAGAAATTGATTCTTGGCAATTCATGCACTAGAGCTGCAGATACAAACCATCTGCAGATAAACCAGGAGTGATCAGACATCCTTGTGACTGCAGTGTGGAGCCAAACAAAAAGAGGTGATTCCCATGAAAACGCTGGTTTTTAGGTGCACTGCTTCCCAGCTCCTCCTGAGTCTAATTTAATCTGGCAGAAGGATGAGTTCAGCAGCAGGGGCTGCTTTAATGTGCTGTCTAATTAGTCAGGAGACTTAGTTTTCTTTCTGGGAAGCAGTAAATCAGCTTGGGTCTATTTCTGGATTACGGGACAGTAGTTGAAAGAACAACCAGAAATATGGTTTTGGTAAATTTTTTCTTTGAAAACACCCTGATGTTCTGAGAACAACCCCGTGGACTTTGGGGCAGGGATCCAATGCAAAAGAAAATTAGTGGTAAAACAGTAATTATGTGGTGATGAAGAACTTGTGTTGTTCACACAATGAGCTAGACTAGCTGCACAGCCTTCATTCTGGCATCCTCAAATGGTCACCTTTGGTAAGAGGACAGTTATGTTTGTGTGCAGTGTCATTTTAAGCTGGAAAATGAATATCCCAGTCACATGATGAATAGGTCGGATGGGAGGGCTGTGTGGGACAGAGGAAGGAGGTGAGGGATGGTCAGCTCTGCTGGCAGAACAGCAGCCCATGGCATGAGGCTGAGTCTGTCCTGATTGTGACATTGTGAGAAGATGATCCTTGGGCTGGAGCAGCTCTGCTCTGGAGCCAGGCTGGGAGAGTTGGGGTGTTCAGCCTGGAGAAGAGAAGGCTCCAGGGAGACCTTAGAGCAGCTTCCAGTGCCTGAAGGGGCTCCAGGAAAGCTGGGGAGGGGCTTGGGACAAGGGCAGGGAGGGAGAGGACAAGGGGGGATGGATGGAAACTGGAAGAGGGGAGATTGAGGTGAGACATGAGGAGGGAATTGTGGAGTGTGAGGGTGGTGAGAGCCTGGCCCAGGTTACCCAGGGAAGCTGTGGCTGCCCCATCCCTGGCAGTGTTGAAGGGCAGGTTGGATGGGGCTTGGAGCAGCCTGGGCTGGTGGGAGGTGTCCCTGCCCATGCAGGGGGTGGGACTGGATGATCTTGAAGGTCCCTCCCAACCCAACCCATCCTATGGTTCTATGAATCCTGAAGATTATGTGCTGAATCAGTGGCATCTTTCCTTCTAGGGCTTGTTTCAGGGTTACTTGTTGCTCTTTGTGCTAAGACCTGTTTTGTTTGTTTGTCGTTGTGTTTGCTTTTCTTACCAAGCACAGAAGTAACCAGAGCTTCTCTGTTTCTCTGCAGCTTTTACGAGAGCTGAAGCACCCCAACGTGATTGCATTGCAGAAGGTTTTCCTTTCTCACAGTGACAGAAAGGTTTGGCTGCTGTTTGATTATGCTGAACATGATTTGTGGGTAAGTACAGGTTTCCTTGAGCGTTTGAGGTGGTGTCATATGAGCCAGGTCAAACTGAGGTGTGGGGGCTGTTATGTTTTTCTAGTGCAAAGATGCATACATTTCTTTAATTAATTTCTGTAATTAGGGTCCACCTGCCACCCTGTTCTCTGTGCACTTGAAAACCTGCAAAAGGCCGTGTAGAATTTTTTTAAGTTAGATTTCATTTTGAAGCTAAAAGAATTGTCCTGCAAGCTTTAATTGGAGTTGAAGGAAGCTTTCTGAAATTGAGACCTTCTGAAAGGTTTTGGAAATATTTTGTTTGTTTTTTTCCTTGCAGATTTGCACACACACACACCAGAAAAAAATAAAAAAAAAGAAGAGAGGGACTGCTTTACTGAGTCCTCAGTGAGATATAATCCAATAATCTAGTTCTAAACAGTGAATTTGTGATAGTGTGAATGGAAAGAAAAGAAGAAAAAAATATGAGCATGGCTGATTGGGCCTGCTGATGGACAGTCCATGTGGAAGGGAGTAGAGACTCTACAAGTCTGTTTTTAAGTTTCCAGCACAATATGATTTAATTTCATCTCTTGTAGAGATGGACATCAGTGACATCATGAGTTGAACTTGGATACAAATATTCAAGCTTCACACTGTCTTGAAAGGGGTGAGAGAGCACGTGAGGTGTATGTGCACAAAACAGGATTTATTGCAAACAGCACTAGGGTCATGACTGTTTTAAAGCAAAAGGCACAAGCACAAATAGTGTGGGGGAGTTTGGAGGTCAGAACAGGAGTGGAGGTTAGAATGCAAAAGGTGTCTTAACAGTAAAATGTACTGCTTGTAGTTAGATCAAACAATGAAGGTTAAACATTAAAATACTGGCAACTTACTCATTAGCAGGTTGTTCACTAGATCTAGAACATCAATTATTTGCTTTAAAGGGATCCTAAAATCTTGAAACTCAATGATGAAAGATTGCTTAATGTCAAATCAACTAATAAAGACAATAAGGGAGTTTACCCTCACCTGGCCCCAGTGGGGTGTCCCTTTGGTCCTTTGTTCTCCAGAACCAATCCCTCTGGTGTCCCCTCTGCAGAGAAGGTCCAGCAGCCTCCTGGGAAGTGTCCAGGAGTCTCCTGATCAAAGGTAGGATCAGGCTTTGAGAGAACAAAGTGGACTGACTGCTGTCATTGAACCATTTACCTGCACCTCCAACATATCTCACTGGAGAGCAAAAGGAAAACAGTGGGAAAAGCCAAGAAGACCCTTCTCTCAGCAAGCAAACTCTTTTGTTTGTCTGTTCCTTCTCACTTTATCTCCCGTTCTAGGCCTAGTTATAGCTGGGCTGGGCCTCTTTTACACCAGGAGAGCAGCTGGTGTTACGAACATCAACTTGGCCTCTGTTTGTGCCTTTCAAGGTTACCAGCTGAGAGCTTGTGGGCCTTTGCCTTTCCCATGGGAATCTTTCCACTCCAGGCCTGGGCCTGTAAAACTGAGACAAAAGCAGTTGAATTAAGAGGGAAACTGAGGCAGGCGTGTTGGGAGATGGAGCATCCTGCTACACACATCTATTGATAAGATGCAAGTTGCTTGGACCTGATTTGTGTTTAAACTCAAAAGATACCAAACACTAAGAATAATCAATATGTTTATAATTCCTTTGAAAATCCTGGCAAGGAGGGCAAGGGACAATATTCATTCCAATATTATGTTTTAAGGCTTCAGCAACATAGAAGTTGCTATTGCTAATGGTAGGGACAAATTGCTCAGTTTTTTGGTACTTTTCCCTCAAGAGCTAATGAACATGTGCTTGTAAATTACACAAAACTGGAATCTGGAAAGAAAGTGAACTTAGACCATGCAAATAACTTCTGGTTCAGAACAAGTAGAGTCATGCTATTTCATTCCCCTTCAGATGCTTAAAAAGTACTGAATTTAGTTTCCCTTATGGGGCAGCAGCTTAGTATTTTAGAAGCTGTTCTCATCAAAGTTTAGTGTGCACTGAGAGTTTGTGTGTTTCTCCCAACTGATGTCAGTGATCATGGAGAGGAGTGCAAACCCTGCAGGTTATTTGTGCATCAGATGAGTTTTCTCATTTTATAAAACAATCACAACAAACATACTTTCCTGTTACATTGAATGACATGTTTGAAACACCTTTTTTTCTAACCTTTTCCATTCCATTTATTTTGGGAATGTGATTTTTACACTACGTGGTGACTTTCCACATGATTTATCAGCTTTAGCTAAAGAATCACTGCAGTCTGATTTTCTTACCACTCCTCACATCTGGCTGGGTACTGGTCATAATCTCAGTGAAGTGAATTCTTTTATGTTATTTGAGACTGAAATGTTTGTTTCACTAGTTATTTGATGTGGTCTCCACTTCTTAACTCTCTCACTTCTCTATTTTTTTGCCCCTGTATGACATGCTACACAAATAATTTCTCCTTTCCTGTGTAATTGCCCATGTTTCCTTGCTTCTTAAGCCTTTGCTAGGAATTCCTTCTCCTCCCTTGCATAAAGTAGCCATGTTCAAGGCACTCTTGATTCTGGCTTGACCTTGGTCCTCATTTCCTTCACCATCAGCACTTCCCGAGCATCGCTCTTAATTCCCCTTTTGTCTCTTTTGCTCACTCCCAACTTTGTGTCTTTTTCCACGCTGCCTCCTACACATGGAACAGCCTCCCAATTAACGTACATAAAGATCCTTCACTATCCTCCTTCAAAAAGCTCCTGAGAATCCACTGATTTCGTGAGGCATTTCAGCAGTAACACCCCCTTGTCCTTCTGCCTGCGTTGCATTGCGCAGCTCCCGTGCTCTGCAGCTCCTGCCCTCTCAGCTCCTTGGCGTAGAAATTGCAGGGACACATTTTACTGCTCAGCACCTCGTGCTCCCCCTGGCACTACAAGAAACCAAAATAAGTCTGTTTGTGGTGGGTGTATCAGTTTTGGAAGGTTTTAAGCTTTGGAATTGTCACTAGAGCCACGTGGATTCCCAGGGACCAACAGTTTCAAATGTAGGCAGCGTGGAGTTCCTGACCAACAGTTGTCTCCAAGTATCATAGAATCATAGAATCATAGAATCTTAGGGGCTGGAAGGGACCTCGAGAGATCATCTAGTCCAACCCCCCTGCCAGAGCAGGGTCACCTAGAGTACATCACACAGGAACTCATCCAGGTGGGTTTTGAATGTCTCCAGAGAGGGAGACTCCACAACCTCCCTGGGCAGTCTGTTCCAGTGCTCTGTCACTCTTACAGTAAAAAAATTTTTTCGGATATTCACCTTGAACCTCCTATGCTCCAATTTACACCCATTACCCCTTGTCCTATCACTGGTCATCACTGAGAAAAGCCTAACTCCATCCCCCTGACACTCACCCCTTACATATTTGTAAACATTGATGAGGTCACCCCTCAGTCTCCTTTTCTCCAAGCTAAAGAGACCCAGCTCCCTCAGCCTTTCCTCATAAGGGAGATGTTCCACTCCCCTAATCATCTTCGTAGCTCTGCGCTGGACTCTTTCGAGCAGTTCCCTGTCCTTTTTGAACTGAGGGGCCCAGAACTGGACACAATACTCCAGATGTGGCCTCACCAATGCAGAATAGAGGGGGAGGAGAACCTCTCTTGACCTACTAACCACACCCTTTCTAATACACCCCAGGATGCCATTGGCCTTCTTGGCCACAAGGGCACATTGCTGGCTCATGGTCATCCTCCTGTCTACCAGGACCCCCAGGTCTCTTTCACCTACACTACTCTCCAGCAGTTCAGCCCCCAACCTGTACTGGGACATGGTGTTGTTCTTCCCCAAATGTAAAACTCTGCACTTCCCCTTGTTGAATTTCATCATGTTTCTCCCCGCCCAACTCTCCAACCTATCTAAGTATGGGAATCATCCTCCTGTTGTTCAGGGCTTCAGTAACTCCTCTTGGCTCCAGTGAGGAGAGTCAATGCTCATCACTTGCAAACATCAGATTAATTAAAATCATTATATTTTTCAACTTCTGTACTGGAAACATTTGGCAAGAGATGAATAAAATGTATTAGATGCTATCTTATTCTGTTCATTTTGTAATATTGAAAAAGTGTCCTGTTCCAGTGAAGAAAAGTGATGGTGCCAGTTAAGCATATTAAAAAATTGTTTAACAGTGAGCAAGAACTCTTTTTTGTTTACTTTGCATTTAATTCCCAAGGATTAGACTGCTCAGATCTGAAATTGGAGTATAGATAGCAGCACACTTCCTAATTTGCTGTAACTTCTGCTGATACCCCATGCAAGGGCAGAAGAAAGCTACAGTAATTTGAAGTCCTTTTGACAGGTACTGATGAAAACATTGTCCTTGCCTACAAGCATATTAACTGTTTAATAACCAAGCCTATCAAAGATTTTTCCTTCATTACCTCTGAAGTTATGCTGTACAAAACAATGCAATCCCATCCAGGAGATGACAATAAAGGATGTCTAAGCATATCTGAGTTCTTTTCACCAATTGATTTATAACTCCTATTTGCTTTAATTGCCTAAATTCTTAGTGTATTCCACAATGTATTTCCTTATGGCTTTTCTTGGCTATTAGTCTTTGTCAACTGGTGAAGTCCTTAGGCTGCTGGATGTGTCACATATGTTAATTTGTAGTGTATTGTCTACACTGTCATCACTGCTTAGATATGCTGGGAAGTAAATGCAAGATTCCTTAGATTGTACCTCAGTGTAAAAGGAGCATCTGACACAAGGTTAAAAATGTGTCCACAGTTGCCACTGAGTATCTTATACATTAGAGGTTACATCCTTTCTTGATTCCTGATAACTTGCTTCAGTCTCACACCTTGATATTCCACTTGACTTGAAACTTTCAGCTTCAGATGTTCCTACCCACAGAACCAACCACCTCCTGTTCCCTGAGGGATCTGCCTTTCCCAATAGCTGAATGTAAGGACTTGGATGGTTTTAATCCAGATTGTATCCAGGTTTTCTGCCTTGGTTAATTTATATAGAAATTAAAAAATGGAATTTAGTACACACACAGCTGAGTTATACTGAAGTCCATGAGTAGGATTGATACTGTTTTTAAGTTACCTTTTCTAGTATACAGTTAGAACTTAATAATCCTACAAAATTATACATGGATGAAATCTTCCCAAGAAAAAGTGTAATTCCTTCAACTCAGGTGTATTTTCCTGTGTTTGTTTTTGACCTTTTTTTTTTTTTTAAAAAAAGGTAATTTTAAATGCATGATTTTTTGCTGTTTTATCTCTAAGGAATAACTTACTTTCCTAGTCAACTTTAATTTATGATCTTATTTTATCTTAGTCTTAAGTTGTACACTGCTGTCCAGAACTTCCCATGTAAAGCTCATGCACTTGAAGAGTGCATGAAAATGTGTGATGATCACTTAATTAGACTTTAAGAAATGTTTGATACCAATGTGAACTGCTCTGGAGGTGAATTCTGTTTGTTTTCAGTGTAGTTACTTCTGGCCATTGGAGAGGTTTAGATACTTAAGTTCCTAGCTACTCTCATAGAGTCACAGAATGGTTTGGGTTGGAAGGGATGTCAAAGATGATCCAGTCCCACCCCCTGCATGGGCAGGGACACCTCCCACCAGCCCAGGCTGCTCCAAGCCCCATCCAACCTGCCCTTCAACACTGCCAGGGATGGGGCAGCCACAGCTTCCCTGGGCAACCTGGGCCAGGCTCTCACCACCCTCACACTCCACAATTCCCTCCTCATGTCTCACCTCAATCTCCCTCCTCCACTTTTCATCCATTCCCCCTTGTCCTCTCCCTCCCTGCCCTTGTCCCAAGCCCCTCCCCAGCTTTCCTGGAGCCCCTTCAGGCACTGGAAGGTGCTCTAAGGTCTCCCTGGAGCCTTCTCTTCTCCAGGCTGAACACCCCAACTCTCCCAGCCTGTCTCCAGAGCAGAGCTGCTCCAGCCCAAGGATCATCTCTGTGGCCTCCTCTGGACTCCTATACTTTTAGAGCTTCAGATTTTTAGTAGTGGTAGTACTTTCCTGAAGCAGATGTTTTTAGTATTGCAGATGAACACACATTCAATGTCTTCAATTCCATAGTCTCTATAGGACAGAATTAATTCTCAGACTGAAGTCTCTTGACTTCAAAGCTTTAAGATCCACTTTTCTGGAAGTCTGTGTTGTAACTTAAATGAGAAGCTTCTGAGTATCTTTTTTATCCCATTCTGAGAAACAGTGAGGTTTCTATCACAGCAAAATATGTTAATGTTTTGCATGGCTGTAAAACCCATTCATTGGTTCTTAATAATTAATTAAATTATTGGTTGTGATTTGATAATATTGAATGTGATGACACGTTTACTATCCAAGACCAGTTAAATAATGAACTTGGTATTTTTTTGGTCTGGTTACATTTTTCTGTCTTACTATTAGATTCCATTGATCTCTACCAACTAACTGCTTGACTGGATATATCACTGAGAAACTTGGAGTAAAATCTTGAAATTGTTGTTGATTGTAATAACAATATATGGACAGACTGACTTTGTATTATACGAAATAGATTAAATACCTGTTAGGTTTTTATTCTGCCTTTTTAAAATGTAGGATAGAGATTAGTTGTAGTTGTGTGTACCTAAAAATAATCATCAAGTAATGGAAAGGAGAAAATAATCTTTCTACTTGTGTATTTCCTAACACTAGCTGACTCTGAATATACAAATACATGTATTTAGTTTCAGCTAACATTATGAATCATGTTCTTAGGTACTAACTTAAATTGTAAGGGTGTTGCATAATGATTTATGCAATAAACCTGCACATCTGTTTAATCACAGGAATGATCTGAGTTTTCAAGTGTTCCTCAAATGTGGTATAATCAGCTGTAATCCTGCTTCCACTGGGCTTCAGTTGAGCTCTTAGCCATGAGTTGTGTTAGCTGATGACAAACACTTTTATATCCATGAACACACTTCGCTCATTGTAGCAGTTTTGTTTTTTCTCTTTTACTTTCCTCCAGTCATGTGTATTGTTTTTGTTTTAATTCAGCCCTGCCCCACTAGGTGATTCTTTCTCTTCTCTGTTGTGTGCAGATTTCCCTGTAGAGGATTCTGCTGGCTGGCAGGACGTGAGGTTTGTTGGGGCAGGTGGGACTGGGCAGGCATGGGGTTTGATTGCTTTTAAAGTTACAGATTTTACCATCAGCCATCGTTACAGGAAGTCTTGATGGCATGATTTATCCCTTCCAGATAGAACCAGTAAAGTATTTTTGGCACCACAGTGGTGGTTGGATTTCTTGCAAAGAGCAGCAGCATTCCTGGTTGATAGCTGTCTGTTCTGAGCATGCCACTCACAGAACTTGCTTTTTCTGCTAGAGTTGTAGGGGTTTGAGGGTAGTTTGTGAGTTCATTTTCTGTACCACGAAACATGGGAATTGGAGGAAAGAGCAGGTAGAAACAGACCTAAAAAAGAGAGAGGCAAGGATGCCAAAGCATCAAGTGTGTGAAGAATTGATGTGAACAGAATGGTCGGAATAGCGAGTGTTTTGGATGTTTACTGAAAGGGTAGATGAATTCTGGTGATTTTTACTGTCATAATCTAGAGTTATTTTGACATATTTAGGTCTGAAACACCTAGAAAGACCCCAGCAAAACCTAGGAAAATAATACTGAATCTGTTTCTCTGCTCTGTGCTTCAAAGCAAGTTGGCATTAGCAAAAATTAGTGTGTCAAAGCTCCTTCCAGTGTTACTTAAAATGTTGACTTCTTGTCACTTGGAAATGGATTTTTCTTTAGGCAGTTTGGTTAATGACCTTGTAAAGAGAAAAACTTGATGATGGCTGTACCAGCATCATTTAGAAGGGAGTGTGTTGAGGCATATTTTTTCCCCTCTCCTCTTTTGAAGGACTGTCATGTGTTGGTTGCTGCGATGCTTCCAGAACTGGAAACCCAAGGGATTGCTGTAGAAATACTCTTGCCCACTTCTCTTTTGATTTGATTTTGCTTGTGGTATATACCCTTGACAAAATTTTTTTGGTGTCAAAAACTTTGGTGTCTGAAACGAGTCCTAAGTGCAGGAATATGAAGCTGTGATTTATTGTTGGAACAGCAAAACAAATTTTACTGAGGTTGGTTTGGTCTGTCTTTGCTTCCTGCTTTTGTAAATTGTGCAACCAACAGGTGGTTGGTTTTTATACCACCCTTAGATTCTGATTTATTCTTCCATAGCATTTGAAGTGCTTTACATTGAACACTCAATAATGTTAATTACCTTTGTTTGGGTATTGACTGAAGAGAGAAGGTGGAAATAATTTAAAAATGTGACTTGAAGCCATATAATCTGAATCTTCCTCTTGACCTTGAAACACATTTAATGTGTGTCCAAGCTTCCATCTCTTGAATATTAAAATATAATCATAGAATCATTAAGGTTGGAAGGGACATTAAAGATCATCAATTTCCAACCCCCTGCCATGAGCAGGGAACCCTACCATTAGATCAGGTTGCAAATTTTCCTTTTACAGGCACATTGACATAATTCTGTTTTCTTCTCAAAAGCTGGATTAGTGATTAGGTAGAAGAGTTTTTCAGAAGTGTGGGAGCAGGCAGTTAGTTCTCTTCAGCAGGGAGGGCACCTGCATTGACATTGTTGCCTTTCAGTCTGATGGAAATGCATGTAATTTTGAAACAAGCAGTGGAACTCAAGTCAGGTTTTCTAGGGAGTTAGAATGATGATAGAATGGTGAAGGCTGGAAGAGACCTTAAAGGTCATCAGGTTCCAACCTCTTTTCCAACTGTGGCCAGGTGGTCTGTCAGAGTAGGGGAGTTAAATTAACCTTTAGGGTGTGACAGTGAAAAAAAGATGGGGAGAGTGCTGAAGCTGCCCAGCTGTTACAACCATTGCTTTGTTTCTCTTCTGGTGCCCTTTATAATTTTTATTTGGTTTGAGTCTGAGGTGTGTTTTCCCACAGCACTGGTGGGACCACAGAGACACATTTCTAAAAATATCAAGAAATCAGAAAAAGCTTGGACTTGCTGCCTGCAGCAGAAGAGAAGCTGCTCAGTGGTGGCCCCAGTGTGCCCCTCTGTTTCTGAGAGGGACCTTGCCATTAAAATTGCTGTTTGGTGTTGTCTGTGTGTGATGGTCTCTCTTCATAGGACTAATTTCATACAAGAAACAGGGTGACCTACTTTTTCTAAGCAACTCTTTGAGAGAAGAATTTGGTCACAAGCTCTATGGGTTCATCCCAGTGGCATGGGGCAAATTCTGCTTTTCAGTTCCCTGTGCTATTTGGCCCTGTAGTGTGGTTTTAGTTTTATTTCTGTTCAGCTCTCTAAACTGTGGTGAAGTTTGTCAGCTGACAAACACAATATTCTGTGGAGTAAGTTGGGAGAAATAATTTTTATTTTCTTTTGTAGGAAACTGGATTTTATCTCCTAATGATAGTGCTTATTTAAAGCAAAATGATGCGTTTTCACTCACCTCTGCAGTTCAGTAACTCCTCCAGGAAAGGAGCTTGCTTTCTTAGCCTTTCTGGCTGGGACAAACAAGCATCAGGGCAGGGTGGTGTGTATTGTGTGTCCAGGTGGTGTTTCAGAGGCAGGTAAGAGCAGGCTCTGCTGGAGTGTGGGGCTGAGCCTCCCCTGGCACATCAGCCTGGCTGACTTAGAGGTGATTTAATTGTGCCAGCTCTGGTTTAGGGGTAACTTCATGCCTGAACTTTATACCTTTTCCCCCCTCTACTGTGCCTGGTGAAGCCACAGCTGGAATACAGCATCCAGTTCTGGGCTCCCCAGTTCAAGAGAGACAGGGAACTGCTGGAGAGAGTCCAGGGGAGGGTGACAAAGATGCCAAGGGGGTTGGAGCATCTCCCTGCTGAGGAAAGGCTGAGGGAGCTGGGGCTGCTCAGCCTGGAGAAGAGAAGGCTGAGGGGAGACCTGATCACTGCCTACACGTGTCTGAGGGTGGGTGCAGGAGGATGGAGCCAGACTCTGCTCAGCAGTGCCCAGGGACAGGGCGAGGGGCAACGGGCACCAGCTGGAACATGGGAAGTGCCCCTGAAAGGTGGGGAGAAACTTCTTGGCTGTGAGGGTGACAGAGCCCTGGGACAGGCTGCCCAGGGGGCTGTGGAGTCCCCTTCTCTGGAGAGATTCACCCCTGGATGCAGCCCTGTGGGATGTGCTCCAGGGGGTCCTGCTGGAGTGGGGGTTGGACTGGATGATCCCTGGAAGGTCCCTACCAGCCCTGACAGGTCTGTGGTTCTGTAAAGCTCAGTGTCAGGGCAGGTTATCTGCCTCAGAGGTTCACTGAGGTGTTCTTGGGGAATGAGGGAAGAGTCAGCACAGGAAAAATCCTTCCCCCCCTCTGCCCTGGTGTGAGTTTGCCTTTGCTGGTCTGGTGGATGGCCCTGCCATACTAGTAGCTGCTGGATCACTAGTGTCTTGTTGCTGGAGGGGTTCTCACAGTGCTTTCAACATCTGCTCAGGCCTTTATTTTCTTGTGGGACAAAGTCTTCAGCAGGGTTCCAAATCCATTTGAA
>NW_009954408.1:1130201-1131146 GCF_000747805.2 Chaetura pelagica | reverse complement strand
CTGTGAGGGTGACAGAGCCCTGGGACAGGCTGACCAGGGGGCTGTGGAGTCCCCTTCTCTGGAGAGATTCACCCCTGGATGCAGCCCTGTGGGATGTGCTCCAGGGGGTCCTGCTGGAGTGGGGGTTGGACTGGATGATCCCTGGAGGTCCCTTCCAGCCCTGACAGGTCTGTGGTTCTGTAAAGCTCAGTGTCAGGGCAGGTTATCTGCCTCAGAGGTTCACTGAGGTGTTCCTGGGGAATGAGGGAAGAGTCAGCACAGGAAAAATCCTTCCCCCCCTCTGCCCTGGTGTGAGTTTGCCTTTGCTGGTCTGGTGGATGGCCCTGCCATACTAGTAGCTGCTGGATCACTAGTGTCTTGTTGCTGGAGGGGTTCTCACAGTGCTTTCAACATTTGCTCAGGCCTTTATTTTCTTGTGGGACAAAGTCTTCAGCAGGGTTCCAAATCCATTGGAAGGAACCAGGGAGCCACAGGGGAGGGCAGGGCAGGAACCAGAGGGCACCAGCCTGGTGCTGTCACACTCCCTTCCTCCTCAGGTACCAGAGGAGCCATGGTAGAGCCTTCCTCCTCACTCCATCCGTGGTTAATTGTGTCCCATTGTGTCCAATGAGACCCTCTTCCAGTTTAATTTTCTATATGCCTTTATTGCAAGGAATGAAGTTTTCTGTGGATCCTAGGCAGTTTTAAAATCCCTTTTAGTGATGACATGCATCTTGAAAAAGGGCTGAGCTGGGTTCATGGGTCTGTGTCGTGACCTTTGCTCCTGTATTTTTTCAAACTGTGTTAATAAAGATACTAATTCAGGAGTTGATGGTGTTATTACTTCTTTGTAACTCATACCACCATTACACCTGAAGGGTGAGCATTGTGCAGTAGTGGAAGGCTGGAGAAGTTCAGACACAGAATTTTCTTGTGCCATGGCAAGAAAAAAAAGCTTTCCTGCTG
>NW_009954408.1:1120765-1130076 GCF_000747805.2 Chaetura pelagica | reverse complement strand
TTACTGGTCTGGGGGAGCCCGCGGGCTCTTGCTCTCATTTGTTTGGGGGGTTTTTCCTTTTTTTTTTTTTTTTTTTTTTTAAAGCCTCTTTAAACCATATTGTCTGCACCTTTGCTAAGCACAGTGTGAGCCAGAGGTGGTGGCATTTACCATGAGGAAACATTAAGCTGTTTGTGAGCAGTTGTGACAAACTGGGTGGGGGCTGGTGGAGCCAGCAGAGATCTGATGGCAGCACAGCCACTGGATGCTTCTTTACCCTGGGAGAGGGATGATCTTGAACTAGACAAATCCTATTTAAAGAACTGGGTAATTAGTCTTATCACTCTGCAGATTAGCATTTTGAATCTCTCTCAGTAAAAATGTAAATTAAAGGCAAATTGCCTATACTATTGCTGTCTTTTGAAAAGCACATAACTGAAAACTATTTAGTTATTTGAAACACTTCTTTGAATTGCCTTCAAAAAGGAGATTGAATTTTTTTCCCCTCATCTAAATGAATGGATTTGGTGGTTGCTGAACAGCAGTGTTAAGATGGGGTTTGTGCCTTGCACAGCCCCACCTTGTCTGAGGGTTGAAAAGGTCAAAGGGCCTCACCCCAATTTATTTCTTGTGCAGGGTAGCAAAACCAAACTTAACCCCTCATCTTTACATTGACCTTACAATAAATATTAATTAGCTTGTGGATATTTTATGATCTCTCAGCAGTCTTTTTAATGATCCTTTTTTTCATTCCTTCAGCTGCCTAGTGCTGGGGTCCCTTTCTACGCCCAGTGTTGTTGAGCAGCATTTGTGCTCTGGTGGGCTGAGCTAGAGCCACTCGCCAGCTTGTTGTCACCAGTGAGGTGTGCAGGCAAAACCTGGGAGCAAGAAAAGAACCATTTTTAGATGTTTGAACATCATCTCACCCTGATGTTGTGGTGTGGGGTTTTTGGAGTCATGTCCCTGCTGCCCCTTCACCCCCCACCCAGCCCCTAAGTATTTAAGTATTCATTTAATGTCTCTCTACTGGGATAGGGGGGAACAGTAAAGTAGTTGCAAACACTCTGACCTGGGTGATTTTGGAGAAGAGGAGGGAAGGTGTGAAAGCCTAGAGTGTGGTGCTGGTCCTCTTTCTGGTAGATACTGCTGGTTTGGAAGCTTCTGCTCTAATAGCTGAGGATAAGAGGATCCCAACTGGGGAGGAGGGAGGGAGGAGAAAGTCTAAGACCCTTTACTGGAGGTAAGTAAACAGTCTTTAGGTAGTAACAAAAGCTTAATAGCTTTTTTCTAAAGCAATTCAGAGAGTAAACCAAATTTAAGAAAATTGCGAGCACATCACTTGTTACTTTTACTTGCAAAGTTCAACCAAGTTGGTATTACGTTCCATTGTTTAGTGTCAGTTTAAGAAAAGCAACACAACAACAAAACCCCTTTGTGCTTATCTAACACACTTCATGTCTCTACTTGTTTTATTTCTAGCATATTATCAAGTTTCACCGTGCCTCAAAAGCAAATAAAAAGCCCATGCAGTTGCCAAGATCTATGGTTAAATCCCTACTCTACCAGATCCTGGATGGAATCCATTACCTCCATGCAAACTGGGTACTTCACAGAGACCTGGTAAGCCTTGCATGTGTTACCTGGCTAAGGAAGCTCCACGTGCGGGTTGGTGGGTAGGAGAAGTCAAGTCCCCATGAGTGACCCTGCGTATCGATCCCTGCAGCTCTTCCTGGTATTGTTGCCCGAGACCAGTGGAGGCTTTAAGCATGAAAACAAGCTGTGATTTCACATTGTTTTTATCTGAGTCATCTGAGCTGGGACAATGATGCTGGATCCGGGAGAAGGGTTGCAGATATCAATATCCGAAAGCGGCGCACGGGCCAGCTGGTAGATGGTGGTGGAACAGCCTTGCAAGCCTGTGGACAGCTTTGAAAAGGCATTTGAGAGGAGAGTGATTGATACCCTTGTTTGGCTTCTGTGCAAGTTGCCATAAAAGCTAGTGAAAGAGTCATCCTTTCATGGAGTATTTCTTTTCCATGTGGTATTTTTTTGTGACCGTGGGAAGAGAGCTATGCAAGTTATCATCTTGAAATTTCTCATGACCTGAAGTGCCTCTTTAAGTTGACTGCAGATTACAAGGGCAGCCAATTGCCTTGTCTTAGTTACCCTTTTCCCTTCACAGTTTCCCACTGCTCCTCATACCTCAGTGAAGTGCTACCAAGGGTTGCAGAAAGGACACCAACGTGTGTGCTGTGCTTGGTGCCACCTGCGTTGTCACCAGAAATGCTGGCATGAGACAAGCAACGTGATGCTTATTGTGTCAAACCTGTTCTTATAGTTAATGCTGTTGTAACATCAGCAGTAGGTATGGCAGGAAATGTAGCAATAATAAACAGCCACTGCTTTTGTTTGGTTATTTTTCATCGTTGCCCAGTTCATCAAAATAGGGAAGCATGTCCAGAAACTTAGAACTAGTGGTTACATTTGGTCAGACATAAATAGTTCTTGAGGCTTTAATAGTAAACTGGGACTTGGATTCAGTTTTGGATGTAGAGCAAATGTTTTCTTAAAAGGTAGGAATAAACTAAGCCAGGCCTGGAGCAGAACTCTCAGACATCTTCTGAAGTAAATTCATTATTTTTGTCATAATACCCCCTAAGAGTGGCCAGAAGTAGCATTTCAGGTTTTGGCATGGGTATCTTGTTTTAACCTTGTTACTTGGTATTTGTTGTCAGGTTTTCTGTTAAATGCCAGATGTTAGCAAATTTGTGTGAGCCTCTTTTTTTTTTTTTTTGCCTTTGGAGTAGTAACTGGGAGCAGGAAGCAAGTACAACCCTGATTTTCACACTACAATTTTTTTCCTTTCCTGAGGAGGCAGCTGTTCCTGTGGCAAAGGGCTGAGGTGCAGTGAGATCCAGCTGGAGAAGCAACACCTGAGGAGTCTGCATTGTTATTTTATGGGAAGCGTATGTGTTGATGGAACTGTTAAGTACATACACACTGAGTGCCATGCATGAGCTTGGTGTCTTGGTAGGGAAGACTAGATGGTATCTGAGGTAATAATAACAAATACCTTAGAGAGTTTTCCTGCCAATGTTGCTATTTCCAGCCTGCAGTGCCAGGTGATGTGCGTGACTAGTGCTGCTTTGCAAGTCTGATCTGGTGTTGAGGAGGTGCAGCAAAGCTCCAGCTCCTGGAGAGAGTCCAGAGAAGGGCCATGAAGATGATCCTTGGGCTGGAGCAGCTCTGCTCTGGAGCCAGGCTGGGAGAGTTGGGGTGTTCAGCCTGGAGAAGAGAAGGCTCCAGGGAGACCTTAGAGCACCTTCCAGGGCCTGAAGGGGCTCCAGGAAAGCTGGGGAGGGGCTTGGGACAAGGGCAGGGAGGGAGAGGACAAGGGGGGATGGATGGAAACTGGAGCAGGGGAGATTGAGGTGAGACATGAGGAGGGAATTGTGGAGTGTGAGGGTGGTGAGAGCCTGGCCCAGGTTGCCCAGGGAAGCTGTGGCTGCCCCATCCCTGGCAGTGTTGAAGGGCAGGTTGGATGGGGCTTGGAGCAGCCTGGGCTGGGGGGAGGTGTCCCTGCCCATGCAGGGGGTGGGACTGGGTGGTCTTGGAGGTTCCTTCCAACACAAACCATTCTATGGCTCCATGATGATATGATGATGTCTCAGTTTTTTCTCGTGGAACTTTGGGAGCTGATGGTTACTGTTATGAAAAATGCAACTGTTTTCCATGGCTCTGGAATGATAGTGCTTGACTGATGTTGGAATAGTTGGGAAGGGAGAAGAACAGAAATGAGTGAAGTCTTAATGTGTTCTTGGTATGAGAGTAGATTTTAGATAATGGATTTTGGGGACCTCAGTGAGAGAAAGGAAACCATTAACAAGAATTGCTTTGGTGCATTGAACACCAAGAACAGTCTCCTAGAGAAGCAAAACCAGTTCATCCCCTCTAAAGGCAGGGGAAGTAGGTGGAACAAGAGAAGACCCCCTTGGCTTAACTGTGAGCTTCTGTGTCTACTCAGATCCAAAAAAGAACCAAAAGTTTCTGAAGAATTCAAGTATTTGGAACAGTTATTTTGGGTCTTGAACACAGTAAGAAAAACACCGATGTGATTCTGGATGTGTCCTGACTGCTCCTGAAATTAGGGGATAATGTAAACATTCAGCAACCAATTTAAATTCTCACCTAGCCAACATTTTAATGTGTCTCTAATTGTTATTCGTGTGCTCCCAGCAGGGATTTTTGCTTCTAAGAAAGGTACCTCAGGCAGGATTTCACTGGGATCAATTTCTTGCATAACATGTGAATCCCAGCTCTTCAGTTTTTTTCTGAAGATGAGGAGCAGTTTGTTTGGTGTTTTTCCCTTTGCTGTTTTAAGTTTACATCCTCTGGAAAAATATTTTTCTATTTTATGTAAACCAAATTTTGCATCAAGACACCTTGTGCTTTCCTGGTTTAATATAACTCTCTTCTTACTATTTTTAGCATGCATTTGGCTGGAGACCAGAGCTGGTGACATCCATAAAAGTCATGTTAAGCTTATCTCATGGCTTTTTTTTTAATTTAAAAAAAAAAAAAAAAAAAGATTCTCCACAAATATTTATCATAATATTAGGCAAATTCTCCTGAGCCATGGAAATGACCTTTTAGCATTTATTTAACAAACGTTGCAATGAAAAAAACAGAAGCAGGGGGGTTAGGTATTTGTGAGAGTACTTGCTTGGGGGCATTTGAAGGACGTGGTTTAAATCTTATTTTGGTACTGTCTTAAATCAAAGTTTTTAAAGAGACTAGAATGCCAAATGTGCTTTTCAAAAACCCTGATTACTCTGAAGTTATTTTTGGAGGGGGCTGAGTTTTCAGTTTCACGTGGGCAGGGGAGGCCCAGCTTTGCTTTGGGGGCAGTCATGGTGCTTGGAAGCTCCAGCGTTCAAAAAAGGGGTAGATGTGTTATTTCAGGAGATGGTTCAGTGGTTGTTGGGTGAAAGGTTGGACTGGATGATCTTGAAGGTCTTTTCCAACCTTGAAGATTCTATGATTCTATGATAAACAGTAGCCAGGAAAACCATGAAAGAGTAGTAAAGCTGGTGAACAACGTGGACTTGCAATATGTGCCCTGTGCTTGGGCTGAGCTGCTGGGTAGTTTCTACCACAAGGAGACAGTCTCATTCCCCTCCTCACTACCACTTGGCATTGTCACCCATTTTAATGGCCTGGCAGGTGAAACCTGACTTAGGGGTGAGCTCCTTCAGGGAGTGAAACCCACAGCAAGTGTTGGCTTTTCTCCTGCAGAGCTCGTTTTCTGTAGGATCAGCTCCCTGAGGGATCTCACTGGGAGTTCCATGTGTGCAGGAGCTGGCACAGGAGCAGCATGAGGTGGTGGCAGAAAGCTCAGCAGGTCCTTCTAGCATCACCTGCCATGAGCTTAGGTTATTTATTGTTAAAATGGACCTTTTTAATTCTTAAATGATGGTTTCTCATTAAACGCTTTTGTCACTTTAAACTCTCCCCACGCAAGTTTAGATGGAGGAAACTCTTCAAATGGGAGCAAACTATAGCACATAATAAATGCACTCACTGTTATACTTCTAGAAATAACAAAATAATTCAGTGGATCTTTCAGTTGCTTTCTGGTTTTCTTATCCTGAAGGTAGCTGAAAGGTCCAAAGTGAGTTTTTAAGTGTATTTTTTTGGTGGCTAATATGCAAATTTGCAGCAGTAACTTTCTTTGGGGTGAAATTCCAGCTAGTGCAGAATATGGGCCCAGGAGCACTGGAGTTTTTTTTCTTTGAATAGAATCACAGAATCATTGCATGGTTTGGGTTGGAAGGGACCTTCAGGATCATCCAGTCCCAACCCCCTGCATGGGCAGGGACACCTCCCACCAGCCCAGGCTGCTCCAAGCCCCATCCAACCTGCCCTTCAACACTGCCAGGGATGGGGCAGCCACAGCTTCCCTGGGCAACCTGGGCCAGGCTCTCACCACCCTCACACTCCACAATTCCCTCCTCATGTCTCACCTCAATCTCCCCTCCTCCAGTTTTCATCCATTCCCCCTTGTCCTCTCCCTCCCTGCCCTTGTCCCAAGCCCCTCCCCAGCTTTCCTGGAGCCCCTTCAGGCACTGGAAGGTGCTCTAAGGTCTCCCTGGAGCCTTCTCTTCTCCAGGCTGAACACCCCAACTCTCCCAGCCTGTCTCCAGAGCAGAGCTGCTCCAGCCCAAGGATCATCTTCATGGCCCTTCTCTGGACTCTCTCCAGGAGCTCCATCTTTCCTGTGTTGGGGGCTCCAGAGCTGGACACAGTAGGTACAGTGTGTGGAGTGAAGTATTTCAAGGTATTATGATATATTATATTTGTCCCTGCCTCCCCCTAACATGAATTATTTAGATGTAGATGGATGCTCAGCAGAACCCTTCCTTTTCAGAGACATCTGAAAATGGAGATCTTCCAAACACTCTTCTCATGTGTGTTCCTGGTAGCAACAAAAGGTTTTTGCATTTTTGCTAATAACTCTTCTGTAGTGGATGTTAGTTGCTTAAGGACAAAAGCAGGCAGAGACCATTTCCTTTAGAGCTTGATAAAAGCATTTTCTGTTTGTAATAGGTTGTATTTTCCTGGAGGGAGGTATTACCTATGAGATGTTTTAAGTGCACAGAAACCATATTGACGAATTAATTTAAGGTTCCACTTATGTCCTTGAGCATTTTGTTAGTTTCCTGCTTCATGTTATTAAAACTACTGGTTGAGAAGTGAATGTTGGAAATCAAACTCACCAGAGAAATGAAGATTATTTTCCCCACCTAGGATTGTGTTAAGTGGTTGCTTTCAGCATTATGAATTTGGAGACTTGGTCTTTGTGTAAACTAATTTTCTAAATATGCCAAGTTCCTTAAGTGTTTTTTCATCATTTTAAATACTTGTTGGTTATGAATTTCCCTGTTTCTCTGGTATTGCCTCCCTACAGCTTTAGAGTGTCTAAATTCACTGCAAGTGTCATTTCACAAATTAGAGATGAGCTTATGGCAAAAGTCTCTTAGGTGGAACATCACTGAGGTAGGTGAGAAGGCTCAAGGTTTGACACACCTTTGGATTCAAAATGTTGATGTACTTAGAGGGCAGAGTTAACATGGTCTGATGGAACAAAAGGTGTCCATGAGTCTTAATACTGCAGAGATTGCAGACAAATTCCTTTTCACTCCAATAATTGATTTGTATTATTCTGCTTAGACAAAGATGTAGGTGTTTCAAGTGTAAGTGAGACAGAGAGTGGATTCTAGATGAGGTGGTTCCCTGGGCAGGTTTGGCTGTATTACTGCTGGGGCAGAAGGAGGCCATGCTGCCTCTGCCCCTCTCTGCCCCACTGTGCTCCTGGGGCTGGCAAACTAATGTGAATTAAAATGAGACCCCAAAAGAGAGGTCAGACCTGTGTGCACATTCCCAATCTGGTTCAGCACACCAGTACACCAGTGTTATGTAGGGTGGTTATCTGGGCAAGATGGATGTATGTGTGAGAGCCAAGTGGGCAGGGATGGGACCTAAAGGAACATTCCATTTTCAGTGACATTGTCCTGTGATGCTGGCAGTGTTAAGTATGTGGTTTGTAACCCTCCCCCTTCCCCATTTTGGTGCTTGTGGATTTCTAGGTGCTGAGCTTTTGGCCAGCAAGAATAAAATGAGCACCTGAAATTTCTCAACGTAAGACACCTCAGATTTGGTGTTTGAGTTGTGTTTGAAGATTCTAGTTGTAGTTGTTTGAAATAATGTCTTTTTGCCAGTGGCAGAAAGTGGTGTGAGCCTGTTCTTAGGTCTGTGAGTTTACAGTCTAAAATGCCAGTATAAATCTGCCTTGTTGGGCATTTCAAGCAGGTGGGAACAGCAGTTGGAAGGAAAGGGTGCTTTTCCTGTTCCTGCTGTGGCAGAGAAGGAGTGACAGGGTGGCAGACTTGTGCAACCAAGTGACTAAAACCTGAAGCAAATTCTGGATGTAGAGTCCTTACATGCTGCAGGAAAACTCTTGTGGTGCTGTTCAGGGAGGTGATTGTAGTGGGAATGGAAGGGTTGGTTTTGTCACTGAGAAAGACAGCAAATGTGGCAGAGTTTGGGAGCTGACAGATACAACAGCAGGGTGGGGGCAGTTACTGAGTTGTGGCTTGTATTGCTAAGATGTACTGGGTAGAAGTAGAAAAGGGGGAAGAAAAACTAGTAAAAAGAGTATCAGTGGGAAGCAGAAGCAAAGGTGGGTTTTTCTCAGGAGACACAGCTAATGGAGATGCAAGAAGAGCTGACAGGTCTGTCTGCAGGTCTCTCAGCCACCCTGACCACATGCCCAGGAACACCAGGCATCCCTTTTCCTCACGGGTTGCCAAGACTTGCTTTGCTCAGGATTTTTGTGATGTCCCACCTCATCATTCCAGTCAGGCCCAATCTTACTTGAGCTGGCCTTTCCTTGACACATCAGCTGCCAAGTGGGCTGAACTGGTGATGCTTCCATGTCCATGTGTGGTTTTCTGAGTGTAACCCTTTCTCTCCAAATCAACCTTCTCACTGTAATATCACTAACTGGGGGAGGGAGCAGAAATCCAGCTGTGGCAGAGACTGTGCCACTGGTTTCCCACCTCCAGCTTTTTTAATACCATCCTCATGTCTCTTAAAGCAGGAGCTTTACCTGGCCTCTGCTCTGGAGCTTTGCTGCCACATTACACAACTCTCTGCCTCTGTGTCCTGATCTCTTAGCTATTTATGGATCTAATTTGTAGCTGATTGAGCACTGCTTTGTGTGTTAGGAAATCTTTCAGAGAAAGTAGCATAATATATGTGGTTTATGTCATTATTTTTTTGGTTGTTTGATGCTCTTTTTCAAGTGATCTGGAAGTATTAATGAAGGCAAAGAATGAAAAGAAATTGCATGTTGTATGAAGGTGCTAGAAAATGTCTTAAAATTTTGTCACGTGGATACTGACTTTTTATTTCTGCTTTCATGTCAGAGCCTTTGAGAAATGAGAAAAATCTCAGTGCTTACTGTTACTAGTTTACAGTATTTAACTGCTCCCTTCTCTTCCTCTCTGTGGCTCCCCATGAGTATTTTCCAAGCTAATAAATAATTAGGAAAGTTACCTAAAAAGCAGCAGAACTGAAGTGTTTTTTAAATGTCCCACTTACATTTTGCTAAGCGAGTGGGTTTGAAAGAGAAGATGTAAAGTGAGGAGTGTGCAGGAAACTCCCCTTTCACCAGCAATTCTATAAAAGGACTTTTATGTGCTGATATCAAAAGTAAATTTAGCTGTGGGCTCATGCATCCCTCTCTTGACAAGCAGCTGCTGTGCAGGAAT
>NW_009954408.1:1106929-1120747 GCF_000747805.2 Chaetura pelagica | reverse complement strand
CAGTAATTTTGTGCTGGCTCGAAAAGCTCCTTGGCCCTGTTCACCCCTTTGGGTGCACACACACCTCCTAGAAATAAATAACGAGTCAGCCTGTCTGCCAGCTTCTTTAAACTTCTGAGCAGCCCTGTAGTTGTAATCACCACCATTGTGTGTCATCCAGTGTGTGTGTGCACAGGCAGGAGAAGGCTGCAGGAATGTGCATGGACACACTCCCCACTCACCTGCTTCCCTGGCTCTGCAGGGGTTGGGGCTTCTTCATCCTTCAGCATTCCATCTGCAGGGTCTCCTTGGGCTGAAAGGGACTTGCCACTGTGCCCAAAAACCTTCTTAATGAGGATACCCAGCTTGCAGATTTCCCAAAAGAAGGGGAACACAAATGAAACCTGCAAATTTGCAGAGGTTGGACTCCATGATGACTTGAGAAAATGATTTAAATTAACTAGCTGAAAGGTTAACACGTTCTTCCTCTTCTCTATCTGATTAGAGAGAGGATACACTTCTTTTATTTACTGCTGAGGAGCAACAGGATGTGGGTGCTTACATGTGGATCTGTATGGAGACAGGCTTTTATTTTGAGAAAATGAACCAGGAGTTTTGCCTGCTGAGTTTGATCAGCATGTACTTCTCTCTCTTTTCTTTCTCTCTTTAAATATCAGGCATCTATTAGGAGACACCTACTAAAAAATGGTACATTTCTGAACTGCACTTTTCTCCTTCAGTTGCAAAAACTAATCTTCAGGTGATTTAGAAAGGTTTTTAACTCTACTGAAAGAGTTTTACCTCTGCTGAGTGCGTGGAAACAGCAGTTTTTCCAGGGCTGACTCATGCATACCTTTTGGTTTGTGGCAAGAGTATTAAGGTGATGGTTGTGGATTAATTTTTACTAATAAAAATAATTACAGTTGAAGAAAAATGTTTTACCTCAGGTTCTGAAGCAAGATTATGCCCATAAAACCCTGACTGGATATAAATTCAGATGAGTCAGAAGAAACAAAGGGGCTGATTTAATGTTCTTTTGGCTGCGTTTTGCTGCTACAGTCACCAGATGACATATGGCTCCTGTGAGTCTCCTTTTCTGAAGTGGAAAAAGGGTGAGAAGGAAGCAAAGGTATCAAAGTAATTCTAGAATTTATTTGTTTTTCCTGATACAGAAACAGCAGAAGGAAAATGTCATCATTTCTAATAGGTTCAGACACCATCTGCTGTGCGAAGGTTACTAGTAAATATGGGATGCATTAGCTTACTGGTGCAGCTGACCATTTGGAGTGGGCAAACTGGGTGGTGTGTTCTACATGAAAAATGCAAAGTTTAGAAAAAGCTTTTAAAAGTTTGGGTTTTGTAAAAGACTTTTTTTTCTTTCTGTGTTTCTTTTTTTTTTTTTGCTGGAGATGATACACTTGGGGTCATGGGATTGGCTACGAGTGCAGCAGGTTATTTTTGTTTGGACTCATTGTCCTTCTGGGTAAGGCTACAAAGGCTGGCACCCTGTTGGTGACTTGTTCATATGTATACTGGGAATCAATGAAGCTTAAAATAAGTTTGTTAAAATCAATGAAGACGACTAACAGAGCAACATAAAATCAAGAGAAAATGGAAACCCTGCATTTGTTCCTTGTGTCTCTGGCCATCCTGTGCTTTCTGCCCTGCATTTCTCTCTGCCAGCAGACTGAAGCTGCCAGTGCCCCATGGAGATGTTGCAATAGCACTGCAGATTGTCCTGCATTTAAATTAAGCATCTTTGATCAGTGATGCAGTGACTAACAAAGGATGTTAGTTTATTCCTCAGTTTTGTTATGTGTGAACGTCGTCAAAGACGCTGGCGCTGCTGCAGAAGGTGACTGCTCAGCAGGTGTCTCACTGATGGCTTATCTCAGGGCCTCTTTGTCTTCTCCAGCCTCCATCCTTGCTGCTTTCTGGCAGATGTTTCAGAAACCACTGGCCTCACTGGGCTGTAAGACCAAATAGCACAGTTATGTGTGTTAATAGACAGCAGGTCGAGGGAGGGGATTCTGGCCCTCTGCTCTGGTCAGACCCCACCTGGAGAAATGTGTGCAGCTCTGGAGCCCTCAACATAGGAAAGATGGAGCTCCTGGAGAGAGTCCAGAGGAGGCCAGGAGATGATCCAAGGCTGGAGCAGCTCTGCTCTGGAGCCAGGCTGGGAGAGTTGGGGTGTTCAGCCTGGAGAAGAGAAGGCTCCAGGGAGACCTTAGAGCAGCTTCCAGGGCCTGAAGGGGCTCCAGGAAAGCTGGGGAGGGACTTGGGACAAGGGCAGGGAGGGAGAGGACAAGGGGAAATGGATGAAAACTGGAGGAGGGGAGATTGAGGTGAGACATGAGGAGGGAATTGTGGAGTGTGAGGGGGGTGAGAGCCTGGCCCAGGTTGCCCAGGGAAGCTGTGGCTGCCCCATCCCTGACAGTGTTGAAGGGCAGGTTGGATGGGGCTTGGAGCAGCCTGGTCTGGTGGGAGGGGTCCCTGCCCATGCAGGGGGTTGAGACTGGATGATCTTGAAGGTCCTTCCCAACCCAAACCATTCTATGATTCCATGAATATACAACACACATTTTTGACAGACCCCTTTTCCACTTTGTTCAGCACCTCAGTAGTGTTGGAGCACAAGTCACTGTTACTTTCTGGTTTCCTTTTAGTGGCTTGTAGAAACACTCCCCAAGAGTTCAATAACCTTCCTATGCTGCTTTGTAAAGTAGTAAAAAACAGTGTTGAAATGATTTTATTCTATTTATGTGAGATGATGGCATCTGGAAAGTTTTTTATACTGGGGCTATGGTTTTGCTTTCTTAAGCAACGCCTTCCTCTACTTCCATGGTAGCCCCCCTCTGTGATGCTTTGGTTTCTACTGGTAAAATAAACTTGGAATATAAATTGTGGTTGGTTTTATATTTACTTTATTACTATTAAACCACTTATGCTGGGGTTTTTTTTGTTGTTATTGTTGAAGAATTAACAGAAAAAAACCTCCAGACCTCAAGATAGTAATAAAAATTGTGTTACTGAGAGTTTATGCCTGCTTATTCTGCTAGCAGAAGTATTAAGCCCAAATCCAAACTTAGCATGATAATATTCTCTGTAGCTGGTGTTCTCAAATATAACTCATGTCTAAGAGAATAATTCTGTAGACAATATTTTGCATTCCTGAAATTCCCCTTGGAATGGGAGATTTCATCTACTCAAGCCATTTTGTCTTGTCCTGTAATTGTTGCCAGATAGTGGGTTTTTGGACAAAGATGTCTTCTGTTCTATATTTTTCTTCAATGCATGAAACATGCTTGTGCATTTTTACTTTACTTTGCCTTTCATATAGTTACTTTTGATGTAACACTAGTGGATTATGATTGTTGGAATTATGAATTAGATGCAGACTCCAGTAGGCTACATTTTAATGAGCTGATATTGACTTCTAATGCTGTGAAAACTGGTTTTGTGGTTGCTGAACTGCAAGCAGGCTTAGCTGTTTGCCAGCTCAGCTGAAATCAAGCTTCTTAAATGGGGTGTTTTAAGTTGGTTTTGCTTCTTCCAGTTCAGGATGTGAATTCCAGTCTCAGCCCTGAAACTGATTGCTTACCAATTAAATATTAATTTGAATTCTTGATAGTTCAAACCAAGAGAACTGCAGTTAGGTTTTGGGAGATGTGTATGCTGGAAATTCTGGTTATCTGGATAGGATAATAATTTGCAGTAGCTTCTTACTGTTTTTTTTCTGTCAGCAAATACTTGTGCTGGGGCAGGTACTGCTGCTGTCTGCTTGGACCAAGGATTTACTTGGAAGCTGATTTCTCTGTGCATGTCACATTGCCCTGGTGGGGAGCTGCTGGTTTTGGTTCCAGCCTCTGCAGAAGGGCTTGCAGGGTTAAAGAAAAAAGGTATCAATTTTATCTTTTAAAAATAAAATAAAATAAAAAAAGCATAAGAAGACCTGAGTGTGTATTGCAAATGGTGTGTTAAGATTGAAAAAATGTTAAACAAGTTGAGCTGTTTTCTAGTTTATAATTTTCAAGCTGTTTCTCCTGCAGTGTTGAAGTTTTGATGTGTATCTTATCCCTGTCTCTGTGTATCTTATCCCTGTCTCCAGGGTTCTCTATGACTTCAGAACCTGTAGTTTACTGAGGGGCTGGTCCCCACAATTCTGCTCATTTTTCTTTTTGCTTCATTGGAGAAATACTTAAATGCTAATCTCTCTCTCCCTTCAGGGTGTTGTACACGGGAACACTCAGGAAAATCTGGATTACATATTGAAATAGGTTAATTGTGTTTAAATTCTTTGTAGCTTTTCTGAGAGGTCAGAATTGCAGAATTCTGGGCTGCATTAGGAAGAGCATGTCCAGGAGCTCAGGGAGGTTCTCCTGCCCCTCTGCTCTGCCCTGGGGAGGCCTCCCCTGCAGCCCTGGGGGCAGGTCTGGGCTCCCCAGTTCCAGAAGGACAAGAACTACTGGGGAGAGCCCAGCACAGGGCACTGAGATGCTGCAGGGGCTGGAGCATCTGCCTGTGAGGAAAGGCTGGGAGAGCTGGGGCTGTTCAGCTGGAGAAAAGGAGGCTGAGGGGGGATCTGCTCAGTGCTGCTCAATATCTGCAGGGGGTGTCAGGAGGATGGGCCAGACTCTGCTCAGGGGTGTCCAGGGACAGGACAAGGGGCAATGGGCACAAACTGGAGCCCAGGAGGTTGAAGCTGGAGATGAGGAAACCCTTCTTGAGTGTGAGGGTCCCAGAGCCCTGGGCCAGGCTGCCCAGGGAGGCTGTGGAGTCTCCATCCCTGCAGACATTCCAGCCCCACCTGGCTGTGTTCCTGTGGGATCTGCTCTAGGGGATCCTGCTCTGGCAGGGGCTGGACTGGGTGATCTCCAGAGCTCCCTGCCAACCCCACCACTCTGTGGGTCTGTGCATTGCTGCTGTCCCAGCCCACCCAGCCCTTGGCTGGGTCCCACCAGGCAGTGATGCCAGCCAGCTCTTCTCCTGCATCTGGCCCAGCCCACGGTCCTGCTCCTGACTTCTGCACTTGACAAAAGTTTGTTTGTATTTATGTTTATTCCTACTGAGGTGCTAAAGTGGGCTGGAGGGGTCATGGCAGAGGAGCCCATTCACTGTGACCACCAGCAGTCTGGGTGGTTATCTCTAGCAGAGGGGCTGTGTGGACTCAAACAGACCAGCTCTTTTCATGGTGCACAAGGCTTGAACCCTTTGTCAGTATTTAGGTAGTTTGAATTTAGTTTAATTGAAAAACTTGAACTGAAGCAGAGGGTATGGGTACCTGAGCAAGTTACAGCAAGGTAGTCTAGGGTGTGGGTTTACTCTGCATTAGTTTCTCTGTAGTAACTGCTCAGCTGCCTGTTTTTATCCTGCAGAAAATACAGAGTTCTTTGATATCTCCCTCTTTAATGAGAGTGAGATAAAATTGCCTGATGTGCCATCATTAAAACCAGACAGCTACTGCATTAAACTCCAAGTGCATGAAACTCCATTGTTGCTGAAGATTTCTTCTTCAAAATTCTAATTAGGGTAACTACAGTGTTAATAATAACTTCATGTTACTGTTTTTTTCTTTCCCTGACTGGTTCTCATATATTGAGCTTATAAAACTGTTCAGCCTTTTGGGTACATCCCTTCTGCTGGGCATGTCTAGTTTGGTCTTTAGTGTGCAAGAACCACTTAAGTCTTACAGTCTTAAGTCTTGTGCTCAGAATTCTGGGAGTGTGTCTCAGCAGCCCTTTTCATCTCATTAATATCTGATTTCAAGTTGTCAAATGAGTTGTTAGCTTTAGGATTTTTACAGCCATTACATCTGTATTAAAGCTGTTGCCTCTTGTAAAGCTTCCTTAGACTTTCACCCTGGTCCTAAGTTTGTAACGTGGCTCTTTCCACAATGGATGTTGTAACTGCAGAGAAGAATTTCAGCAGATGGGCATAAGTATGTGCAAGGCATGGGACAGGGTAACAGGGTTACATCTGGTGAGATGTCCTGAAATCTGGGGGTTTCTCGAAGGTTTGTGATGCACAGGAGGCTTTCCAAAGGTCATACTCTGGCTTTGAGGAACAGGAGCTGAGTGCCCAGCCTATTTATGCAGTTTGAAAACAGAAAATAAAAATTCCCACAGGGAGTTTGTTTGCATTTTAAGCACTTGATGTTTTTTTTGAGAATGTCCACGGACTTACTGGCAACATCAGCATTGAGGTAAATCATAAACTGCGAGCACTAAACCCAGACATTTTTCCTAGTAAATTGGGGAAAATTTGCTGTAGCAAGGACAATCATGTCTTTCTTTGAAAGTGTGCTGTGTGTTTGAAGTTGTGTAAATGAAAAAAAATTAGGAAAATATTAGGACAGCTTGACCTGCCACACTTGAACATGCTGGTGTGTTTGGCATGAATCACAGAACATTTCTCAGGAACTGGCTGCATCTCCCAGCCCCTGCATGTCTGTGCAGGCTGCCTTTCATTTTTAAAAAGGGCATAATTGTTGAATGGAAAAATATTATAATTGGTTTAGAACTATTTCAGATTTTGTTTTCAGCACGTAGATCCCCCTTCACAGCTCTGCTGGTTTCTTTCTTGACACAAATCTTTAATTTGCTTCCAACTTCCTGCTCCTCTCTCTACCCACAGCCCCGTGTCGGTTGATCTGATCTGCCTTTTGCCACCTCTTTACTCATCTAACCTTGACTCAGGTTTGACTTTCCTGACATACTCCTCTTTCTTCATCTTCACAGTCTTAATCCTTGCTCCTCCCTTTGGCCTTTGCAGTGGCTGGTGCAGGCAGAAGTTTATTTCATACCTTGAGACACAGGAAGGAAGAGCTCACTCATTCTAGGTGGAGGGACCCTCCTTTATTTTAGGTTCTCATTAAAGGTACCATAATGATTTAGAAATGTCATAGATTCATTAAAACCTTATGGTCTCTAGCTCGTTATATTATCATATTGTATCATTGCATGGTTTGGGTTGGAAGGGACCCTAACATTTAGTTCCAACCCTACTGCATGGGCAGGGACACCTCCCAGTTGTCCAGCTTGCTTAAAGTCTCATCCAACCTGTCCTTGAACGCTTCCAGGGATGGGGCAGCCACAACTTCCCTGGGCAACCTGTTCCCATGTCTCACGACCCTTCCATGAAGGATTTATTCCTAATGTCTAACCTAAATCTCCCCTCTTCCAGTTTAAAGCCATTACTCTTTTTCCTATTACTACAAGCTCTCGTAAAAAGCCCCTCTCTGGCTTTCTTGTCGACCCCCTTCAGATACTGGAAGGTGCTTCAAGGTCTCCCTGGAGCCCTCTCTTCTCCCAGCTCTCTCAGGCTGTCTTCCTAGGAGAGGTGCCCCAGACCTCTAATTATCTTTGTCCAGTTAAGAGGGCACAGCTGAAAACAGTCACTGTTGTCAGTGTTTACTGAGCTTCCTGAGCCTTGGTATGCCTCTCCATGCTCACCTCTTTCCACCATAGGCAGATCAATTCTCACTGTTTATTGATAACTGCACAAATAAATCATAATTGCCCCCTTTGAAGCCTTTTGTCATCACAGAATTATGCTTAAAATACCAGGCCAGCCTTTACCGTTCCACCCAAGCAAATCCTATCAGAGATGGGAGTGCAGGGTGAAGGACTATCTGGACCTTGAAGTACTGCTCAGTCCTCCTCCTCCAGGAGGACATGCGGAGATGTATATACCTAAAGTAATTATGCATTAAACCATTTTAGAAATAATTCTACCAGGTAACATTCATGAGAGACAGAGAGAACTGCCTTGATTGCATTGCCCCTCCGAACCATGGCCAGCCAGTTGGTTTTCAGACAAGGACACCAAGCCCCCCTAGGGTTCCTCCTCATGTCTCACCTCAATCTCCCCTCCTCCAGTTTTCATCCATTTCCCCTTGTCCTCTCCCTCCCTGCCCTTGTCCCAAGTCCCTCCCCAGCTTCCCTAGGCCCCCTTCTTAAGTTGGTAGTGGCCACTACTGTGGTGGTTCTGCCTCAGAAAAGATGTTGAGACCCCCTTTCTTAAGGCTTTTGCCTCCCAAAACAGCTTTTCTGGTTTTCCTCACTCAAATCTTCTTTTCCTGTGTCCTCTAGATTTAACTTCCATTAGTAGCTTTAAGAATGAATAGTGTGATCAATGTTGTCTCTGTTTAATCTACTACAGCCTGTAGTTCTGAGATGTCTTAGTTTATGTCTAAGCATTTGGAGATTATTGAGAAAATCCTTTAAGGAATAAAAAAGGGGAGTTTATAAATTTGGGTGTTGGCAACCTTTTTTTTGTTTTATTTTTTAAGTGTAGGTCACTCCTTGTCCTTCCACTTTAAAAATAAGAACACAACAAACAAGAACAGAATTAACTTCCCAGAAGTGTTTGTGTTATTTACATTATTGGAAGCACGTGTGTTACTGGCTGTGGGGTTTTTGGAGGGGTCCAGCTGATCCCATGGAAGGATTCATTACCTTGGAGTTATTTTGCACAAGTTTGTAAAGGCATCTGAAAATCTTCAAGGGCAGACTTTGGTCCAGAATTGGCCTCAGCTGGTGATAGATGGAAAGCCCTTGGAGTGGCTGGTGCTGACAGCTGGCTGTAGGCATTGCAAGCCAAGGGCTAATTAGCAGAGCTAATTAGTGCTGCTACACAGCACAGCAACTTCAGTTCAGCATGCAAGAAGGGTCTTGATGGGGTAGAACTATCATAAAAGTATTGCAGATAACTCCAGAGGTGGGAACAAGTTAATAAATAAATAGTTGATAACGTGTCAGGTTACATTTTTCTAAGATGACTTAATGAGTTTTTGGGTTTGTGCTGCATAAGTCATTTGGGAAGAGCCTAATCTTCAAAAGTGGTTAACAATCAAACTCCTACACCTTGTCTTATGTTGGCTACCTAAAATATTTAAGCACCACCTGTTTGTATCCTGCCAAGAACTGCTTTTTGGTTTGCATTAATGAGTACAAGTCATACTCATACTTAATGTATGTGTTCATGAAAGCATCTGTTAACATAAGGGTCTTCTGATGCATTTCTATTAGGTAATAATACAAAAATGAAGGCACCAGCAATCTCCTGCAGCATCCAGGTTTTTAGAATGGGGAATGGCACATGGTAGCAGCACATTAGACCAAATGTTGTAGAAGAATTATATTTACTTATTTTCTCAAAACCAATCTTGTACACTTCTGAAGAAAGGGAATTAAGAAATTGCTTCTTGTGTGAATTATTTGGGCCTGGCTGCCTTCATTGCTTGTTCCAACATTTTTTTAAGATTCTGCTCATGTTCAAAAATCAAGGCATTTTTAGGACAGAAGACAAACATTTTACTGAGTACTGTGCAGGTTTTAATAAGCTGTAGTAACTTCTATGAACACTTCAAGTCACTAAATCAAATGTGCTCCATACAAACACTCTTCTTTATCTTACCTGGCTTATTTTTAATTTGAGGGCTGGAAAGCTGAGCTAGATGATCATTAAGGGCCCTTCCAACCCAAACCATTCTGTGATAAATGTTATGGAAGCCTTAATGGAATCATCATGAATTTTACAAAATGTCATTGCCTCAATCTTGTGTGAACTGTGTAAATACAGGAAGAAATTGGGGCAGATGGATGATGTTATTGATGATGTTATTGACCTAGAGAGATTTCTCTGCTGCTCTGCTACAGCTCAGTTACCTGAAGTGTGGTCTCTACACTGAGGAACCTCCACCTGAGACCTGCAGGTCACAGTAGAAGCATGTTTCCTTGATGGAGGCAAATTTATTGTGAGTGTAAGTGAGAGTATGAACTGGAAACCCTGAAGCTGCTCTGCCTGCCTGTGGGCAGCATCCTGAGGTACATAAAATAGATCTTTATTTCTTCTTGCAAAGAGCAAGTTGCTTAGTGCTTAATGCAAGATGCCACAGGATAGAGATGTGCCCATGGTGAACATGCCCACCCGCATGTTGGCAGAGGTTGTGACAACTCACACTTTGACTTAGCTTTAGTTTGTTAAACTAGTCCTGGTGTACAACAAGCTGAGCATGTGCCAGCCATGTGCCCTGGCAGCCAAGAGGCCAACACCACCCTGGGGGGCATTGAGAAGCATGGCCAGGAGCTCAGGGAGGTTCTCCTGCCCCTCTGCTCTGCCCTGGGGAGGCCTCCCCTGCAGCCCTGGGGGCAGGTCTGGGCTCCCCAGTTCCAGAAGGACAAGAACTACTGGGGAGAGCCCAGCACAGGGCACTGAGATGCTGCAGGGGCTGGAACATCTGTCTGTGAGGAAAGGCTGGGAGAGCTGGGGCTGTTCAGCTGGAGAAAAGGAGGCTGAGGGGGGATCTGCTCAGTGCTGCTCAATATCTGCAGGGGGTGTCAGGAGGATGGGCCAGACTGTGCTCAGGGGTGTCCAGGGACAGGACAAGGGGCAATGGGCACAAACTGGAGCCCAGGAGGTTGAAGCTGGAGATGAGGAAACCCTTCTTGAGTGTGAGGGTCCCAGAGCCCTGGGCCAGGCTGCCCAGGGAGGCTGTGGAGTCTCCATCCCTGCAGACATTCCAGCCCCACCTGGCTGTGTTCCTGTGGGATCTGCTCTAGGGGATCCTGCTCTGGCAGGGGTTGGACTGGGTGAGCCAACCCCACCACTCTGGGATTCTGTGATTTAGCTGCATGAATTTCCAAGGCTACACCAGACATGTTGCTCTGCACATGAAAATGCCTGTAAATGTGTCACCACGACTGTTTAACAGGTGTATGTAAAAACCATTTTTCAAGTGGGCTCTCACACCTCATTTCTGCTGTTGAGAAGCACAAGCCCTTCTGTGTTTGGCTGTTCCAGCCAACGTAGGAAGGGTCCAGGCATTTCCCAGGGGCACAGGGAGCACTTTGTGGCCAGGGTTTTTAAGTGCAAGAACAAGATGCCTAAACTTATGTGAAACTTTTACCCTCAAAAATTATCTTTTGTTGCTATTAAGAGAGTCATATTTGGAAAGGAGGGAGCAGTGTCCACACCCCTGAAGTGTCAGTGTTGTGCAGTTAGGAATCTTTATTTTGAAGGTGCTGGTTTGAAATGAACAGCTGCAGAGTGTTCTGCAGCAAGAAAGGCTCTTCTGGATCGGCAGTGATGTTTTTCTGAGTGGAAGCCCTTGGACTGCAGAAGCAGTTTTTGGGTAGGGAAAAACACCTCTGGTGCCCAGATGGCAGGGTGCACAGCAGCACTTAGCTCAGATGGCAGAGGGCACAGCAGGGCTTAGCTCTGGCTGTTGATACCAAAGCACAGATTACAGATGCCATTCTACAAACTGGAGAGGTTTTATGTTAAAAAAAAAATAAAAATTAGTAATTTTGAAACCCAACATTTATCAAGCTGTGTAAATCCTGTGGTATCTGAGAAATGAAAATATTTCTTTTCCAAGTCAGGAAAACTGAACTACTTTGGACTGTGCATTCAGCAGCTAAGTGCCTGGGATAAATGCTTGAGACTCTTAAAAGAGAATTTGTGGTCTCCAGGACTTTTTAATTGGCATGTTCTTTAAATAGTTTCTCTTTTCTTGAACCAAGTTCAGGTTTTCAGTCTCTGTGTTCTGAGCTGATTTTTCCTCCACTGCTCATACACCTTTCCCAGCCTCCACCAGCTCTACCTGTGGCTGCAGACACTTTCCTTGGTTTGTTCCTTGCTACTGCCATCTCTGTTCACTCCTGATTGGAACAGCAGCATTCTAGATCCATAACTTTCAGGTTTTTATAACTGTTAATGAAAACACATTCTGGATTCAAGTAGTTTATGCTTGTTCCCACCTGGCCTGCTTGAAAATTATTTTGTATTGGTGGAAAATCTGCTTAAGCACATATGAGCTTTAATTTATCTGAAGAATTGTCTGGATGAGAAGGTTTTAAATTGCTCAGAGATGCTGATAATTCTGAATTAGTGTTAACTTAAGTCTTCAGATCTTCAGTTAGTTTGAGACCATATAGACCTATATTGTCAAACTGGGCTGATGCTGCAGTGAAGATTGGAGCTGGTGTTACAGAAGGAGTACCATAAAAACTGGTTGGACATTGGGCTCCTTTCCATGGCATTTACTGAGAAAATGAGCAGAAAGGGAATGCAGTGTTTTTCTAAATTTTACAGAGGCTGTAGGCAATGAAAATACTTGGTATTGAGAAACATTATGGATCCATCATTAACATAAACACACCCAGGTGTGCTACCTGTCTCCTAATCTCAGTTGTGTGTGGGAGTATCTAAAACTGGCAGGTAAGGAATAAATCTCAGACTGCTAAAAACAAGCAGAAATATTGTAACCATGAGTCTATCTCTGAACGTATCCTTTGTTACCTCTGCCTCTCTTTTGCTTCTACATGAAAATAACCTAAAAGGGCTAAAGAGGATCATCATGCTGTGTTGGTCTTTCAGTAACATTGTGCTGTTGAAAGCTGGTGCTGAATGATGGTGTGGCAGCTGGCCCAAGCGTCACAGAATCCTCATGGTTGGGAAAGACCTCTAAGATCACAGAGTCCAACCAGAAAATAAACCCTCCATGCCCACTAGGGCATGTCCTAAAGTGCCACATCTACATGTTTCTTGAACACCTCCAGGGATAGTGACTCCACCACCTCCCTGGGCAGCCTGCACCAGGGCCAGACCACTCTTCCAGTATAGAAATTCTTCCTAATATCCAATCTAAACTTCCCCTGGCACAACTTGAGGCCATTTCACTTGGGAGAAGAGCCTAACACCCACCTTCCTACACCCTCCTTCCAGGAGCTGCAGAGGGCAATGAGGTCTCCCCTCAGCCTCCTCTTCTCCAGACTAAACCCCGCCAGCTCCCCCAGCCTCTCCTCACAGGATTTGTTCTCTAGACCCTTCACCACCTTGGTTGCTCTTCTCTGAAACAACTCACTCAATTCCATAGCCTTCCCAGGAGGAATTGCTTGGCTTAGGGATTAGGTTTGGTATATAAAGTAGAAAACCTTAATTTATATGAGTTGTAAAGACAAGATCTGTGTTCTTTAGTTTTGTGTTTTGTTGTGGTTTTTGTTTTTTTTTTTTTATGTATACCTTTTTTACCAGACATTCCAGTTATAATCAACCCTCCATTTCCCTGAAGCACCATGTTTTGCTGTGTGTTCTGTTGTGTTCACCCCATCATCAGTTCTCATTAATGCCTCTGGAAGGAACCAGAGCAGCTGTTGGTGCAGGGGCAGAGGGCACCAGGGGTGCACTGTGGGCTGCACGAGGCAGGGCAGATCTTGAGGTGATGTGGGGATTCTGCTCTCCTACAAACTCTGGTTCACGTGTGAAACAATTGCTCTGGTGGAGAACTGTGGGGATGAAATCATGTCTCTGTTACAGAGCTGTGGCATGTCCCAGGCAGAGCACGTCTGCTGGCTGTTTTTAAAACTCCATAGCTCCTTCTCCAGGTGGAGACACCTTGGGACAGCCTCCAAGGCTGAACCTCAGGGGAGGTTCAGATTGGATATTAGGAAGAATTTCTTCACAGAAGGAGTGGGGAGGCCTTGGAACAGGCTGCCCAGGGAGGTGGTAGAGGCACCAGCCCTGCAGGTGTTAAAAAAACAGGTGGATGTGGTGCCTTGGGACATGGTTTAGTGGTCAGGGGTTGTAGGGCTGGTGGTTGGACCTGATGATCTTGAAGGTCTTTTCCAACCTTGATGGTTCTGTGAAGGCAGAATCTGTTTTCTCCAACCTTGTGATACAAGACTGGGTTTGAAATGTAAGCATTGCTAAAGAGACTGGTCATTGGTGCTTGGCTCCTTAAAAAGCAGAGCCTGAATGGGCTGGAGGATCCCCCAGAAGTCAAGAAACTGAGGAGTGGGGGAACAGCTTCAGCATCAGCTGACAGGGAGAGAGATT
>NW_009954408.1:1104771-1106873 GCF_000747805.2 Chaetura pelagica | reverse complement strand
ATTTTAAAGGGTGTGTTTTGCTTAAATTTGTACTGAATGTGTCAGCTGAGCAGTAGCACTTGGGGGCATCTGCTCACATTGCTGCCCAGACCTGTTTTACCCTGCAAACAGTGTGGGGTTTGGCTGCCTCAACTGATACCTAAGTCATCTAGGATGTGGTAACTGGATGGTGAGACCTCATGGTCCACTGGACTGTTTAATATTAGTATTGTTGAAGGTGTCAAGTCTTATATCAGGGTGATAAAATACCTTCCTTAAGCCAGAACATTGATCTGCTTGATGAACCGTGGTGAGAAAGTGACATGGAACTGGTCCCTGCAAATACTGGAAGCCAAGAGCTTGCTTCAGGAAGGTGCTCTGACAAGGATTACAGAAAGATTTGGGTTACATTGTGAACTATTTCCACACAAAAGACAAGTCCATGATATAGCATAATACACATTTAAATTGATCATTGGGTGTTATTGTCTTTAGACTCAGCATGAAGGAAGCAGGGAGAGGAGGTGGGTCCTCATCTTTTATTCCCTTGAGGTTATAAGCATAGGAAAAGAGTGTGTATGAAAAGTGGATAAATAACATGGCTTAATGTTGCAAAATAATTTATGTAATCAACTGGTGAGAGCTCATTAAACACTATGAAATATTATTAGACATAATCCTTTGATTGCTAAAATCCTGTAAAACTTAATGTATTTGTGGCTTTTCTAAATCTTACCAAAAGTTGATAACCTAAAATAAAGAAACAAACACATGCCATTGTTCTGAGGCCCTTAAGCTGCATTTCCTTTTCTGTGTGCAGACAAAAAGGAACTCTTAAAACCCACTCAATGTGAAGTAACCTCTCCAGATAACCATGCTACCTTATTCTTTTCCTCCTTTGAAATTCCCATTAAAGCACTTGGAATGTCTCAACCCAGTTCAGTCAATCGAAGCTACCCAAGCAGAGGCTGGTTTGTCATGAAAATGGGTTGTGTTTGTATCTGTTTGTTTGGTCCTCTATTATTTCTTGCAGTCAGAACAGCTTTGTTGCTTCTTTGACTCTGCCAGACTCTCCAGGGAATGGAGGTGTTGGAGTTTTACTGCCAAAGGTACTTTGTGGAAGGCAATCAACACAATGTTTGATGACAGTGTCAGCAGTCTCACTTTCAATCATTTGCCCTTTGAGAAGAGAGAGGTTTTGTCCTCCTGCCTCAATAACCCTCCTAAACCAGGAGGAGCAGCCAGAACATTGGATAAAATACCAGGATTTGGCCCTGGTGGAATTTCCTGCTGCATCTGCAAGGGTTGCCAGGTACAGCAATGATGGTGTCTTGATTTTCAGGCTGGTGTAACAGAAGCAAAGTCACGTCGTTAAGCCAGGAATTCCAACAGCAGGGATGGGTGAGAGTCTCCTGAGCTCGTTTCCCCCTCCTCTCAAATTCTGGTCCCGAGGTTGGTGCAGCTTTCCCATGTCAATGTTCTGCCAGTCGTGCTGCCTCTGAACTTCTGCCTCTGAAAAGGTGAAGGAAGAGTCGTGTTGGGAACGTTTCACACGTGCAAGTATCTTCTCAGTTTATTTGCCTTTGGGTGCTCAGTCTGAGTAAAGATCATGTGTGAAGAATCTCTAATAAGGACCTGACAGCAGAGCTGTGTAGGCTTGACTTAGCTGCAGTGCCTTGGGGCATCCAGGATGGCTCCTGAGGGAATCTGTCCTTTTAAATTTCTCCCTTTCCTCTTTTTAATACATGAAAAAGCAGAAGGTTTTTTTCAAATTCTTCCTGAGGTGATTCTTTCTTCTGTTCCCATCCACGATGGGCCTGCACCTCTGCACTGCTCAGGTATGGGGCAGCAGAGCTTGAACAGTCTTTCTTGTCCTGTGCCCTCCTTGGTGCTCCCAAAGAGCCCAGACAAGGCCCTAGGTGACTGCTGAGCAGCTTCATGAGGGTTTTGCTGGAGTGTGTCCTGCAATGAGTTGAAAATCCTAGGGACAACATTAATTTAGTGTATTATTTAAGCATTTCCTTTATGGCACGTTGTTTTTCATTGATGATTTACGATCATAGTTCCCTCATTGTTTGCATCTTCCCCCTTCTTTGTCCTTCTCAAGGTTGCATGTAACATTT
>NW_009954408.1:1080372-1104722 GCF_000747805.2 Chaetura pelagica | reverse complement strand
TGTTGCATAGCAACATACAATTTAATTTGTGTCAAATGTTCTGGCTTTCTCCTAATGTGGGGTTTTTTCATTCTTTTCTTTTTCCCTTGAACTGCATTGTCATGGGTGGGGGTGAAACCACTGGCACACTCCTGCAGTGGGGAGATGGTTCTAAGAGAAGCAATGCCTGAGATCCAGAAGTTGTCTGGAGCTTTCATTTTGGTCTTGCAGTAATTTAATGCTCTGACAGCTGTAAGAAACCTGGAAGAAATGCTCATTTCTGAACTTTAATGCAACCCAGAATGATATTTTCCTCTTGTCATTTACTCTTATTTCATATTCCCCTTGTGTTTAGAGTCCATTTTCCAGTGGCATAACTGCAACTGGGTTCTTCCTTGGTTAACCAGGAACAGTTTGGTGAATAGTCTCTTTCTGTTTCAACACCTTGGGTTTATAAATTAATTATCTATTCTAGCAATTGCCTAAGAAAATATTGTTGCAAATTGATTTTGAAGCAGAGCACTCTTAGGAGGAACATGGATGGGTGGAACAATTTGAGGGATTGCCAAAGTAGGGCTGAAGCAAATGAATTTAAAGAACCACAGACTCAACAGAGTGGTGGGGTTGGCAGGGAGCTCTGGAGATCACCCAGTCCAGCCCCTGCCAGAGCAGGATCCCCTAGAGCAGATCCCACAGGAACACAGCCAGGTGGGGCTGGAATGTCTGCAGGGATGGAGACTCCACAGCCTCCCTGGGCAGCCTGGCCCAGGGCTCTGGGACCCTCACACTCAAGAAGGGTTTCCTCATCTCCAGCTTCAACCTCCTGGGCTCCAGTTTGTGCCCATTGCCCCTTGTCCTGTCCCTGGACACCCCTGAGCAGAGTCTGAGTCAGTGTCAGTTGAGGTATAAGCTTGATTACCTCTCAAGAGAACATCCAACCTGTGAAAAATGAAAGAAACCAGAGAATTTTAAACTTTACCTGCCCACTGATTTCATTATTGTAAGGATGATTAAATATAAGAGTAACTGAGGGCCTGGCAGCTGGATAGAATGTGCTGGGTACTTTGTATGTGGTTTGGTTAAAATGATGGGAGGGGGAAAAAGGTCTTTTTTCCCATGGTAAAATACGTTTGTAGTGAGTGTGTTCCAGAGTCTGGACTTCTAGGCTGATGATGTCATCTCAAATCTGTGTTTCCAGTGTTCAAGGTGTAGCTGTGTTCAGCCAAAGGTGTGTAACAGGGTGGTGGAGATGGCTCTGCCCTGCCAGCTGTGCTGCCCCTGCTCCCAGCTGCACACAGTGGCTTTCAGGGTGGGCTTCAGCTGCCTGGCAGGGGTTGTAGAGGAGGTGGAGTCACTTGAAGAGGTGTGCAGAGGGAGGCACCCAGGCACACATTCCCCCAAGAGACATTCTGATCAGGTGATGGGAACAGAGTTTTCATCATGAGAGTTTCTGGCTGCCCACCAGAAAAGCAGAGGAACCTCCATTCTGGGGGAACTGCAGCTGCCTTGGTCATGGCACTCAGCAACCTGCTGCAGCTTTTCAGGGCTGGTTCAGTCTTTGAAGCTGGCAGTGCTTCCCTCTTTGGACCACCAGATTGACCCTCAGAGGTTCTGTCCTGTCCAGCCCAAAGCCTTGTGTGATCTCAGCTGACTCTCCAGAGCTGTGGGCTGGTTTCAGTCACAGGCCTGTGTAGTCACTCCTTTGCTGTCATTGTAGGCTGGATGATCTAAAGTTCCTCTCAGGGACCCTTAGTTGTTTGGGGTTTTTTTAATATGTGCAGCTTTGTGGCTGCACTGAGGGCATGGGTTTAGTATTTCTGCTTTCTTCTGCTTTTGCCTCCAGTGCACAGAGGAGTTCTATAAGGATGTATAACCAAGGCAAAGATTTCCTTGCTAGCTTGCTTCAGGGTGGAAACAGGAGATTTCCCCCTCAACACTGTAACAGGCACAGGCAAGGAATGTGTTTAACCAAAACCCTTATCTAAGGCATTCCAGAGAAATATCTTGGATATCTTCTGGACAGTTTGTTCCTGCTTTAGCTACTTACCATCAGTTCCAGAGCTTGAGGTAAATTCTGCACTTCTGGTTGCTATTAGAATTTCTGGCATCTAGAATTAATTATTATTTTGACCCTGTCAGTTCAGCAATGAAAAGCCCAAGTCCCTCACATAATTTGACACATAATATGATGGAGAGTCTCAGAATTAAGCAAGAGACTTTTCCCCCTCAAGCAGAGGCACACACTTCCATGTCCTTTTCAGTTCTGTGTATGTTTTGTTTTTAACATATGTTTTTGGTGAGGAGCAAGAGAGGAGTGAAAAATAAATGTTACCATGTGTGGGTTATTATAATATTAGCAAATATGTTGATGTGCATTAAATTTAATTTCCTACTTGCTACGGATACATTTGAAAATGTTCTTCTTGTCACTGAGGTCCCTCTGGTGATAATCAAGTACATCTTAAAATGTAAAGAGAACAATCTGGTGACAGCTGTAAAATTTTACATGTTTGCTTTTGTTTGTATTTTCATTTTTCATTGCAAAAGCTTTTGAGCTGATTCTCTTTCTGTAAGTTAGCTAGAAAAGCCTTCTGTGCTGGGTGCTTTGCTTCTTGTGTTGCTCGTTACATCCTGAACGTGTCTGCCTCTGGTTTTTTTCCTCCTTTCTAGATTTAAATGAGTTTTTATTTCAGTTTGAGGCTGTACTGTTTCAAATTTTGCATTCTGTGTGATTTTACTGCCTTTTTAGATCACGTGCTGTAGTAACCAGCTTTATTTTTGGCCTTGCTCAGTTTGATGACATCTGTGGAAACATTATTGATTTGAATTAAATGCTAAATGCATTGGTGAGATTTGTTGATGCTGCTTTGCACAGTCAATCATTTTCACAAAGTGGTAGAAGAAAATAGCATGGAATTACACACCTAGGCAGATGATATAATGAAATGGGGTTTTTTGGTTAAGATAAGGGTGACAGCTGAAAGAAACCAAATTGCAAGTGATGCTGTGTAATGAGAGCAGTGGCTCAACCACCAGTTCACAGCATGTGTGGCTGGTGGAAAGAAGCAGATGTGAGGATCTTTTACTCCTGTCTAGACTTTTGTCTGGTGCTTCAGGATCAGAAAAATGGTGACCAAACAGTCTCCTAAAAGAGGAGAGTGATGATAACAACTTTTCTATATGGTTTTCAATATATAGAAGGAGTGCAAATGGGAGGGATAATGATTTGGAAGTTTGCAGTGCATAATAACATCTGCTTAGATTTATTTTTCAAACCCTTCAATAACTGGATCCATTGTTACCAGAAGTGTCATGACCAACGTGCTGGGATGTTGATCAGAACCAGTGCCTGGGTTTGAACAGCAGGGACTGGAGGCAGGAAAGAGCATTTCCTCGTGGAGCACAAGAGCAGAAGCTGTGTTGGCAAATTCCTGTGAACAATCTGCAGCTCCCTCTTCATCCTGAACTTCTGAAAGCTCAGTGGGCTTTTGAGCAGTGCCCTTGGAGTGCAGCACTGTCATCTCGTTTAGGAGCTTTGTCATGTGGAGAGCAGTGTGCTAAAAGCTGAGGCAAAATCACCACTGCTCTTGGTTGTGGCTTTTCAATTCAAAGCACATTTATGGATCAACACTTGGCTGTTTACACTTGCTTTTTTAAATAATGGAGACTTGAAAAGACCTCCTCACAAGCCAGTTTCTTTAATTGTGGGGAGAGCTTTTATTATCTAAAAGACTTACTGTATTTTTTTTACAACAGAAGCCTCTTAATTTCAGATAATTCTTTCTTCAGTGATGCATTCCAAAAGGGAAACACGTTTGTTTGGATATAAACAATAAAGAATGGTGTATGGAAAGTGGTATGTCCCTGGGGACATTTTCTCACAGGAACATAATTCTGCACCAAATCTCTTAAGAATTGTGTCACCACTGGGCTGGAGGAGATAACAACAATAACCACTAAAACTGAAGTATTGCCATCTATTGTTAGGCTGTTTTTCCTGTTTTGACCCATTCTGTTCTTTCAAAACCATAGATGGTTTATTTTCCTTCAACCTTTATTCTGATCTACTGTCTAAATATTTAAATAGGAAGTATATTGATTAAGATAACATGGATGCTCATATGAGTCCCATTCATGATACTTCTATTATTGATGAAAACATCCTTGTTAGCCCAATGTTTTCATTAGTCTCCCACCAAGATCTGTTAATTGCTTTATTCCCACTCTCTGAAGGAGAAAAGTAAATCTCTGGTTATTCCTTGTGAAGAAGCCATTCCATTGTTGCCATCTACATCCCTCTTGGCAGAATATTTCAGGTGTTTGCTCCAGTTGTTTGTTGCTGTTGAACTTGCTCTTTTTGCAAATATTCTGCAGACAGTCAAGCCTCAACTGAAATCTCAGCAGAGATTTCTCTGCTCACTTTTATAGCTGATCTTAACTCTAAGACTCCAACTCACACTGTTTCTGTTGTTTCCATAGCAACTAGATAGGTGGAGAAGCTGCAGCATCACTTTGCTTCCCAGCTGGTTTTTTGTGTTCTCAGCAAGGGGAGAGTTTGAGGAAAACAGAGAGGGAATTAATTAGTCTGTAACTGGCTCAGGAGTGTAGTCCTTGTTGAGTTACCTCAGCCATTTCTAAGGAGTGAGTTAATTTAAGCAGGGCATATCAAACTTTCTGGAATAAAATTCTATCCTCTTGGGAAGAGATGTGGTTGTGTGTCATGCTAAGTATGGGGCAGGTTTTGGTCTCTTAGCTGCTTGGGCCTTCGTGTTTTCTCCCACCTAACAGCCTGTTCTCTTCACCCCGTGGAGAGCAGGGAGGTTTGTTTCAGGACCTGGACTGGTGCATGTGTAGCCTGAATATACACGAGGTTTGGACCTTTTTTAATTTCCCTGATTCCCTCTTTTTCATCTGATTTTGCAGCTCTCCAGTAATTATCTTATGCTAGATTAATTCTAGACTGTACTATTAAGTGACTGTCTCAGAGCACGGTATTTTGATAGTCTAATCTCTGGATATGTAGGACTTTAAGCAACATGCTCTCCCATTACCTGCTTTTCTGAGGACCTCTGATGCCAAATGAATCCCTCTGAAATAACCCAAAGTCTTTCCTCCATACCTGAGCACCTGAGGTTCTGCCTTGGTGCCTCTGCTTTAGCCAAGGTCCCAGGGAAGCACCAGGAGGTGCTCCAGGAGGGTTGGGTTGCTATCACCATGGCTTGTGTATCATGAAGACTCTGGGGACACAAAGAGTTTTGCTTTACAGTGTTTCAGCCATTATTATATAAAACAACCACAAAACATGACCTGTGTTTTAAGCTCCTCTGAAACTCTTTATTAAATAAAAAATCCTGGGCACAGGAGCTGGATACCATCTCAGAAAGCTGGGTCCTACCAGGTTAGTGTTGTTCCTTCACTGCTTCAGTGTTAGAGACAGTTGAAAATGCTTTCCTAACCAGAACAGCTCTGATTAGCAAGAGGAATGTGGAAAGCCCTTATCATTTTAGCAGCTGATAACCAAGCAGTAATTGGCTTGGGTAGGAAATAAGCAAGTTGAGGTGTGTTTTCCTTCTGACTTAAGGAACAGGTTTAAATGAAGACTTTGTACCTTGCAGGGAGCTGCTGCAGTTCAATCTGTTCCTGAGACACTGGGCTGAGTGAGGGTCCTGCCTGTCATCTCCACATGGCTTCTGGTGCCTCAGGAGAAGCACTTTCTCTTTTGGAAATAAGGCTAAAGTTTTGATTGTTTCATGCTTCGTTCCTTCTCTGTTTTCCCTCTGTCTCCCTGCCTTGGAGAGATTCACAGGAGCTAATTGATATGGAACCTGGTGAGCCTGGTCAGAGCAGGGCTCTGATCCATGATGCATGATCCATGATGATCCTCTGATCCAAGCTTTTGGTACAGATGGAACTTCTCAATGGGACAACACCTCTTCAAAACATTCTGCCTTATAAATACACAGCTGGGCCAGTTCCTTGCTTGCAGAGTTTCTAAACTAATCAATGCTCTGTATGAGCAGGGCCACTAGGTTCCTTAGGGATTTGGGGTGTCTTTCGGAGGCTGAGGGAGCTGAGCCTGCTCAGCCTGGAGAGGAGGAGGCCTGGGGTGGTATCTCACCCACATGTAGACATACCTGGTTAGTAGGCATCAAAAAAACTGAGCCAGACTCTTCAGTGCTGTCCAGTGACAGGAGCAGAGGCAGTGGGCATAAATTAAATGGACAAAGAAACCTTTTTTGACTGGGATGGTGGTCAAACACTGAAAGAGATTTCATAGAGAGGCTGTGGAGTCTCCATCCCTGGAAGTGTTTAAAACCCAACTGGACTCAGACCTGAGTTTTGATAACAAAACTGAACATGTACCTGCTGGAGTGAATCCAGAGGAGGCCATGAAGATGATCCTTGGGCTGGAGCACCTCTGCTCTGGAGCCAGGCTGGGAGAGTTAGGGTGTTCAACCTGGAGAAGAGAAGGCTCCAGGGAGACCTTAGACCTTCCAGTGCCTGAAGGGGCTCCAGGAAAGCTGGGGAGGGGCTTGGGACAAGGGCAGGGAGGGAGAGGACAAGGGGGAATGGATGAAAACTGGAGGAGGGGAGATTGAGGTGAGACATGAGGAGGGAATTGTGGAGTGTGAGGGTGGTGAGAGCCTGGCCCAGGTTTCCCAGGGAAGCTGTGGCTGCCCCATCCCTGGCAGTGTTGAAGGGCAGGTTGGATGGGGCTTGGAGCAGCCTGGGCTGGTGGGAGGTGTCCCTGTCCATGCAGGGGGTGGAATTGGATGATCTTGAAGATCCTTTCCAACCTCTACCATTTTATGGTTCCATGAATTTTGCCGTCTTGGTTGGGACAATTTTAGCCATGCAATTTCTAACAGACATCAAGTTTGATGTGAACTTGCATGCTTCCTTTGCTGCCTGGTTCCTGAATATGCAGAAGGAGAGTGTTCTGCTCTCCAGAATATTCAATTCAGGGTAAAACATACATGTAAAACCTGAACTGAGCAGTTGCTTTCAAGTGTTGATGTCAGTATCATTAAATACCAGCTAAGAACAAGCATCATCTTTATCTTTCCTAGATTCACTGGCAAGTGTTTACTCAAGATCAATAAAACAGCAATTGCATTCTCCAAGGAGGGAGTGCATATTTCTTCTTGAAGGGTTCCAAAACATGTTGGGGAATGAAAAGTCTGGGATGGTCTTGAGAATTACCCTGAAGTTAAAAAAAGGGAGGAATAAAAGAGGCAATGGCATCTGGAGCAGGGTTGGAAAGGGAGGCTGTGGCTGGAGCCAGGGAAGAAGCAATGTCTGGTACTGGGGGTGAGGTAGGAAGGGAGAGCAGAATAGGTGAAGGAGAATGTGTGTGTTTGATTTGTTCTCTCAAAAAAGGATTTGCATATTGAAGCCTAATTAGTAACCCTAGTTTGAGAGTCTAGTTTCAAGTCAATAATGGCAAGTCTTAGGAACTGAGAAGTGAGGTGAGATTCTGGTGTTGGCTCTCTGGCCATTTCTCCCTGGTTCTTGCACACGTCCTGCTTGACCAGGCACCAGGGATTTGAAATATAATTAATGTTTGGGTCAACCATCCAAAAATCCTGCTTTGAAACTTTGTTTTGCATCTCTTAATTCAAAACACTTCATGTTTTCAATCTCGTTTACTTCTTTACAGCTGTTAACACAATAGGGGAGCAGCTTCCAAGGAATGACTATTGATGGCTGAGGGAACCTAGATCCTGATTGCAGAACAATTGCTGGGATGTCATGTCCAGATTTTATAGGGTTCACAACAGCTGCAGATTGCAGAAAATGCCTGTAAAGGTTTTGTTCTACTTGTAAAGCTGCTGTCTGCACTGCTCAAAGCTTCTGTGCACCCTCCTGTTTGAAGTGAATTCTCATTGCATGAAATCAACTCACTTGTGGGGAAGAAATGCTTTTGCCAATGTGATTTTTGTCATTTATACACTGAAACAAGCAGAATTCTAGTTACACATGGTGGTAGCAAAAGCAACTCCCCTCTGTGCCTCTGCATGCCAGGATTTGGCTTAACTTTTCAACAAGTTCCACCAGCAGAAGCAGCTCTTGCCAGATGAGTGATGTGTAACATAAATGTTGGCCCCATGCAGAATTGTCCTGTAAGTGAAAATCTCACCAGTGAAGTTGATGATTCTGGTAAAAAATGGAAATGCAAATTTCATTAAAGATTGCATTGCTGACTGTGAAATGTGAAAGCCATTTATTGTTTTTCCAGTTGTGAAATTGATAACTAGGGAGAAAAATTAAATGTTAGTAAAGCATAAAGGCATGGTAATTTTAGACTTTTAAGGGTATTTATAAAATGTTTTCACTTAAAAGTACACGCAGATGTATTTACTCTTCTTGAAGATAATCATCAGTGGCTGCCAACTAAATATTCTACTTTTTGTTTTCCAGAAACCAGCAAACATTTTGGTAATGGGTGAAGGTCCTGAAAGAGGAAGAGTCAAAATAGGTAAATGTTTTGAGAAAGTTTCATTGCACAGCTAAGTAATGATTAAAAGATTGCATCTTCAGTGTCAGGTAGAGACAGATCTTCATTGTCTGAGTGTGTGAATGCACAACGTCTGGTTCAATTGTAAATCTCATTTGCTGGAGTTTACGAGCTGCAGAGATTCCAAACACAGCAGCAGACATTTCTGAAGCTTGCCAAGGATATCTGGAGAGATAAAGGCATCTGTAAGAAACAGGAAAGTAATAAGCACATAAAATAATGGCTGTGGCCAGGGTTCTTTTGATGTCGATTACGATCAGTTAGCATAGCATTGTTACTTCTAAATTGTATTTGTTCTTAATTATTTTTATATAAATAACATCACTGCACGTGTCTGTAGAGATCCAAAGGTTTCCTCTCCAAAGGACTGTTCAGTGTCACAAAGGGAAGCACATGGAACTGTGATGGTCTTTATCCAGAATCTCATTACCTGTGCAGATCATAAACCTTTGCCACGTGGACAGAACCCTTTTTTAACGAAGCATGTGAGAGTCATCAAGAAAGAAGTAATGAACTGGCACCTCTTTTCTGTTCCTCAACTTCTGTTGTGTTTGAAAATGTTTAGCTCAGCATTTTTTATTTATATGCTTGCAGTAGCCCAGGTAACTGCAAGAAATCTACACTTGGCATTTCTTTGGAAGCAGAGGGATGTAGGTCGAATTGTGTGAAAGATGTTTCAGATTGGATTAAAATGGGTGGGTTTGAATAGACACCCAACTGTTGAACTTCCCCACCCAGTGTTCCTTAATGTTACTGACAAGGTTTTTTCTAGAGAGATTTTTTGAGATACATGAAATGAATGCTTACATTTAAATCACAGCTTTCTGACAGTGTATGCTCATGGGTTTCATTGATTCCCAGTTAAAAACTTTTTCCTGATTCTGGAATTCTTTCCTCCAAATCAAGTAGGAGGCATATTTTGAAAAATACTGCAAAGGAGCCTACAATGTAGTCATTTTTGTTTTGCAAAACAAACATTTTGTTCCTTTGGGGTACACGTGTAGCAGTCACAAGGGCTCAGGTCTTTGTGGACATATATAAAAATATAAGGTAAAATATATCTTAGAGTCCTGCTACTATTGACTTTAGTTAACCAGGTTTCTGCTGAGAGTTCTGTGTAAATCATCAGGCCTCTGTGTTACGTAGTTTCACAATACCCTGATGAAAACAATTAGAAGTCTTAAAATCATCCTTCATAGTCTTATAAATGAAGTAAATGGAATTTAGCCTTAGATACATTTGGGCCACTGTTGTTATGGGTAAATTGTTGCTTTCTTAGAAAATTTGATTTGTAAGTTTTAATGTTTTTGAGCTTTTGTTTTAATTGCTTTCTGGCAAGGCTGTTAAATTCTGATCTATTCATATTAAAAATTTAAACACTCTTTTCTTTTCCCTGTCTTCCCCCCCAGCTGATTATGGTTTTTGCAAGATTGTTGACCTCCCCTTTGAAGCCACTGGCAGACTTGGATCCAGTTGTGGTGACGTTCTGGTACAGAGCCCCAGAGCTGTTACTTGGAGCCAGACATTACACCAAGGCCATTGGTAAGTTCTGTATAAGAAAGAGCTTTGTCTTCAAGTTGTAAAAAGGAGGGCAGCCCTGTGGTGGGGATGAGCATCAGCCAACCTGCTCATTTCTTTTCCTGGAGTAGCAGCAGATGGAGTGTGATCCAATCCCTAAGGATAATCTGGATTGAAACGTTCTGAGAACTCTGCTTTTGTTTCTCAGGAGGAGTCAAAGTTAATGTTAGACATTTGAAATGTACTGTTTAGTTGAAAACTGGAGATGATGTTTGCGTTGGTAACCCGGGTTCCTGATGTGGGCTCAGAAATCTTCTAATGTGCTGTCAAGGTGCTGTTCTGCTGGGTGCTGCATCTCCAGGTGCTCCCATTCACTCCTGGTGATTCCTGAGGCTTCATGTCCAGGGAATGCTGGTGGCCAGGCTCTTGTCTCCCCCCTTAGGAAGTCCCATAAGAACAGTCACCTTGGTGCTTGGCTGTTCAGAGCATAAACCCTCTGGGATGTACCAGAGGTGCTGTCTGCATGGTTAGGAAGGGGTGCTCCTCTGTTCAGGGGGTTCAATCCTTCCTGTCTGCACAGGATCTTCTTTCCCATTTGAAATTCTCCAGAGTTGAGCAAAATGCTGCTTCATTTGTTGATCTTGCCTCGAACGTGCAGGAACTAAGAAGGGCACAGAGACCAATCTCTGCATTAGCAAGTAGAGTGACACAGCTGAAGTGTGTCCGAGTGGCTTTCAGGGAGGACAGGGGGGAATGGATGAAAACTGGAGGAGGGGAGATTGAGGTGAGACATGAGGAGGGAATTGTGGAGTGTGAGGGTGGTGAGAGCCTGGCCCAGGTTGACCAGGGAAGATGGCTGCCCCATCCCTGGCAGTGTTGAAGGGCAGGTTGGATGGGGCTTGGAGCAGCCTGGGCTGGTGGGAGGTGTCCCTGCCCATGCAGGGGGCTGGAACTGGATGATCTTGAAGGTCCCTTCCAACCCAAACCATTGCATGATTCTATGATCCATAAAGCAAAATGGTGCTGGGTGCCTGGCATCCACATTATCTGTGACTTTGAAAAAGGGAATTAAGTTTGGGCTTTCTCTGGCCTTGTTCAATGGGATACTGCTCATTAGTGGCTTTTGGTTTCATTTCATCCCAAAGGAGTTTTTCATGGAATCATTTAGGTTGGAAACACCCTTGAAGATCATAAATTCCAACTATTAACCTAACTCTACCAAGTCCACTGCTAAACCATGTCTCCCATTATAAAGTCTTCCCTTATGACATCACCCATTATGTCATCTCCCTTTATCCTGTCACCCATGATGTCTTCCATGATGGTGTCACCCATTATGACATCATCTGCTATGATGTCTCCCTTCGTGATGTTGCCCATTAGGAAGTCTCCCTTTATGACATCACCCATTATGACATCTCCCATTCTGGTGTCACCCATTATAATGTATCCCATCATGGCATCACTGATCATGACGTCCCCCATTATGACGTCACCCATTATGATGTCACCCATTATGACATCTATTATGACACCACCCATTATGACATCACCCATTGAGACATCTCCCTTTATGATGTTGCTGATTATGACATCACCCATGATGACACCTCAGATTATGATGTCTCCCTTCATGATGTCACCCATTATGACATCTTCCATTGTGATGTCACCCATTATGAAGTCATCCAGTATGACATCTCCATTTATGATGTCACCCATTAAGAAATATTCCATTATGACATCACCCATTATGACATCTGCCATTATTATGTCACCCACCCTTTGTGTCTTCTCCCCTGGGTGCTGGGATGGAGCCTGTGGCTCAGAGCAGTTACTGGCAGGATTGAAAGAACATGCCAACAGGAATACCTGGAATGCTTGTAACTTAGAGGCTTCAGCTGCCCTGAGGACGTTGATTCTGTGAGGGGACCAGCCCACTGAGTGACCTGCCTGCAGGCACTGGGAAGTTACCTCAGCTGGCAGGGACCTGTTCTTGACAGGCAGCACATTGTTTGCAGATCTAGGTGAGTGATACGTCCCCTTATCTGAGGACATCTCTTTGAAGAATGAATTAGTATAATGCCATTGCTTTTGGGGTTTTTTGTTTTAATTATGTCATAAATAACTAGGTTCTTGCCCAGAGGGATGTGTAGTCTGTGCTGAAACAGAGACAAGGAGTCCCTGTGAAGCTCCAGAGGATGCTGCTGCTTCAGAGAGCTCAGGCTTTGCCAGTAGTTATTATTTCTTAGGCTTGTATTTCTCATATCAGACCCACACCAGGGAGTCCCCAAGGGGGTGTGAATGGGTTGTGGGTGCTGAGGGCACCCAAACTGTTTGGGCAGCGGGGTGAAAAAGGCAGCAATGAGAAGAAGGCAAGTTGGCAAGGTGAGGTTTGGAGCCTGGCTGAAGGACTAGAGGAGCATGTGGCTGAGGAGAAGAGTTAAAAGTACCCAGAGGTGACCCAAGAGCAGCTTTACAGCAAAGGGAAGCAGTGGGTGACAGTGGCAGTGGGGATGGTCATGCAGTTCCTGAGTCCAGACTTGTGTTTGGCTTCTAGCCTCGTGTGCATTTCAAAAAAGACAATCTTCATGAGCTAAGCACCCTAGAGAGCTCAGCTTGAGTCCTCCTGTTGTTGGCAAAAAGCTCCTGAAAAGCTCCTAAAGCTTTCCCTTAAGTCACTACAAGAAATAGAATTTTAACATCTCTTAATATTACATAATGCTCAGAAAACTGAATGTATTGCTTTTCATCAGAGCTTATAAATTACGTAAGATTCTTTTCAGTTGGAAAGAATAATTTAGAAGGAAGGTGATTAGATACAGCAGTTTATGACACAGGAAGTGACAGGCTCTTCTGGAGCAGCTGCTGCTTTTCTGTCCCTGTTTTCCAGTCCTTTTTTATATAACGTGGTTTTGTATCATTAGTAAATATCAATAAAACCAGGCTCAAAGTGATGTCATGACAGGCTTGGTCTTTTCCAATTTTTTTTATTGTGAGAAGTATTTTTGTTGGAATTTACTAGGAATGCATTGTCATCAGTTCCCTGCTGCAACACACTGAACAGTGTCCAACAGCTGCTGTGTAATTCAGATGTTTGCTTAGGTTGTTACTGGCTTGATTTTATTGTGACTATATTTCCTGTATTCTGTATGTCATGCTCCCTTCCTTATCTTAGCTTCACATGCAGTGTTAATTATTAGTAGTGTACTGATAATATCCTGGACAATGTCTACTGTAGTGACCAAGTTGGTTTTGTTATTCTAATAAAGCCTCTAGGTGTGCTTGCTTGCATGGAAATAATTCTCATGCACGATCCAAGAATGAAATTAGAATTTGACTTTTGCCTCACTCTGTCTTTTTTCTGGGACCTGTTCTTAGTTACAGTTTGTGGATTTAACCTTGGAGAAAAAATGAGCTTCTGCTCAGGAAGAGCAACGTGTTAAAATAAACTATATAAGCATATTTCATTATTTAAGAGGTATTTTTAAATTTATTTTTTCCCTTTTATTGGCCATGTTGCTTCATAGTAGTGAAATATTCTGCTTGTGGTTTATTTGCTTGCAAGAACAAGCAGTTACTCATCACCTATGTGACATCTTAAGGAGATTCAGGAGTCAGGAAAACACTGTTGCTGAAAAAGAGAACTGGCTTTTGCTTTCTGCATGTTAAAAGGATAGTAAAAGCCCATATTAGGGTTTCATGGGGAATAATAGTTGCTTTCCTCAACTGTGAGGGTTTATTTTCTAAGCCTTACTTTTTCATAGAGTTTCCTATATAATCTGCTACCATAGTTACAAGCAACTAGTTTAGCAGGTTAATGTAAATTGGGAAAATGCAGAAACCAAAGGTCACTTTCTGGTCTGTTACCACAATATAAATCTGTACTAAATTTATTGTAGCCTGTGGAGGTTGGGCTGCATTTCCAGCAAGGTAATTAAAAAGCAGAGTCTCTTCCCACCTGTTCATCAGATCTCAGTATTCTTGCAAGGGAAATACTCCCATAAAAGTAACTTGAACGAGCTTCAGGTGAAACCAAATAACTGCCAAAATGTAAAATGGCTCAGATCATGGAAACATTAATACAATTACTGAAGTTTTAGGAAGTCTGCAGTACAACAGAAAATGCCTTTATACTCCAAATACTGAGGAAACAAGGTAGAAATAAGGGGCAAGGTACAGAGCTCCTTTCATGGTGGGCAAAGGCTTCTCTACTGGAGTTTTAAGGAAAGTAAAGGAAATGACTGTGCAAAATGAAGGAAGAGTTAAGCTGGTTTCCAGCTGGAAAGGAGGCATCAGTCAGATTCTTTTTCACTCTGGGAACATCAACATAGAAAAGAATGTGTTAGTAAGTGAAGTAAGTAGTAAGTACTCTTTCACTGCAGGTTTTAGGGAAGCATGTGGCAGTCTGGGGTTCATTCTGGGGCATCTTGTAGCATAATATCAAGGAGATAGCTTAATTAAGACTTGTTTTTTGTCAAGCTGCAGCAGTGCTATCAAACAAGAACATGTTGCCTTTTTACCACTTGCCTTAGGAGAAAATGGGATGTTTGATAAATGGCATCAGATGGCTTATAGTGTGTTAGATGGCTTGGTTTTTGTTGGCTAAAGAATCCTTCAGAGTCATCCTTCAACCACTTCATAACCAAGGCTAAAACAGTGTCCTGCACCAAAACAAGGGTGAGATTTTCTATTACAAAAAAAAGTAAATCTGAGAACTTGAGAAATCTCTGTGGCTTTCCTCACTTGTCTAGACCTTAAGTCATCAAGCATGTCAGAAATGGCCACGTGGCAACTGCATTGACCTCCTCCAACAAGATTCAGGCACAGAGGAAGTGTGACAAAGCTTGGGCAGTGCCCTGCCACCTCCTTCTGTTTGCAGCCTAACAGGTGGTTATAGAAGCTGGAAACATGTGAAAGGGATAAGCAGATGTCAAAATGCATTTGAAGGGAAATGTTACAGGAAGATATTAGGTATATCAAAGGGAATTAATTTATACCAGAAGCTGAGATCTGTCAGTTTCAACAACTCCATTTAAGTTTACACAGGGGAAGAAAGAGAGGGAAGTATCTGTGGTGTATTATGTAGGATTTAGGATGGAGGTATGTGTGTATGTGTTCCATATTGTCCCACACATCCTGAGTGCCTCAGATGTCCTTCCTGTGCACCACAGGTTGTTGGCATCCTGGCCAGCTTGTGGTGCCTCTGGAAGTCTTGGTCCACTGGTCTTCTGGTCCCTTGTTCTGGGAGTGTTGGGGGGAAGAGGGAGAAATAAGACCCATCTGGAAAAATCTGGTAACCCAGATATTACAAGTGGGGCCAACCAGAAGACTGACAAGTCCTTAGGAAAAAATTCACAGGGGGGTTTCCCACCTGTGGTCTGTGGAGCCCTGGGAGCACAGGCCCTGATTTTAAATATCCATGAGACTAGTTAAGCAAAGCAAATCTATAGTCAGGCAGCTTCTCTTTGCTGCACCGAGCTCCACGTCCCTGTTTGCTAGAGATTTTTGAGGTGAAGGAGTTTTGGAAAAACTAGAAAAGTAAAGAAGTTTGGAAAATATTCATTTATACACTCTGGAAAGAAGGAATTGGCCTTCACCAGGGAGGGAGCCTTGTTTGTGCCCTGGGCAATGTTACATGACAGGGGAAGTAATTGGATTCAGATAATATTTTGTGGTAAACTTCTTTTGGCATGTGGTAAACCTTCTTCATTTTGATTATCACAGTTGTTCTCATACTTTTTTCTGAGAGGCAAAATACTTTAATACCAAAGATTAATTGTTGCTCTCTTATCTAGTTACTGCAGGTGCTGCATGATTTACTGCTGGTTTTTTCTCTTGCTTGACAGGGATCTCTGAAATACTACACAGGCTTTTAAAAATTATTTTCTTAAGAAAAAAAAAAGAAACGTTTGCTTTGCTCCATCATCTTATCTCTGCAATCACCAAAGAAGTGTAAATTATAAAGGATTATGAGGTCATTTAAATAGAACATTTTAAAGCTCAACCTGAGCAGGCACTGTGTGCTGGAGCCCAGAACCCAACCCTGTCCTGGGCTGTGTGACCAGCAGTGTGGGCAGCAGGGCCAGGGAGGGGATTGTCCCCTCTGCTCTGCCCTGCTGAGACCCCACTTGGAGAACTGTGTCCAGTTCTGGAGCCCCCAGCACAGGAAGGACATGGAACTGTTGGAGAGAGGCCAGAGGAGGCCACAGAGATGATCCTTGGGCTGGAGCAGCTCTGCTCTGGAGCCAGGCTGGGAGAGTTGGGGTGTTCAGCCTGGAGAAGAGAAGGCTCCAGGGAGACCTTAGAGCAGCTTCCAGTGCCTGAAGGGGCTCCAGGAAAGCTGGGGAGGGGCTTGGGACAAGGGCAGGGAGGGAGAGGACAAGGGGGAATGGATGAAAAGTGGAGGAGGGGAGACTGAGGTGAGACATGAGGAGGGAATTGTGGAGTGTGAGGGTGGTGAGAGCCTGGCCCAGGTTGCCCAGGGAAGCTGTGGCTGCCCCATCCCTGGCAGTGTTGAAAGGCAGGTTGGATGGGCTTGGAGCAGCCTGGGCTGGTGGGAGGTGTCCCTGCTCATGCAGGGGTTGGGACTGGATGATCTTGAAGGTCCCTTCCAACCCAAACCAGCCTGTGATTCTATGATACAGTTTTGCCCTCTTTCTGCTCACACTCAGTTCCATTCTCAATGTCTCAGTTGGGATATATTGCAATTCCTTGTCCTATACTGAAAATACTTTGTTCCTTGTATGTATGAACAGGTTTGAGGCAGAGCTGCACTTGCATCTTAGAATTGATGGATTTGGTTTTATTTTTCAAGGCTTCCTTTACAAAGTAATGGACTAAAGGCTGATGTTACTTTCTGAAGTAAAACATGAGGTTGCCATGTAAAGATCCAAAAGGTGATCTGTTATAAAACCTAGTTCCATAAACACTTCAGCTGACTAGGGCAGTAATGAAGGCTTTTAGTGTACTCTATTTACTACTGTATCTAAAATTTTGACTCACAAAAGTTGGTTTTGGTTGAAAACCAAGTACCTGCTGTCATAACAAGGTGCATACTTCTGCTGCAGAGGAATTTTTTTAGCTAATCCGTCAGTCTGATCTTCAGGCACAATGATTTCAGCAGTATCAACTGAAGCTTTCAACACCCCAGCACTGATTCAGCAGAATGGCCTGTTCTCAGGATGGGTGGGATTGCTTCACAAGTGGACTTCTTGGCAGTGACTGTGACTGGCAGCAGAATGACACAGCAGCTTGTTTCGTTGCCTATTGGATGGATTTGCTTAGAATGAAGCAGGAGTTACTCTCAGTGCCTTATTAGAAATAGCTGTAAGGCTGAGCTCCTGAGTACCAGGAGTGTTGAGGCACTGCAGAGCACTGTTGAGAAGGACAAATAAGCCCCTCTGTGCTGAGAGGCAGGGTTTCTTCACGTGCATTTTCTGTTGACTGAAATAAGGGAGGCATCAAAAGCTTGAGTAACTCCCAGAAAAGACTGTCATGGCTTGGGAATTGGAACAGGCTGGGAAAGTGCTCTTCACACATGTTCCTTGTTATAACTTAATCTTCCCGAGCCTGTTGCTCACCTGATTTTAGCTCTGAAGATGTTGACATGTTGGACCTGGTAAAAAGTTGTAATAGTCAATGACATGAGCCAAGTGAGAGCAAACTACAGATCACAAACTTGCTGTCCCTCTTCATTTAGCAGGGAGTTAACCTCCAAAGAGCTCCATTTTGTCCACAAAAGCTGTTTTGTTAAAATATTCTGCATTTAATTAGGAAAAAAAAGTGTATTTCCCTTTCAGAGAATATGCAGCTCTCACTTCTCATTTGCTACAGTTCAGAAGAGCACAGAAAGTGACAACAATTCTCTAAAGTTCTGTGCTGTTTATTCAATATAGATTGTACCATATTGGACACTTTCCTGCAGTGATGGAATAAGATGGGGGGAAAATGGAGGAGGAGGGGGAAAATCATAAAGTGCCATCACTAGTAACCAGGAGTTCCCAGCTTTCCAGCCCTTTGATCAGATGATACTTGCAGTCATTTTTTTTTCATCTGATAAAGTGAAAATGCAGAGCTGGGGATGTTGCCTGAAGACCTTAGTTAAATACTGTTTTACCAAACAGCAGCAGTTCTTGCCTGTCCTTGGTGCTTTCATCATTACAGGAGGAAATGGTAACACCTTCTGTGTTAGACTTTCCTCATCATCAGTATAAAAGAGACTTGTGACCTTGGCCAGGAGAAGCTTTCATGCCTCCTTTACTTGTTGCAGTTGCTTAATGGTAGGGGGAGGCAGCCCTGAGGCTACAAAGCTGCCTTTTGTGTCCCCTGTTGCATTCCCTGTGTTTTTGATGAGTCGTCAGGGAAAGAACATTTTTCTTTTACTTTTGTTTCAGTCAAGAGCTTTGGCAGCCCCCAGAGCATCTCCCAGGCCCTGGGAGGTACCAGCACTGCTGGTGCCAGAGCAAAAGCAGCAGGATGTGCTTTACTGCCTCCTGGAGCTGCTGGGGCTGTGCTCACAGCCCTCTGCTGGCCCTGGCACATGTGAGGGCTGAGGATTAGGGACAAAACCAGGCTGTAACACACTTTCCCTGCCAGGAATCAGAGCTTGTGCCAGTGACCTAATTCCCTGCCCCAAGGGACATCACCTGAGGCTGGAGCTCACCCCAGTTTCTGAAAGAAGAGCTGAAAGAAGAGGAGAAAGGAGTGGAACCATCACTCAGTGCTGCATTGGTGGGTGCAACCATCACTCTGTTCTGTCTCTGAAGGACCTTAGCCTGCCCTGCTGCCAGCTCCTGGGGCTCATCTGCAGGTTGTGCACTGGTGGTCTCAGAGACAGGGACAGGACAAGGGGCAATGGACACAAACTGGAGCCCAGGAGGTTGAAGCTGGAGATGAGGAAACCCTTCTTGAGTGTGAGGGTCCCAGAGCCCTGGGCCAGGCTGCCCAGGGAGGCTGTGGAGTCTCCATCCCTGCAGACATTCCAGCCCCACCTGGCTGTGTTCCTGTGGGATCTGCTCTAGGGGATCCTGCTCTGGCAGGGGTTGGACTGGGTGATCTCCAGAGCTCCCTGCCAACCCCACCACTCTGTGGTTCTGTGAAGAATGGCTGATGAAAGTATGTTCTGTAGAATTGGGGGTGGGGTATTTGGGAAGACAGGCACTGCAGGTCCTTACAGAAGTGCTATCATGTTGGTTGATGTTCGATTCTTGAGCTATGAATGTTGGTAGAAATGTGATTATCATGCTCTACAGCACAATTGTTGGTAAGATTGCATTTTCCCTGCCTTGAGCATTCCTGTCTTCTTCAGTACACAGGCTGCACAAGGAAAATACAAGGTTGAATATAGAACTATAAACCTAGAATTTCCAAGTTTTTAAATGTGAAGTTCTGTAAATTAAAGACTTAGGTTCTTTAACGAAGTTTCTTTGATTGCAATCATATTTTTGCTTCAATGAAAGGACTACTTAGAGCCTGTGGTTCTATTTCTGCTCCCCTTGTTGCATCTGTTGTACCTGTGTTGCTGAGTTTATCACAGTAATTGAAATGTGGTGTTGCAAGCCAGATAACGTGTCTAATGCACAGCAGAAATGTGACATCTTGTGATCGGGATCTTCATGTAATGCTGATAAACTGAGGAAGATAAATATAAGTGGGAAAATAAATAGATTGACAATTTAAAAAAGCTCTCTTGAGAGAGAATGGACAAATCCTGGCCCACTAAAGGCCTGTAGAAAATCAGAGTTGATTTCAGTTAACTCAGAATTTCAGTCCAGATGCTTAAAAATGTTGAAGGTGTAGTGGTTGAAATGAGTTAAGTTCTTAGCACAAACATGAAAAGAGGGCAGCTTAGTTTGAAAGGCTCGGATGGAAATGTACAGGTAAAACAAGTGTGAGGGTCATAGATTTCATGACTGATTTGAATTGATATGGTTTTACCTTCAGAAGGTTTGGGTTATCTTGGCTCTACATCATGGCAAAGGAGACTAGGTGCTCTTGAAATAAAGCATTGCCCTTAGATAGGGGTCAGGCTGCTGTGAGCACCCCTCAGGTTTCTGAGAGGTGTTTTTCTGTCTGCAGGACGTTCATCTTTGTGGCTTTGCAGGATATAGAAGCTTCTGTTCTTCAGTCAGGTTCTGTTGAGGTGCTGTTTTGTTAAGGATGGGTAAACATTGCTTGGCTTCCCAGTGAGTGGTAGCAAATTTCTGACCCTTATTTTACTGGCTGGAATATTTTTGCTTCCCCTAGAAAAGCCTGTCACGTGTGAATGTTTGACCCCATTGACAGCTCTTCATAGCAAGTGTCAAACTGAAAGGCTGGTAACCATTTGTGCCTCCACCTTCTGCTTTGCTGACTGAAGTTTAAACAAAGTGTTTAAAATGTGAAATCTTAGTGTACAAAAGGGAAGGTCTTTCCCTTGTGTCTGTGTATGATAGCAACAGGTATGTTCTAGTCAAGTGCTGGCACCAAAGAAATGAGAAAATTGCCATTAAAAGTGGATTATTATAAATCTAATTTCTAGGTATTTAAATCCAGTGTAAAAATTAATGCACACTTTTTCTATGGTATCTGGTTGAGTCTGGGTAACTGTGTGTAAACATTCCAGATGAGTTTAGGACCTGCTGCTGTGCTCAGCATGAGAGGCAAGATGTTCTTCTTATCAAGATGTTCTTATACCTTCTCAGTAGACCAGTTGAGAATTATTTTTTAAAAATTAGATGTGTTTGCTTGCACAGCCACCTTTTGGGTTTCAAGTATGCTGGTGTATTCATTGTCCTTGCCTTGATTTGCACCAGGGAAGGTTTAGGTTGGATATTAGGAAGAATTTCTTCACCTAAAGGGCTGGCCAGGGCAGTGGTGGAGTCACCATCCCTAGAGGTGTTCAGACAACGTGTAGATGTGGTGCTGAGGGACATGCTTTAGTGGTGGCCTTGGCAGGGCTGGGTTAACAGTGGCACGTGATGATCTTCTCCAACCTAGATGACTGTATGATCTGGAAGATGTGGTGGATCTTATATGAATGTTGTGGCTCTTCCTAGGTGACCTGGGTTGCCTTGTTTGGGCTCAGGCCATGCCATGGTTGCCCTGGCTGCTGCATTAGCCCGTGGTGGATCTAGAGAAGCTGTACCCACTGTCCACCCACTGTCTGCTTCCTTTACCAGCATCCAGACGTGTCCCAGAGTCTAGACTCTTTGTTCAAACCAAACCAAACCAGCAGATTGGTTAAAGCTGCTAAACCAAACTGTCTTCAGTAGAGCCCTGTGGTGAATATGCATGGCAAAGACGTTTCATTTTGAGAAGCAAGGCTTATTGTATTAAATTGTCATAATATTCTTAAAGACTGTTTCCAAAATATTGGAACAAATACAGAAACGAGATTATTGTGCCATAGAAAGGAAAGAATAGATGAGCATTTGGCTGCTTAATCAGCCCTATCATTAAAACAGCTATGTCAGCATCCTTTTGTACTTTCTCCTTGGCTACAGCACCGAAGTGGAGCAGGACACACAGGATTTTCTCAGCTTTAGTAGCTGACCTATAAAGCTATTAGAGTCACAGGTTTTAAAACTGGGCCATGGACAGCCTTACAAATAATCTCTACACACAGGCACGTACATGGAAGGTCTGTCTGTCAGCCACCAGTGACCATCTTTAAAAGGCTGCTTTTTCCTTTTATAACATTATTATGTAGTCCTTGAGAGATGTAGTTTCAGTGGAAGGATGTTTCCCTTGTGAATGGGTTTGGGTGGGACCTGGGCAAGCTGTTTGGTGGGAGCCTAGGGAAAGGAGTTTGTTACAGAGCCCTTCCCTCCCACCCCTCTTCCCAGAGCCAGGCAGCAAAACTCTGCATTCAGGCTCAATGTAAACTTGAGGAAAATGTCTGGAAGTCTTGGAGGGCAACGTTAAAAAAACCCAACCCAACAACAACAAGGAGACAGTAAGAACCTTTTACCACAGATGGGTCCTGAAACCTGATGGTAGTAGAGGCAAGTGCAGGAAACAGAACCATCCTTACAGGTATGGTTGTGTTACTGTGGGCTGTTTATTAGGATCCTCACATTTTGTATCCAGTGCAACCTTATAGGACCTACCTGGCCCAGTTCTCAGTGGTTTAAGTGGATACTGGCTATAGTTTGCCTCTTAATTTTGGTGGTTGCTTTTAAATAAATGTTCTTTATAATGGCATTGTTGTACAGGATTATAAGATGTTCCTCTCGTGCTAGAGGCAGGTGGGCACTAGATGAATAATACACTATGGTTGAAAAATACTGGTGCTGTGTCCCTGCAAATGCCCATTTCTGAGGGGCAGTATTTCTTCTTTGGAATAGATTTGGAATTACTGACACATTTTTCCACAGCTGGAGCTAACATTTGTGTTTGATTGACACTATTGACAACACACTGCTTGTATTGATGAGGCTTTGAAACTTGCCAGAATTTAATGGCTTTTTTCCTGCTAGAAAAGTGCCACATGTGGTCAATGATTACTGTAAATTGTGAATGTTGTTTTAAAAAGTGTGTGTGTGGGGATGACTGGCCAAATGTGGCAGAAAATCCTTAGCTGTGAGAATGGTTTCAGTATGTGCCAAGGATGTGTTTGAGCTCAGGTTACAGAAAAGATTCCTGACAGGAAGACCCCAACCTGCTTCAGCTGTGTGGGTGTAAGGCCCCATTTCCAGCTGCTTAACCTTCACTTACCGAAATTAAAGCTTCAGGTTTTCTGTCCTGAGTATTTTGGGTTCCTTCATGTTAGTTCTTTGAAGTTGAAGACTGTCTGCCAAGAGACCTGGAGGGTTGAATCCCAGCACCACGAGCTACTGGAGACGATGTGGGCTGATCAGAGCTGTTCTCATGCTTGACTTCCCAGTAATACCATCCCACAGAGAATACACACCAGCTTGGGAGTTACCAGTGTTTATTCAGATGTAACTTTCAGTTGGTACAGTGTGTGTCTTTCTGAATTCTCAGGGTTTATTTAGCCTGTGCTCTCTGTGTTAATCCCCGCGTGCGTTGCCACAGCAGCTCAGCTCCCACACAGCTCAGCGGGTGGAGGAGGAACAGTCTTGGAAGTTTTGCTGTGTCACATCAGGGAGATTTTCCCAGTTCAGCTTTGCTGTCAAGAGGGATACCAGGCTTTCTTTTTCTTTAAAAGGAAAAGGTCAGTCTGGACAGAGCAGTGATGAGCAGAGGAATGAGCAGTGTCCCAGCCTCGCTGTGTGTGCTGCAGGAAGCCACGAAAACCAACTCGTTTGGCCTCTGGATAAACCATCTCCAAAGGATTTGCTGTTTAGTATGGAAGTGGGTGAACAGATACTGTTAAATGAAGGTGCTGTTTTTCACATAATAAGTGATTTCCACTCTGGAGGAGATAATTTATGCCTACTACCCAGGCAGGAATTGTGATTAATATGCTGCATTAGCTGCTTGAGCAGATAAAATCTCAGGGCCTAAAGATCTTGTTTCATGCAGATGAGGCTAATAAGAAAATCAGAGGGAGATAACACCCTGAGAAAGTGACGTAATGTATAGAGCAAGTTATACCCTGTCAAAACTGTGAAGCCTGAATTAATTGTTATCAGACTTTCCTGTAAAGAAAGTAGGGGAAAAGGCTTTCAAATTGGGACACCCCAAGCTCCACCCCTGCAGCATGATGGAAATGGACCTGGCCTGTTTTGGCAAAGAGAGTGTGATGGCTCTTGTTTTCATCCTCTACCTAAAGGGAACAGTGATGATTTTTCTTTCTCCAGGAGACCATGTGTCTCACAGGCAGCATGAGCCAAACACTGACAGCAGGTGGGCTTTGGGATCTCAGGTTAGTCACAGCAGGAGATTTCTCTTGGTCTTCTCTTTAGTCTGAACCTAATAAACCCAACTCCACTTAGGCAATTCTTCTCTCTTAGACCTATACTTTAAAGGTAAATTGCTTTCTATATTTCTGCTCAATTTGATAATATATAAAAGGTTTCCTGGGGTCACTGAGTTTAACTTCAACTGCTAAGCAAGTCTTCATGTTCTTGTATTCATCACTCTGTGTCATTATTCATCTGATCTCAACATCTCTTTCCAGGGCTGTAGCCCAGACAGGTATTTGTCAATGTAGCAAATCCATTTCTGACCTGCTAGCAACCTTCTGCTCACTGACAAACTCACACTTTCATTTTAAGGTGCATAATAAAGCAGTCAGGTCATACAGAGCAGGGGTGGTGACATAAGATGGGTGGTGACACCAGTACCTGCAATGAATACAGGTCATAGAGAAATTTCTCCTCCTGTAATTGAAACTAATGTCTTTGTGCACAATAAATTGAATTTTGAAAAGCATATTAGGGAGAAA
>NW_009954408.1:1076121-1080331 GCF_000747805.2 Chaetura pelagica | reverse complement strand
GAGTATGTCAGGCTGTTGCTCCCTGTATATACAAGAGGTGGAGATGAAACAGTTCCAGTATTGTTCCAGTGGGAGTCAGTTGTCCTGGAGGACTTTAATTTTATTTTTTGCTAACGTTTCCTACTGATTTTTCTACTCTTTATTAAAATTAGCCTCTTCTTTCTCCATTTTAACTAGCCTGCACTATTTGGCTAAACATACGGGTCATTAGTATTTTATTTCTTAGTATTTAATTGTTTATCAATTATCTGTGTGGAATTGCTCTGAAATGTGATATAACTTTTATTTCAATGTATTTTTTTAGGGGACTTACTAGTCATGATGGTCAGTTGAATGCCCTTTTTAGCTGTGTCATCAGCAAATACTGTCTAGGTTTTTGCTATAGCTGTGAATACATTGAGTGTTGAATGGCCAGCGTGCAACTTGAAACAGGATTTGGAGGCTCTAAATTTGACTGAAAAAAACCCTGTATCTCCAAATTTGGCCTCTTAAATATGTTAGAAGAAGGCATTCTTTTTAAAATACTGTGTGCAGTTCCACTGTGAGGCACTTCCTTCCTGTGCTCGTGCAGGTGGTTGAGAAACGGTGCTGAAAAGAGAAGAAGTGATGAGGTACAGTAAATTTGCATGAATTATCCTCCTTCTTTCTTAGATATTTGGGCAATTGGCTGCATATTTGCTGAACTGTTGACTTCAGAACCCATATTTCACTGTCGTCAGGAGGACATCAAAACAAGTAATCCTTTCCATCATGATCAGCTCGATCGCATTTTCAGTGTCATGGGATTCCCTGCAGGTAATTTATTTTCATTAAAGCATGAGAGACAAGTTACTAAGCTGTTTGTTTTTGGTGTTTTTTCCTGGATGAAATTACAAGTTGTTTGTATTGGTATGAAGCAGCTGTCAGTTTGATGGATTTGAAATGCTGATGGTTATGAAACAATAGCACTGGCTGACAAGCAGACAGTCAGGCAGCTGCTGTGGTTATTTCTTCTCATGTTTTACTTAACCTACACTTCCAGAATTCTAAATGCTTCTCCTTTCCCCCCCCCCACCAAAGATAAAGACTGGGAAGACATAAGGAAGATGCCAGAATATCCAACTCTTCAGAAGGATTTTAGGAGAACAACGTAAGTGACGTTAATGCAAAACCAATTCAGTGAACGTAGCAAACAGGCAGAAACTGGCTCCTTTTCTGTGACTTCTTTGGGGAGGGGATTTTGGAGTGTTTGGGTCCTCATGCTGCCCTCCTTGAATTAGCTGGTTTGCTTGAAATGTGTTCTCACCCTCAGCTGCTTGTTCAAAGCATCAGCTGAGTGGCCTCCTCATTTCTCTAGGAGGGATCATCCTAAGTGCTGTTTAACCTAGGGCAGGCACAGACAGATGAGCTTCCTCAGACCACTGGTATTAGCTGATGGAGATAAAACTTCATTAATTGTGTGTGAAAAAGAGCAGGGAAGCACCTCCCTATTCCTTTTGACCAGCAGGTATGTGGAGACAGTGAAGTAGTGGGCAGAAGTACCTGTGGAAGGTAACATGTCCAATGGGTTGTGATGCAAAGCCCATCTGGGATCTGAGGATTTTCCACTCCCAGTGTTTCATGGTGCTTTGTCTACATGAGTCAAGTGGTGGTGACAGATCAGAGGGTGTAAGGAGCAACACACTCTGCTGTAGGGCAGAGGACATGGATTCAGGAGCTTGGGATTCTGTTTCCAGCTCTGCTATGGTTTCACTACACTGACTTTAGACAGGATATGAAGTTACCTGTGTATGAATCTTCCTCCTTTTGAGCACAGCTGTAGATAACCTCTGGATTTGTAGATTTAATGCACATTTGGGGCATTTTGAAGCTTGGGACCATATGGTTGGCTGCAGGTTGGGGTCAGGGAGACAGATGGTGAACTAACTCCTCTGTCAAATGGCAACTGGAAACAGCTTAATAGATCAGCTGGTGCACTGCTACAAAGTGCTGTGCACTTCTGTGCCAGAGCTGCTGTAGAAAACTAGATTAAAACCTTCCAAGTTGAGCTTCTGTGTCATGCCCACGTCAGCAGCTTATCCATAGACTAGAAAAGTTGGAAATAATCTCTGCACAGTTCATGCTACTCCTGTTAGTGAAAAACACAGTGTGTGTGTGCAACTGCTAGATCAGTATCTGACATGTTTTCTGATAGCAGTTCTTGCTACAGTTTGCTTAATAAGGGCTGGTCAATGTCTTGGTGATCACTTGGTGCAGTTCCATCTTCTTAATGCTGTATTATTTCAGAAATATCTTTTTTTTTTTAACTGTATTTTTCAGATATGCCAATAGTAGCCTCATAAAATACATGGAGAAACACAAAGTCAAGCCTGACAGCAAAGTTTTTCTTTTGGTAGGTATACTTGAAAATCACTGTGATGATAGGAGTGAAATGCATTTCTAGTGGTAATATCTGTGTCTGTTCTGTTTCATTCTAATGAACACTCATGGTAAAGAAAGCTCTTTAGCACTAACTGGCCATTTTTGGTTTTGAGATGTGTTTTCTTCATGTGCCTTCCTGCTTGAGGGTGTGCTGAGCTGCTGGTGGAGAAGATCTGAAGGTCTTGCCTGATTAAGATCTGCAAGGCACTTGGATACTCAGCCTTACCCTAGATTGCTGTGCAAATAGTAGAGTGGGTGTTCTCTATCATTTGAATTCATGTTGCTGCACAGAACTAGAGCTCCTAAGAGCTAAGCAGTTTTGTGAAGAAAAGGAAGAAAGGAGAAATGTTCTTATTTCCTGTAGTAATTTTTTTCCCCCTTTTCTTCCCTCTGATAATAGTCCACCTCTGTTCTGTGGTGATTCCAAACAGTATCCCTGAACATATTGGCTAGTTACCCAGTGGAGTCCTTCACTGTAGGTGGATACAGGGTTGCTCTGTCTAATAAAGCATCATTTCTGGATGCCTCTGTCATGACTTAGTGCTGCCTAAATTTAGGAATGAAGTTCCAAGTGACTTTGCTAGTGCTTGGGAGTCTCTGTAATGAGGCTGTTAGTGCAGTTTGAGTTCTAGCAGTCTGTTTTCATCACTAGTTACAAGTTCAGCATAGCAGTCTTCTCTCTAGGTCCTGGCACAGATTTGCTCTTTGACTTAGTAGTAGCTGCTGATGGTGACACAAACAGCTGTGGAAACAGGTTGGCCCCAAGTGGGTGGAAGAAAAGCAGTCAGATGAGAAGTGTGAGACTTCAAGAAAGGGTAATTAAAATTCTTAAACTCAACTTACTGGGCACACTTTGGAATCATCTGGAGGAAGAGTCTTGACTGAAAAGATGACAATTGTGAGCGACATCATCAGTCAGCACCTGAATTTCCTCCTGCTTTCCTACTAAAGGTGGAAGCCCCCAGAAGCCTGATGGAAAGGCAGAGCAGCAGAGAGGTTGCTGTCAGATTTCTCAAGGCTGTGAACACCAAATTGAGAGTCATCTTGAGTGGTTAGGCTGCTTTTCCAGGGGCAGATATTAACCAGATCTTTAAAGAACACAAAATTAGCCATATTTTGCCAGCCTGTGGCACATCGTGTGTGTTTTTATATATGTAAACAAAGGAGCTTTTCATGATGGAGAAGTAGTGAGACAAGGTTGTTATTACAGGGTGGCTGAACAAATAGATGTGTGTTCCTCTGTGGAGTTGTGAGAATGGGGACTGAGGTTTCCAAAAATCTTATGGCTCTTTCTGAATATTATATTATATTATTAAGACTTAGTTCACTTAGCAAGGCAGGTTCTCTAAGTCAAATTTTTCTCCCTGTTCATGGTCAGGGGTGAATAAGGGTGGTTTAGTGATCAACCACAGAGCTGTAGGGTGGTCTCCAGCAGGTCAGTCTCCCAGAGCTCTGCATAAGAATGCCCAGAAAGATGGACAGCCTTCTTCATTGCTGCACTGTGGAGGTCCATGTACCTAAATTGTCCCAGCCATGCTACAGCAAAGAGGCCTAGTACCTGCCTTAACTTGTGAAAGGTCCTAAAAACCAGCAGGTCTTGATGGAGGGCTGTGCATTGCTCCCCCAGATCAAGAGATTAGAAATGTATCTGCTAAGGGGCTTGGAGGTGCCATTATTCTGAAGCAGACTCCCTAAAGCTCCTTGTTTATATCCAGGGTAGTTGGGTTGGTTTTTTTTGAGGTGAACTCTGTCTTGCAAGGTGACCTCTGAGGGCATCTGCTTTGTAACCTTTATTGGTGAGGGCTCATTC
>NW_009954408.1:1069839-1075932 GCF_000747805.2 Chaetura pelagica | reverse complement strand
TCCTGCTGATGAGGGATGAGTGTACTCCTAGAGAAAATATGGCATCAAAGCAGACCAGTGCAGGAGAGCAAGTGACTCCTGACAAAGTGTGCCCCTCTGCTGGCTGACATTGAATGGTAATACCTACGTGAAGGGCAGAATGTTTTCCATCCAGGAAAAGGCATCTGTTCTTGCTGTCCTGGAAATGTTACAGGCATAGTATTTATAGCTGAGGGCTGACAGCTCTACAGTCCAGAGCCTGGCAGTGAGCAATCTGGAGAGCTGCTGAGAATTAGGAGGCTGTTGATGAAGTCCAGTCTCTCAGGCTTTAGCAGCTGCTGCCCTGAAAGTAAATTGCATCCAGACATTTTTTATTCACTTTCCTAGAAGCAACAGAAGCTCCAGAAAACCAGATCTAAAAGAAAGCTGGAGTACAGTAGCATCACTGCTAGGCAGGACAGCTCACTTGGAGCCATGTTGTGTGTGGTGTCCCCTGAAATGGGCAACCTGATGATATCCTCAGGGGTGGAAGGGGCTTGGTTGCTAAGCAAATGAGCAGATCATGACAAGGTCCAAGATATCTTTAGATCTGCTGCTGCAGGACCTTCACCTTGTCTTTGAATGACAAAGACTACAGGTCATGTTTGGGGGCAGCTTGTGATGCCAGAGTTATAGGGCAGAGAACTGCAAGAGCTTTCTCTGGAGTAGAAGTGCAGCATCCAGTTCTGAGGAGGGAGCCCAGGGAGCAGAGGCTGGTGTCCTGTACCCTTCTGTGACTACATCTGGTGACAAAGTCCAGGAGTGGCCTTAGAGCAGGAGTGGTTGTCCCTGCAGTCAGTGTGGAGGAATGGGGGGGGAGCAATTTGCATCACCTGTAATGGTGTCACAAGCCCCTAAAACAGATCAAAATGTTGCAAGCAGGGAGAGGTGGTGATCTGACTTCAAGATAGGGAATGCCAAAACTTTTCTGCATCTCTCGTGTCATGGGAAGTCACTGTGTAGGGAGCCAACAGCACATCAGAAGTTGAATTTGTTAAGACAAGAAGGAGATGTAGTGCTAGCAGTAAGTACGTGTGCCAGGCACACTCTGCAGGTGTGTGCAGTAAAGGGCCATCTGGAGCAGCAGGATTGAACTGGTTGCAAATGAATTCACAGGTGGAGAGACAGCTCAAATGGCTCTTTGTTGTGTTGGCAGTCTGGTGAGGTCCTCAGCCCCATAAAGTATGGGAATAAGGAGAGGTGGAAAGGAAGAGGAAGAAGTACAGAGAATTTTATAAGATCTCATCTACAAATCGGGTTTCCTACAACTATTGAGAAAAGAAATGCAGGGAATCACCTCTCTTGATGAGCTTGTGTGCTTTTACTGAGGCTGTTTACTGTACTGCATATATAGAATAGTATATCTGATTTTTGATTTATTGGAACAAAGAGCCCTGGAAACACCCACGCCAAAATCATATTATTTCACTGAATATCCAGGGAATTTTTGCTGGAGGCCTGGAAGGTGGAGTTTGAGCTGAGATACCCTTGTGGAAGGAATTGTATTTTCACTGTTGACTTGAATGTAGAAAATATTGTGTGATGTACTCTGAGCACCCAAATTTCCTGCTGTGAGTTTATCAGCATGTGAGAAATAACTACTTACAGTGGTATGTTATCCCTACAATTCCTGGTTTATACTACTAATACATTGTAATCCTGCAGCCAACAGCATTCTAGCTAATACATGTGTTACTGCTTTCCTCCTAGCAAGGAAGAAAGGTTACTAAGAAGGGCTGCTCCTTCTCTTTACCATTTCAATTCCAGTCAGGGTGGGACTGGGAGCTGTGTGTGTGCTGGGGTGCTCTGACTCTGGAGTGTGGGCAGTGTGAGAAAATAAGATTTACTGTTTGTGTCCCCAGGGTGATGTGGAGACTCCTGGCCACGAGCAGCCTCTTCTGCCACTTTTTTTTCCCCCTGTTGTGTCAGCAGGATAAAAGCTGAATGTGTGCTGCAGCAAAACACCAGGGATGATAAGCCTTTCATTGGTGTCACTTTAGCTCTGTGTTCAGCCTTACCCACTGAGGTCTGGGTGAGGTGTTGCCTCACACACTTCAGTGTTTCTCACACAAGAAGGGCTTCCCAGTCCCTTTGGGCTTTGGTGGATGTGCATTCCGGTTCTTGGGAACTCCACTGAGCAAGCAGCACTAACTTAGGCTTGTCTGGACAAGCCAGGAATAATTTAACAATCCACAATCCAAGATGTATAAGAAACAGTTTGAAAAATGATAGTTGAAGAAGCTTTTTTGCTATTTCTAATGTTCTGTTTTGCAGCTCCAGAAGCTTCTTACTATGGACCCGACAAAGAGAATTACCTCAGAGCAGGCTTTGCAGGACCCCTACTTCCAAGAGGATCCTCTGCCTACATCAGAGTATGTGTTCCCTCCTCTGTGCTCTCCTCAGGGGACGTTTCTTTCTGCCAAGTGCTAATCCCTGAAATGAGACAACAGCTAAGAAATTCACGGGTACCAGCTGATACCCACAAGAAGCTGTAGCTCAGGCATGTTCAACAGAAACTATTAGTACAGTCCTGAGGTGTCTGTATCTACTGGTGCCAGAATTGTCTTGGACAATTACCCAGTACCACACCAGTGTTGTCATTCTGAATGTCCTACCAGAGCTAGTGGGACACTGTTATTGCAGGATTTAGAGAATGAATCCATCCCTGCTCTGTCCTGCCTTACGCTGCCTCCCAGAGCCCTGTTCTCCTCTGCCTGCTTTCCTTGTATCTCCCCTGGGACACTTCTGTGACCTACAGCCCCTTCCCAAGCCCTCTGGCACAGGGTAACAGGGTGAGGAGAGAGGGATCAATGATTGCCTAAAATCCCACAGGTCCCTTCTTCGGAAGGCTTGAGCATACAGATTTTATATCTCTATGTATTTTATTGTCCTGAAAAGTTGAAATGATAGATTCCATTCCTCCTGGCTGACTTTTCCAGCCTCTTTTCTCAGATTTCAGAATCCTGGTGGCTCACAGCATTCTGATCTGTAGGAGCTGGATGCAGGGAGTCTTTCCACCCAGCTTTCTTTGCTTCCTCAGCTGTCAGGCAAAACTGAAAAGAGGGAAGAGCCACTGGAGTGCAAAAGGAGTCTAGAGAAGACTAGTTGGGTTTTTTTCTTTCTTATTCTTTCTCAGAATGAGCCACACACTGCATAGCACCCAGATTAGAAACTGTTTACACACTTTGAAAAATCATGTCACATTGATTGTATTCTGAAATCTGAAGAAATTGATCCTGGTTTCAGGCCCTACCAGTACTTTTCTGTTTAGTGTTTGTCTGATACTATCCCACATAGAGCTGTAGCTCCAGGTGGATTACAGGATAACACTGTGATAAAGTCTCTGCTGTAACCAGTAAGGAATGTTCCAAATGCCATTAGCCAGATGAATTTAAAAGCTATTTTTTTTTTCTCTAAACAAGACCTGAGGAGCTAATTGAAAGTAGCTCTGCAGTTGTGATTGGCAAATATATTTAAGCCCACTGTGAGCCAAGCAAGCTCCTAAGACAATACTCTTTGGATCAGACTCTTTATTCAGTGAGCCATGCATGTCCCAACTAGGTGTTGTGGAGTCTCTGACACTTGGCTTGTTCATTTTGCCATCTGGATCAACAAGTGGCTGTTCTGGCATTTGGGCATGCTCAGCCCTGCCATGGTTTCTAAATGATGGCCTCATGCCAACAGCACAGAGATCTGGCACCTGGCTGCTGGGGTCTGCTGCTCTCCTGAGTGCTCACACTGCCACTTGCTTGTGGAAACACAAGAACTGAAGTGCAAGAACTTAAATTGTGTTATATTCTCTTGTTTTTAATATGACATGAGGTAAATGTATGTCATATGTACATGCCTGTCTACTGTTCCTTGTGTTGCAGTGTGTTTGCTGGCTGTCAGATTCCATATCCCAAAAGAGAATTCCTCAATGAAGATGAACCTGAAGAGAAAGGGGATAAGGTATAATCAACTCCTTTTATAAACTCCTTATTTTTTTCCTTTCAAGCGTGCAGGAAGACAGCCATGGTGCTACCCAATGAAACGTGCTGAAGCATGAAGAGTTCACCAAAACTGTTTTCCAGGCAAGGCCCACTTAAAACTGCTTCCCAGACAGATGAAAACTGTCGGATGACTTTGGGGTGTCTCGGGGAGTATCACCAGCACAGTTTGCCCTGAGCTGTGGGGAATGAGCTGGATGGGTTGCTCTGCCAGCAGTAGGTTGCTTCCAGCTGCTGCCATTCCAGGGGGACCTTGCTGCCTCCTCCTGCACAGCATGATGAAAATACATTGTGCTCACGTGGAGAGAATGGCATTCCCTTTGTATGACTGGCACAGCTCCAGCCATTTGAAAGGAGGTGGCTGTCAGGGTCTCAGATAAATAGTGGCAGCCTGCTTCTTGGCACCACATCACAACGTTCCATCCATCTGCACAGTTTCCTGGTCATGTTTTCAGGGCCCTCAGACAAAGGATTAATAAGGACTGTGAACAGTTCTGGTAGGGACAGTCTGCTCTGAATGCTCTTGTTTCCCAAAGCCTCGTGGGCAGGAACCTGTGGTGTGTTTGGCTCCATCACCTGCCTGGCTTTGTGTGTGTGTAGCTCAGCTGTGGGACGTGGCTGCAGTGCTTGGCCATCCTGCTGGGAAGGCTGGACAAGGGTGCTCTGGTGTGTGGAGCAGCTTGTTCCTTCCCCTTCAGAGTGTGTGTGGGACACCAACAGTCACTAGCAAAACATCAGGAAAACAGCCTCACACTGCAGTTGTCTGAGGGCTATGTGAGGGTGACAGTCTTTTGGAGAGACCATTTGACTACCTGCACCTTCTGTTTTCAGATTTCCTGCCTAACTTGGGAAATCAGCTGAGTTTAAAAATACACCCATCGCAAGACGTTTCAAGCAGCAAGTTCTGTTTTCAGAACAGTTGTTGTAGTTTCTTCTGGACTGAGAACAAGTGGTGACGTCCTGGACATTTGTGCCCAGATAGGATTTTTCAAAAAGAGGAAACAGCCACCTAAGCAAAAATACAATAAAAATCACGATACAGGTTTGATTGTAGTTTAGCTACTAGCCTTGCTTCAACTCCCACAGCTTCAAAACCAAGAGCAAACCTTATGAATTACAATGACTCTGGCTTTTGTTAAGTCAGAGTATTTAAAAGTAAATATCTGTCCTTTTCCTGGGTGTGTTGGGGGTGGAAACAATGGCAGGCTTCTATTCCAAACAGCCACTGTGTAAAGGGCTTGGAGATTGCTGGGGACGGTCATGTATTTATGCACACTCCAAATGAACCTTTTTTTTTTAGACCATTGAGTTAATAAGCCACACGTTGCTCATGGGATTTTTTCCCACAGTGTAGAAAACGTGAAGGAAAAGGAGATTTTTGCAAGTTGGATCTGTGCCGTGTTTTGCTTCTTTGTGGTGTCGTTGCAAGTGATGGGTTTTTTGTTGTGTTTTTTTTTAATAGAATCATAGATTCGTAGAATCACTGAGGTTGGAAAAGACCTTCAAGACCATCTTGTCCAACCATTAACCCCACTGTCCCAAGCCCAGCCCTGAGCCGTGTCCCCCAGCACCACATCTAGAGGACTTTTCAACATACCCAGGGATGGTGACACCTCCACCTCCCTGGGCAGCCCATTCCAGTGCCTGCCAACCCTTTCACTGAAAAAGTCCTTCCTAATGTCCAGTCTGAACCCCCCCTGGTGCAGCTTGAGGCCATTCCCTCTTGTCCTGGCACCAGTTACTTGTGAGAAGAGACCAGCACCCACCTCCTTACACCCTCCTCTCAGCTGTAGAGGGTGATCAGGTCTCCCCTCAGCCTCCTCTTATAGTCTTAATAGCGTTAGTTTCTGAAAACCGTAAGTATCTGTGGAAATCTAGACGAGTTCCCTGTGTTTGTTGATCTCTAACGTGTACCTGAACGGAATAACCTTTACCCACACCCTCCTGTGAAGGAGCTTTCTCCTCACGTCCAACCCAACCACCCCGTGACCGCGCGAGCGCATCCCTGGGGCGCGGCCGGCGGCTCCTTCAGCACATCTCAGGGGCTCCCTTTGTCCCCCACACAGAACCCGCAGCAGCAGACCCA
>NW_009954408.1:1055354-1069699 GCF_000747805.2 Chaetura pelagica | reverse complement strand
CTTTCCTGTCTGCGGGTTTATGGGTACCGCTTCGTGGGGGGGGGGGGTGTGTTTTTGGCTGAGGCTGTGGGGCTGGGATGTTGATGTTGTTGTTCTCCCCGCCCCCCCGTCGTGTTTTAGTGGGTTTCTCGTGGGGTCTGAGCGGGTGTGGGACGTGAAAATGTGGGTGTGAAGGGTTTAAAGTATCATGGAATCACAGAATGGTTTGGGTTGGAAAGGACCTTCAAGACCATCCAGTCCCAACCCCCTGCATGGGCAGGGACACCTCCCACCAGCCCAGGCTGCTCCAAGCCCCATCCAACCTGCCCTTCAACACTGCCAGGGATGGGGCAGCCACAGCTTCCCTGGGCAACCTGGGCCAGGCTCTCACCACCCTCACACTCCACAATTTCCTCCTCATGTCTCACCTCAATCTCCCCTCCTCCAGTTTTCATCCATCCCCCTTGTCCTCTCCCTCCCTGCCCTTGTCCCAAGTCCCTCCCCAGCTTTCCTGTAGGCCCCCAGTTCTGTTCTGTGGTTAGCAATTTTCAGTGGAATACCAGTACGAGTTCTATCTACTGCACCCTCTAAAGTGTTGGGGACTAATTATTCCAGGAAAACACTTAAATACATGTTTAAGTTTATGTTGGAGAGTAACCTCACCAAAGCCAGTGAAACTATTTCGTGCACATAAATGCTGCATTAGTTGAACTCCAGGATACTCAACTCTTGGCAACATTGTCCTGTGTGAGAAGCAGGTCTGAGAAGATCCTTGAGAAGCAGAAGCAAAGTTAGAAGCAGGTTCTCTCCTTGGATTCCTGCTTCTTTTTGCCTCAAATAATCCCATGCATGGAGCAGTTGTGTAGTTTATTCTAGTATCTCACCCAGTCTGCTTCTGCTGTTGAAGAAAAAAAATGCATGTTAGCACAGTTCACCAGTCTGGTTGGTGCTGAAGTAGGGCACAAAGACATGCATTGTTCCCAGGGTGACCAAAGCTGAACAGATTTAATGTTTTCCAGCAGCGTTCAGAAGTAAGAGCAGTATCAGTCAGTTATTTTGGGGTTTGGGTACTTGTCTTTGCTTGCTAGAATTTTTATTTTCCACTGAAGAAAATGAGTTATGCTGAACATAGAAAGCACTGAACCTACCAGGATCTTCAATACTTCAGAGTTTATACTTGCTGGGACACTAGTGAGTTGAAAGCAGAATAAGAAAAAGGTAGATATTAAAGGTAGATTTGAAAAGCTGTCAGGGATCTGTCTGCTTTGAGAGAACCCACCTTGGAGAATGGTCTTTTCAGGCTGCTGTAAACTTAAAATAAGTAGCTTCTAAAAAACCCAGCTCTGGAGTTGCCCTGACTTTGCCATCCAGACCTTCTCCCCAGATAACTGATTTCTCAGTGCAAGACATTTTTCTCCCATTCCTGTTTTGCTCTTTTAATTACAAATTATCACAAAGGCATTGAGGGCAGTATCAGGGTATCAGTATCAGAAAAGCTCCAGACAGGCTTGAGGTCTGGACAGATCCCTACAGCATCTGCCTACATGGTATTTATGACTGGCCTGTTTTGGTCTGTATTTGAAGTACTGGTGTGCTGCATTTGATGATATCCATTATAGAATCCTTATAGAGCTCTCTGAATTTTGGCAAACTTCCTCCTTACAAGTTGCAAACAGTCTGAATATAATTTTTTTCCCCAATTTTTTTCTTTTTACTCTCCACAACTCTTTCTTTCTGCACTTCAACAGTGCAGGCATCAAAATGATGATCTGTGTGTTTCCTTGATGTCACTCTCTACACAGAATGCTCTGATTATCCATTTTTTCACTTGTGTTTAGCTATCTACCCTTAAATTCTAGCTGACTGTCTCCTGTTCCAGAAAGGAATGTCTGCAATTTCTCCAAGTCTGACTTCATTAAAAACAAATTCTCTTTCATGGAACAAAAATAAGCATGGACAAGTTCACACATTCCTCTAGTCTTACAGCAATAACTTTACTCCATTGTATCTTCTTCAGAAGTAGGAAGAAGATTCCCTTTGCCCTGAGTTTCATTTACCATGTGATCTGAAGCCTCCACTGACATTTTTTTGTAGTTCACCAACCTCAGTACATATTGCTTCCACAAATGACAGTGCAAATTTCATATTGAATTTGACTGAGAATTCCTTATGTCACGTTGGGTGCTTTGCTTAGCATGGTGAGCTGGTGCTTTTCATCCAGAATAAGTTCCTGGAGCCCTCAACACAGGAAAGACATGGATCTGTTTGAAAGGGTCCAGAGAAGGACCATGAAGGTGATCCAAGGGCTGGAGCAGCTCTGCTCTGAAGACAGGCTGGGAGAGTTAGGGGGTTCAGCCTGGAAGGTCTCCTCCAGGGAGACCTTAGAGCACCTTCCAGGGCCTGAAGGGGCTCCAGGAAAGCTGGGGAGGGGCTTGGGACAAGGGCAGGGAGGGAGAGGACAAGGGGGGATGGATGAAAACTGGAGGAGGGGAGATTGAGGTGAGACCTGAGGAGGAAATTGTGGAGTGTGAGGGTGGTGAGAGCCTGGCCCAGGTTGCCCAGGGAAGCTGTGGCTGCCCCATCCCTGGCAGTGTTGAAGGGCAGGTGGGATGGGGCTTGGAGCAGCCTGGGCTGGGGGGAGGTGTCCCTGCCCATGCAGGGGGTTGGGACTGGATGGTCTTGAAGGTCCCTTCCGACTTTAACCCTTCTATGTTTCTTTAATGTCATAGCATTTATCACAATTCTTTTTCCTGTTAGAAGTTGTGAAAACGGGTCTAATTTTTAGAGAAATTCCAGGCTTCAGGCATTCTGTTAACCTGACCATGCAGACCAAGTGTATCTGGTCATTAACAGCACAAATGCTTCTGGGAGGCATCTCTTCCGACTCCAGTGTGCTCCTCCCAAGCTGACCCTAGAGCCCACTGAAGTTGCTCCATGCAACTTAATTTTATTGATGTTATATTGAGATACAGAGCTCTGCAAGATTGGACTGTTACCTCTTTCTCTGGCCTCACTGTGCTTCACCATGAAAGCAGCCTTCATGTTCCTACCTTAGAGCACAGAAAAAGTAATGTGATATTTTTAGGGTTTAGTGTGTTTTCCGATTTATGTAAAATTGAAGACACAAAACTATGTGCAGAAACAAAGAGCAGAGGTGTTTCACACGGCGTGAACGAGAGGTTCCTGCCCTTCCTCACCCAGCTGAAGTTGTCAGTGGGCTTTCACAGCTCTCCTGGTTGGGATCCAGTGGTTAGATGAGAGCAGTGACTGGTGCATGGCCTCCAGTGAGCAGGCTGTGGAGGGTGTGGTATCCTTACACACCCACTGTCTCCTTGGGTTCTCCATTCTGAACTCCAACTCCCCCAGAAGCTTTCTGTAACCCATAAACCTGGTATTTAATGAGAAGGTAGGTTCTTCACACTTTTCCTAGAGGAAAGCCACAAGCTTGCAGATGACCCTTGGACATAGCCAAGTAGAACCATCAACTAGACAGTAAAGAGAACTCTATTTAGTGGTTGACTGACACTGCACTTAACTTGGCTGAGAACAAACTGGCTGCAAATAGTTTGGGGGTTTATGTAGGCTTTCTCTTCTTGTGGATTTGGGTGGGGTTTTTACCTCACTAGAAAGGCTTCTCTCTGCTCAACAGCACTTCTCATGCAAAGAGATTTTGCAGCTTGCATTGTTTTGCAGCTTGACATTATTGCAGCTAATTATTAATTCTACATGGGGAAAAGATATGGGAATAAAAGGGCAAATTCAACAGTCTGGAGGTTGCAAATGATCCATGAGTTTGACTTGCTGAAATTGAGATCCACTGAGCTAAGATCACCAAAAGGAATGTTTGTCTGCTGCCCATAGCCAAGCCCATCTTTAAGCAGCTATCCTTGCTTCCTGCACATAAGGAAGCAGGTTGGAAGACTCATGTAAATTGTTATTGTATCCTTTTCATTGAGATTAATTGTGTAACTATGGTTGTCTTCTTGTCAGGAACAGGATTATGTGTTTCTCTGGAACATTTAATACTACCTGTCTGGAAAAGGGTGTTTATGGCCTTAGCAGTTTGGTTTTGCCTGCACAAGCACTTACAGTAATAATAGATGTAAGCTGAGGAAACAGCTGAATTTTGACATGGAATCTGCTCCCATGTCTTATGTCTTTTTCCTTCCAGCAGTGGGTGTGGACATGCTGGACTTCCAGGTGTGTGCCAGTGTGGTTTGTGTGCTGTGTGAAGGCTGATGGCAGCTTGGCTTGGCCACTTGTTGTGTGGGACCATAAGCAGTTACACTGTTGAGTCAGCTTCTCCAGTGCTCACGTTTTCATGAGCTTCAGACAGGTGGCAAGTTTCTTGAGCTGCACAGCCCTTGGGAGGCTGGTTTTCATCCCCCTCTCTCTTCCTGCAGCACTCCAGCTCGCGCCTGAGCTACCAAAGCAACATTCAGGGATCTTCTCAGTCCCAGAGTACAATGGGCTATTCCACGTCGTCTCAGCAGAGCTCCCAGTATCACCAGTCTCACCAGTCTCACCGGTACTGAGCGGGCTGCGCTCGGAAAGGAACGGACTAAAAGCCAGAAGACTCCAGCAATATGAAGTTCATATCGACGAGAAGAACCAAAAATACAAACTGTGATGCAGAGTTAAAATTCATGGTGACAAAAGGAAAAACTTCCCTCACTGAAGATTTTTCCCCCCCTCTCTCCTCCCCCTGCCCCTTTTTTTGCCATAAAGGAGATTCTCGTGGAGTTTTCCTCCTTCCCTGCCCTTGCATGTGCTCTGTTGTGGTTACTCTGATGAACCCTTCTGATCTGAACCCAGCACTTAACTTCTTTAACCTTTGGAATTTTGAAGGATTCCTGGTGCACCTTCCTTATGCTGTAGTGATTGCCATAAATCTGTCTTTTCAATCTCTTTGATGGGATTTTAAAGTTTTGAAATCTTGAACTCCCAGGCTTTCAAGCTTGTATATAGTTAGTTTTGTACTAGGCAAACCAGTTTAGCTATACAGGTATATTGCACCTTTTTAAAGCACTATGTTATTTTCACAGGTTATTACTGTTTTGCTCATGGATGTCAAGAACAGCAAAATTTTACTGTTCCAGAGTATTTTACTATTCTGTTTTTATTAGTCTAGTTTTCAGGCGAGGTCTTAAGAATTAAAAAAAAAAAAAAAAGTTAAAAAATAAAATTTAAGAAGAAAAAAGGAAAAAAGGAAAAAAAAAAAGCCACCCACCCAAGTCTCTGCAGTGACAAATATGCTTCGTGCTACTGGACTGAAGGCCAAACAGAAGATTGCTGATATTTCTTAACTCATTCACATTGAATTCTTGAAATCACAGTGATCATGCTCTGGCTACTTTTAAATTCAGCATTATTTTAAATGAAACCAGGACAGTCACATAAAAAGGAGATGCTTTCAGAATCTGTTGGAACAGAAGAATGGAATGTCTTCCCAGGCTGGACACCAAAATAGTCAGGAAAATATATTTACTGCCCTCAAGTATCAGTAGGAATGTGGATGATGGGCTCGTTTTTCTTTTAAGCAGCTGATTAATGTATGTGAGAATTCTATAAGCTGAGTTTTCTTTCACATTCCTGAGTCAGTTTTCTAAATATAAAGGTGACAGAAATGCTAAGACTCGTGAAAACATTTAATCATTTTATGTTTGAATTAATGATGAAGAGAAGTTATTGTGCTCTTTGAAAAGCACGTTGGACACTGTTCCTTTTCCATGTTTGAAATGCAGATTCTGTGTCCCTCACATTGCTGGGATGAACCCAGATTAGTTACACCAGATGCACTTGATTGCACTGAAATGTTTCCTTTTCCCTAGAGCAAACATGTTTGGATTGTGCCTAAGGACTCTAAGTGGACGGGTAGCTGGCAGAAAATCCCCAGCAAACAAGCAGGAGTTCAGAAGCATCATCAGAGGATTATTGTCCAGCTCCTGCAACCACAGTTATTCAGAGAGACACAGGGTGGAATCTGGGACAGCTTCGTGTTTCCTGCAGCCTTCGGAAGCAAGGCTGGCTTTTGGTGCAGAAAACCTGGAAAAATGCATTGAAGAAAGCTACCAGCAATGTCCCTTCAGTCAGCTTCTGCAGCTGGATGTCCTGAGAGGAGGAGAAGAGTTTCTGTGTCAGCAGTTCACATTGCAGGCTGTTATGCTGCAGTGTGTTCTCTTCTGTCCTGTGTCCATACAACACAATTGTATGTATCTCTGCACATTCCCACTGAAGCTGTGATCAGACCCAACAAGAGGAGTCAATCTGTTTGCTCTGAGGAGAATGCTTTTCATCACAGCTAGACATGGACATGTTGCTACTGGATTCCATCTCCCAATCACCTCGAGTGCCCCCTTCCTTCTCAAGCACGTGTTGTTTCCATGCCTTTTGTGAACAGTTGGCTTGCTTTGCCCATATCTACCCTCCTGTGGCTGTGACAACACCCAGCTCCTCTGGAAAAGCAGTGAAAACCTGCTTGTGTCATCAAAGGGGTGAGAAGGTGGTGAAAATGCAATGAAGCAATTTTAAGGAAAACAAAATATTTGGGGGGAAATCTCCCAAAGGATACTTTCAGTGTGTAACCCTTGAGATGCCACATATTATATGTACCCTAGAAGCCTGTTTGAAAGAACAGATTATTTCTTTTTTCCATTAAGGCTGAGGTCACATTCTTTCCATAAATGGAAAGTCTCACCTCTTACTGATGCTGGGTGAGGTGCCTTTGAGCTACTGGAAATCTGGCCAATGCCATAAAGTAACATTTACTTTATATTTTTGAATGCCACACTTCTGGAAATTAACCTTTGGCAGAGTAATTTTTGTCCTCTCCAGTTCTTTTCACCCTTCTGTTCCCTCAAAACCCTGTTGTCTTTTCCCTGACAGTTATCTAACATTTTTTTCTCCCTGCTGTGACCTGCAGCTGATCATCAAAATTCATGTCACGTCAGGAGGTGGCAGGAAGATGTGTTACCTTTTGGTTAATTAAGGTGGGCTCTCGTGTCAATAAGGCAAAGTCATGGTGTAGATTAATCTGTGTGTGGAGTGTGGAACTTCACAGCAGTGTCAGGTGCTCCAGTTGTGTGAGCTTCCAGCTTCTAGAGCAGCTGCCACGACCTCTCTCTGAGCTGGACCCGTTTCTCCCTTGGGTAGGTCTGACGTGCCCACGTATTGCTCCTCTCTAGCTTTGGTGTGCACACCTGAAGCCCAGCTTGCCTCCTCCCTTGCCTTCAACTCACAACTAGGAGGAGAGCAGAGAAAAGCAAAAGCATTTGCTGCGAGGTGTAGGCTGTGCACACTCTTCTGGCTCTTTCCTGGGGGAATAATTGGCCTTTTCTCAGGAGCTGGGCTGGGCGGGTGGGTGGCAGTCATGGTGAAAGAAGCCTCATGCCTTCCAGGGCTCCTCCCAGGAGGTAAAAACACTCTGCTTTCAGATGTGAATTGTGCAGCGTGTCATGGGAAGCCAAGACGACACCATTTTTAGGTTATTGTTTTGCCTGTGCAGTTTCATTAGTGCTCCCAGCTCTGTCTCTGCCCTCACCCAAGTGTTTCACAGCGGTACCGAGAGGCAGGTGGCACCGGCAGAGGTGGCTTCTCCATCCTGCTCACCTGGTGGGAGAACAGGCTGCTAAATACAGCTTTGCCCGTGGTGGCTCAGGGGAAACAAACCCCTGGCAGAAGCAACCTGGTCCACAGGGGTGAAATTTCTGTAGCACAAACTGCACAATGAAGGAAAAACCAGAGGGAAGGCTGCGGGTCCAGCACTGTGTCTGTGACACAGGATCTGGGGAGGGGTGGCGGGCAGCTACAAGTGTTCAAATCTGTATCATATTTTATATAAGCATAATAAGCTTAGTTCCCCTTCATAATCTTCAGGAATGGTACTTTAACACCATTAAGCAAAGAGTTGTTTTAGGCTTGAATAAATGTATTGTACATAAGGCCATACGTAATCTTCTAAAAACGTCGCCCGAGGGGAGCGATGTGTATTGCTATATGAAAAAAAAAAAGTCCTTAATGCACTGTTATCTCCTAAATATTTAGTAGTAAATTAATACTATTTAATTTTTTTAAAAATTTGTCTTGTGTAGACACTAAAAAGTATTACACAAAATCTGGGCAGAACATGTCCTTTTTAACAGCAATGGAAAGAACTTTTTATATATGTACGGTAGTAACTTTTCAGGTTGTTCTAGTTGTCTTTTTCCCATGTTTACTATTTGTGGAAGTGTGCCTGTCTCTATTCAGTTAATTTTCTTTTAATTTTTTATTTTTTTCTAACTATTTCATGCACGTGTCTCTCATTTTTGTAGTTTTTCTTAGAAATTATTGTGGATGCTCCTTGTGCTGCCACAAGACTTTGCGGCTCTTTCTCTGTGGTGGCCACACTGGGCAGTGCCCGTGCCAACGGGCCAGCAAAACCACAAAGCAAATTACTTGTTTCTCATTCTAGAGTTGAGAGTTTACTCCTTTTCAGTTGTCCCAATGTCACTCTTTAAATGACTGTTAAAACCTAAACTATGAGTTCATTGCATTTATTTTATATTCTCGGTTGTAATGAAATGGAATTGACTTTGCTTCAGTGTGAATTTTTTTAATAAAATAATATACATTTGTAATAATAATAAAAAGTTGCAATCAAAGAAGCGTGCTGAAAAGCTTTCTGTAAACATTGGCTTTGGGCTACCAAGAGGGAAAATAAAGCCCACAAAATTGCAGTTGTAATTATATTCAGGATGTTCGTGATATCACACACCACAGCAAACAAAGCTTGCAAAACCTCAGAGTTTAAATTGCAGCTTCTAAAATGCCCACGAGGATATTCCTGGGTATGTGTCTGTCAAAATAGAATGAAGCTTTCTGGAGTGGCTCTAGTAGGTTTTGCCCTCTGCCTAGAAGTGTTCTGGCATGCCCCTCCAAGGCCACTGCTTACGCCTTGCACGACAATCCTGCAGACGTGTCTTCTGCAAAAAACCAAAAGCTGGTTTGATGCCTTCTCCAGCTCAGTGCCCTCTGGCTTCTTCCTCCTGCTGGACCTTGGAGGATTTCAAGTATTTCAGATGACAAGATGGAAAGCACAAGCTAGAGCACGTTGGTGGGTTTTCAGAGTGGGTTTTTGTGTGCTTTGCTCACCCATGTGTCACTGCTCCCTCCAGCCTTTGTTTCAGAGATGGATCATTCACTGCTTCCAGGAATCCCACCTGTCTTCTCCTCAGCAGTGACATGGGGAAGAATGGTTGGGATTTGCTTGCACTGCCACACATGCTTTGTTTGGCTTTGTTTCTGGTGTGCCTTTTGCACAAGGCTGAGAAAAGAAGCCTTTTGCCAAAAACACTTGGTCTGCATCTCTGACGCCTCATGGATAAAGAGCTCTTGCTTCAGCCTCAGCACCAGTGAGTATCCCCAGCTCTGTACTGCTCATGGTTTCCTTTCTGCTCCTGCTCTCCTGTTGCTAAGACTGTGCTTAGTCAGCAGCTTTGACTTGGATGTCCTTACAACCTTCTGTGTTGGCTCTGTCCCAGTCTTTGGTTTTCTGCAGCACCTCTCACTGTTACTGTTTCTCTTACCTGGCCATGCAACTTGCAGTCTAATCCAGCCTCACAGTACTGATCTGAATGATGGTGCCATCTCTTCCTCTTTCCTTGATGGACAGAACTTACATTTCACAGCCATTCAGAAGGTTGCAGAGTAGGTTCTTTATTTGTCTCTTGCTTTGACTTGTTGTTTTCTGCTTTGCTGCCCTGGCTTTGCTATCTCTGTTGCATTAGGTGCAGAGCTGCTCCCTTCACTTGCCCGTCACCGCCTCAGCCTGCTGTTACCCCATCCTTCTTGCTCAAATCAAGAAGTTATCCAAGTTATCTCCTGGTTTGATCGTCCCACCAGGTAAACCTCTACACCTCCCATTTTAGATCTCCAGATAAGCATTTTATGCTCTGTTTCCAAGTGCCTGTTCCTGAAGACTTGTTGTGTACATCTCTGAAAAATGCCCTCCTGGGTGTCTGCTGCACCTCTCATTAAACCACTTTGGCTTTGGTGTCTACAGAAGTTTTGTATTTTTACACACTGGTGTGCTGTGAGTTGTACCTATTGTGATAATGGAAACTGTCCCAGTGATCCGTTACCCCCTCCAGTCCATCTGCATCCATCTGCACTGGCTCCAAGCCCCCTGAGACAGGAACAGCCATTTTTGTCCTCATAAAGTAGCTTCATTGCTGGTGCTTTCATAGAATCAGAACATCTGGGGTTGGAAGGAACCTTCAGAGGTCATCTAGTCCAGCCCCCCTGCAGTGCACAGGGACCTTTTTAACTAGATCAGGTTGCTCAGAGCCTCCTCAAGCCTGACCTTGAATGTCTCCAGGGATGGGGCCTCCACCTCCTCTCTGGGCAACCTGTTCCTGTGATCCACCACCCTCATGGTAAAGAACTTCTTCCTGATACCCAATCTGAATTTGCCCTCCTCCAGTTTTCATCCATTGCCCCTTGTCCTCTCCCTCCCTGCCCTTGTCCCAAGCCCCTCCCCAGCTTTCCTGGAGCCCCTTCAGGCCCTGGAAGGTGCTCTAAGGTCTCCCTGGAGCCTTCTCTTCTCCAGGCTGAACACCCCAACTCTCCCAGCCTGTCTCCAGAGCAGAGCTGCTCCAGCCCAAGGATCATCTTTGTGGCCCTTTAAGGCCCTCTGTAATACTAATAATAATTACAGTAACATGTTTTTTTACTACAGGACAAAGGCAGTAGTGGTGTGAGGAGTCATTTCCATGTGCTGATGGAACACAATATGCATCATAGTGGTGCCAGGTATCAGTGGGATCTGGCTAAACACAAGCATTGTTCAAATAGCCAGCAAAGGTTAATGAGGCTTTACCTGTAATGATTTTTTGACAAGGAGGTCCTGTTTTTTTATGCTCCACAGAACTTCATGCCCTTGTTCAAGATCACAGAAAAAAACAGAAGCTTTGGTTTATTTGGGTATTTTTATAGTCATGTTGAAAAATATTATTGTGTGAGTACTACAGTGATTTTAGTTTTGTTTTATATGCAAGAAATATTTATTAGGACAGTGATTGTTTGTAATAGATTAAAAACACCAACAGGATTATGAAAGATGAGTGTGCAGGCAGAGCTGAGCTGCTGAGATTGCTGTCAGAGCAACACAGTTGGTAAGTAGGTTATCCAGGATAATCTAGAGTAGGTGTTTGAAAAAATAAGGTTGATGATGATGATTATTTGAAGTCTGAAAGTAATACCAACCTACCTGACAATTTTTATGTAACGTGCTTGCCTTGGGATACTGCTGTAAGATCATTTTTTTCAGGTTGGTATATGGAGGTGCTGGTAAGTGTGTTGTCTGGGCTGTGGCAGGACATCTCTGCCATTGATTTGGAGTGTGTTCTTCAAAGTATCTTGAAGAGGACAGTGAACTTGAAGGTATGTAACATTTGTGTTGGACATATGGCTGAGTGAAATGTTCAGCAGTACATTCCTTTTGCGAGGAGGTCAGAGAATCCCAGAATCCAGGCATGGCAGGTTGGAAGGGACCTCAAGGATCATCTGGCCCAACCTCTCCAGGCACTGCTCTAGTTGACATGAGGTGGCTCAGCTCCCTGTCAAGCTGAGACTTCAAACTGCCCAATGTGGGGGAATCCACCACTTCCCTGGGAGACTGTTCCAATGTCTGACTGTGCTCATGGGGAAACATTTACCTCTTGTGTCCAACTGGAATCTCCCCAGGAGCAACTTGTGCCCATCACCCCTTGTCTTTTCCATGGGACTCCTTGTAAACAGGGAGTCTCCATCTTCTTGGCAGCCACCCTTTAAGGACTGGAACATGGTGATAAGGTCTCCCCTGAGCCTCTCTTCTCCAGGCTGAACAAACCCAGTTTTCTCAGCCTCTCCTTACATGGTAGGTCCCTCAGTCCTCTGATCATCCTCGTGGCCCTTCTCTGGACCCTCTCCAGCCTGTCCACATGTCTTTTGATGATGCTTAGTAAGAAGTTCCATGAAACCTGCAACGGGTGTTTGAAGTCATTGTAGAGGCCACCTCTGCCCCAGTGCCTTGTCAGAACAGAGCTTTGCTGGGCTTTCCCTGGCAGGAAATATTGTAAATAATTTGGTAAAGGAGAATCTGAAGTATTTTTTTTAATTACTTTTTGAAATACAGAGCAACAAATTCAGGTGTTTGTTGCTGGGTGCGATGGGGCAGCAATAACGTTTCATGTGTCCTCCATGTCCCCAGACTAACGTGTTTTAAGTCATAAAGATTCAACGTGTGAATCACTGCAGAAAGGAATTCTCTCCATAGCTGTCATCAGCAGGCCAAGTTGGAATCATGGACTAGGTCCTGCCAAATGATGGATGGCTCAGATGTCCTTTCCACAGCCTGCATTTCAGCCTGCATTGGTGAGATTCCTCCCTGCATCCACAAATAGGAATTCCTTGGGAAGTCAGGAAAACAAACAACAGAAACTGGAAACGTGTGGCCTTTGGATTTTGTAACAAATTGTAATGGTACTGAGTTAAGGTGCCTGAAATTTTCCAGAATGTGATGAACTAAAAATACATTTACGTGTGTGTTTTAAACAGTCTTGAAAGTATTTTCTGCCCTTATGTGGGCAATGTGGCCCAGCCCTGCTCTGGAAGGGGTGACCTCTGGCTCTGTGTGCTGGACCTGCTCGGGGACACAGGTGTCCATGTGGAGTCTTGCAGACAATTTACACAAGTGGGCACTGAACTTTAACCTGTAGGCTTAGGGTGTACAGGTCTGTGGAAAAGCAATCAGCTCTTAAAGAAAACATGCTTCCTTGGCTGAAGGGTGAGGCAGAGAACTGCAACAGTAAAGGCTTAAAGTCCTAGGGCCAAAGGCTCCTCCAGTCATCCCGATTGACACCGAGTGCTGGGAGGTGGTTGTGAATTGTCAGCTCACACTGGTATTGCTGGGCTGTACAGGACAACAACACCTGTTGCCAGTGTCTAAGGGGATGTAAAATGAGTAGTTGTTGAAATGATGAATTTCTGTTTTCAACCTGTTTTAACGGTATGACTTTTTCTTGCAGTGGTGCAGAAGAAAGGACAGTTTCCCATGATTTTGGCAGTTAAACTCAGAGCCTTCCCTTGCTGACAAAGAGGAACCAAGGGAGACCAGGCTTTTCCCTTGCTGGTGTCCTCCTCCTGCTGCAGCGGTGGAGGTTCAAGCAGACAGATCATATCGTGGCCTTGTGTAGTAACTGCAGTTCTTGGGAAACATCTGAGTTGGAAAGAGAAATGCTTATCTTGTAGGTATAGCATCACAACTGTGGAAGATACACCTAGTGAAGCTGACAGGAGTGAGTCACCATTACAAAATCCTCTGCACGCAGCAAACAGACTGACTCAGTCCTGTCAAGAAGTTCACAGACTGTGGTCTTGCTCACCCAAAAATGCATGAAAGTCTGCACAGTTCATGGTTTCAAAATACTCCCCTGGTAATAATGGAGCTTTTGTTTAAAAATTTAAAAGTTTTTTGTAGCTTGCAGTATCCCACTGCATAGAAATAAACCCCATCCCATTTAGGAAGCAGTGGGGACATCTGCTAGCATGTCCTGGTGGGGATTATCAGGAGTTGCTTCTACATGGTGCTGGTGCTGGATGAAAGCTGGAAATCCCCTGTGACTTTGAGACAGCCGGTTCTGGGAAGCAGGAATGAAGTAATTTCTGTTATCAACCAGAGTGATATTAGAGCTGGTTAAATGTATTTGAGTCATCTGGGGCTGTGAGGTGTATCATGTTTGCACAGTGGCCATGTGCTCTCACCTCAGAGCTCGATCTCAAATGACAACTTTACATATACCCAGTCTGCGGAGAAATGCTCAACCATGGGCTCCTTCTTGTAAATCTGATGAAGTACTTGTCAGTGGGTCACGTGTGCTGGAGGAGGTAAGGAGTGACCTGCCAGCTAGACCAGAAGGAGGCATGTTCTTTCCCACCTGATGTGCCAAACGCATTTATCAGCCCTGGTGCATCCCACCTGCAGGAGCACATGGGCTGTGCTGTTCCAGGGCTGCCTTATCACTGCTGCTTTGTGTCTGAGCTGAGGTGACCCAGCCGTGCTCCACCTACCCTGGCTGATTGACTGGGGGGAGACCAGCAAGGTCACTGCTTTATGGCTCTGGAGAGTCCAGACACTGCCTTGGAAATGAAGTGAGAAGTGTGGCAGTGTCCAGCCTTACCCTCATCCCAGCCGAGATTCCAGTGCCCGTGGCATGGCGTGCTTGGGGAGAGGACAGGGGGAAGAGTGGGAAGGATCCCTACCTCTGTGGGATCAGGGGTGGTCTCTGGACATGCTGCATGTGGCTGTCAAAACAAAACACACTTTGGCTTTTGCATTCCAGGATCTT